>NC_087477.1:50493693-50822979 GCF_036417665.1 Passer domesticus
CTGAGAAAAAAGGCTAAAAATGCTATGTGTGCAATAGATAATCATCTTGTAATAGAGAAGAGTTTTTAAATTGGGAATAGAAGAAAACTCAGTTGTGATTTTGAAAGACTAAGTAAAATTTCCTTTTGGCTTGTTGTCCTTAGTGCCTAGGATTATCATAGACATTGCATCTCAGAGACTGATAATTCAAGGCAAAGTTTGCATTTTACTTTCCCAGTGGAATTGACCTTCACTAACTGTTTGTATTGCACTTGCACAGTTCATATCATACTGTCAGCAGAATCCTTTCACTGAAATACAAAACTTAATTTCATTGAGGTCAGCTATAATCTTATATACTCATTTTCCTCTATTTACCACATACTGTCCAGGTTAAAACAATATTAATTGCAAATAAAACATTCAAAATACAGCTATATAACACAGGTTTATATGTAGGATATTAAAATTCTCAAAAATTACTTATGTGTCAAGATCTGGCAGGGTTCTTCTGCTATAAACAACTGCAAACTTGTTTTCCTTAAATATCAGTAATGTTTCACACTCAAGTAAAGAACTGAGTGTGACATACAACTCTATGAAGAACTTGGTTTGCTTATTTAGGGCTTAATCCAAATTACATTGTGGTACCATAATTCCTTGACAGCAGATAGAGGAATTTGTAGGTAAATTAGACAGTGTGTCTGTGGGTATTTCTCCACAAAGAAAGCATATTTTCAGAAAATGTAAAAACAGGTACCATCTGATTACGCAAAATATTTAGCAATATTTGCAGCTTAAGTCAATTCAGCATCCTTAGCCAATGAGATCAACATTCATATTGCACTCTAGAGCCCTGCAATGTGCATATTGAGGTAGCTAAATGAAAGCAAACAAAAAAAAAAAAACCAAGCCAAACCCAGAATAAATTATTTTTACACATATGTTGTTGTAAATTAATTCTGTGTACATAAGATGTGGGTATATGGGGAGGCTGAGATGGATGGTGTATCACACTTTCAGGTTTTGGTGTATGATATAATTGTTTAAGGAACAAATTCATCTGTGAATTTCTGGTGATGATGAACAGTGGGGGGGGCAAAATTTCACATTGTCATAGTTGTGCTATGGTACAAAAATTAGATATTAACTTTGATTTTACTGTAGATTTTTCCTATAGTGATAGTAATAAAAGTAAAATCTGCATTATCTACAAATAAAAAATAGCTAGCAAGTTAAAGATATACAATAAAATTGTACGTATTTTTTGCTTCCTTTTGTAAGATTTTAGGAAAATATTTATCCACAGGGCTTTTATTTAGTTAGTACACTCTCTGCTGTTGAACTGAAAAGGCATTTTAAAAGTACTGTTAATTTAATATCCCTAACATGCTTTCTTTAATTAAAGATGTGCCTGTATCTTTCTAAATTTAAGCTACTCGTTGAAGTTACTTAAGTTACTTATTTAAGCTACAGAGGATATAATGCAGGTCTTTTTGTCATATATATGTTTTGTATATACATTTTTTGCATCATCAAAAGCGAAAGCTCCAGACTGACCTGTCCAGCTGTAGATCTTCAGGGTTCTCCCTCTATTTTTTGGATTTAATTTTCATTCCAGATGCTGTTTCAGTAGTTTCCTTTTGTAATTTTCCTAAAAATGTGTCTTGTGGCTGAAAGCTTGTATTCAATTAGCTTTAGAACTATTATTCTCATGGGCATAGTTGAAATTATAATTAGCTATTTTTTTCTGATGTAGTAACTTCTGCTATTATTACGTGGTATTAAAACCCTGCTCAAAATTACAGGAATATTGGACTTTAGGCTGCTAAGTGTACCTGATGATTTAACTACAAATCTGTTCTACAGAGTTGTATTTTTATTTCTCCTATGGGAAAACCCCCACAGTCTGTATTGAGTTCTAGATAATAAGCAATTTAGCCTTGTGCTGTGGTCTCTCCTAGAAGCTGACCAGTGTGCAGTGGTGGTTCCTGTTTTTTTTCCAGGTAGTTACAGTATATGTTAGTACTTTATGCTGCTTTCAAAGGACATGGAATGCAATAGAATAATTCACCTTATGTAAATGCAAAGGATGTGTGAAATCTCATATGACTGTTGGAGCATGGATATATGAGTCCACAACTTCAAAAACTAAATTTGCTTCCTCTTTCTGTGCTCAGATTTTAGGAAGCCAAAAATCTACTAAATTACATGCTCTTTGTTTATATGGTTTCCCATTATTTCTTTTTCATTTTGTTTTCTTTTTTCTTTTACCCATATTGTAGACTTCTGAATTTTAGGAAGAAAACTAGTTGTACCTGAAGAATGCTGTGGTGTTTCATCATTGAGTTTTTTACTGCTAATGGCTTATTTCATTCTGAAAATAAAAACTTAGAATATTCTACAATCAGCAGTGAATTGCAGCTTCTGTGTATTGTTATGCATCTGATTTCTTAGTTGTTGCTCTCAGTTCCTCAGGTTATAAATGAAAACATAACTTTGGTGTTGATTTCTTGGACTGGAGTATTTTTGATGCAAAATCTCATTATCTAAAGGAATTTGAAGTGTACCATTTTCTTTGCCGTTCACCTTCTCTTATCACAATTGTGTGTTACCTTGGTCTTTTACTTTTCAAATATTTGTGGTAAAGCTGAAACTACATTAAACTTTTTATAATTTATATCTCTTGAGACTCATTAAAAGTATTTTCTTATACTAAATGCATTCCAGGCAAAAAATAAAAAAGATAAAAGAGAATTTTTTCACTGAGCTGCAGTTAAAGCTGTTTTCATATATATCAATAGGTTAAGGGAAACTACACGAAAGAGGAAAATGCTCCTCTGCTTTTGTGGCTAAGCAGCTTGTCATGAACAGCAGAACTAGTGCTATTTTTGTGTTGAAGAACAAATTGATTTGTGCAACAACTTTTCCTGGAGCTGATCTCATAGTACAGAGGATTTTTATGTCACAAAGCATGGATGTCCATAGGATAAGTATGCTTTTGGAACAAGTGATCAGTATAAGCACTACATGATGCTTTTATTTCTGTATTGTGTTATAACTATGTAACACTTTAAAAACAGACTTGCATTAAATTTTCTTTTATTTTTAAAAATTAACCAGAATTGGTACAGAAAGCAGAATTTTAAAACTATTAGGTTCCATGCATTTTTAAAATTTAATTTATGAGAAATAAAATTAGCAAATAGGTTTGTATTCAATACTGCAGACAGAACATGTGCTTTGCTTCTATCAGCCAAATGCAGACGTATAAGACTTCTGTATTAAAGATTATGCTACAGAGCTGTACAAAATTTGCTGACTTGAAAGCTGGCATGGAAGGAAGAAGAGTAATTAAATCTGTTATCCTCTGGAGAGAGTTAAGAGGTAAAATGTACGTAATCCTTCTATTGTATAAGGAATGGAGAAACATGGGCTTAAAGGAGATTAGAGAGTGAATGATGGGTAAATGGAATAACTAAAAGCAACAAGTACTGTACTATAACTGATAGTTTCTGTGCAAAAATTCTCATACATTTGCATTTTGAATTGCAACTTGAAATTTTTATTTACAAGAAGAACATTGGACTTTTAAGCATTTAGGTAGATGAAACTTTTGAAATTACATATTTATATTGCTTCTACGTAGAAAGGATTATTTTAATATTTCCAATTTTTACTGTATTTCTATACCTATTACTTCATCATGGTATTGGATAGCTTTCATAGCTCTATAATAAAAATTAATTAAAATAAAAATATTGACTTTTAAAATTTGGTGCTTAATTTCCTCCGTTCATGGAATGGATGTCCTTTTTAGCCTAATTTTTTGGTGCAAATACAGTCAGTGGGATTCTATATTGCAGGCAAAATACTGCTTATCTAAATTTTTCTCCTTGGAGATCATCTCAAATTGCCAATTCAAATTTACCAGTAGTTACATGATTTAATATGTACCTGTATAACATAATTGCATCAAGTGTTTTCTTTATTGAATGTCATACAGATATTTTCCATGCTTCAACTAATATTAATTTTCAGTATTACATCTGCTTTGTGTAGCAAAATTATACAAAGAAGTTTTGTCTCTGGGGAAAAAAACAAACAACAAAAACATCAAACAGAACAAAACAAAACCCAAGGCCCGAACTGCAAGCAGACAACTTCTCCTATTTTTGATGTCAGATTTTTTCTTTTCCAACAAGCTCGTTGCTAATATTCTTCAGAAAAGCAAACTTGATTCCAAACTGAAGATTATGCACATCATTCAGCTTAATCTAATTTGCTGCTCTTTTCATGACTGACTCTGTTGGCATTGTATTCCTTATATTCTTTGCCCAAACACTGCATAGTTTGTTTATTCTGCTTGATTGTACTTTGGAGTAGATTTCATTTGTTCATGGGAACAGGGATCCATGTAAAACACATCCAGTTAAACAGGTTTAGGTATTCAAACCTCTGAAATGCACTTGATTCTGAGTAGTTTGGCTCAGTACACATGCCTGAATATACACTGAGAAAGCAACAAAGAGATTTATGTTCTTGTAATGCACACAGTTTCTCTGCTGGAAAGACAGAGAACAAATTATCTAGTTGTGCCATTTAGTGTAATGCAAAGTCTGACACTGAGCACAAGTAACAGAATAACTGTGACTGTAAAGAATGTTTTTTGTAGAAGAGGACAGACAAAGTATTTTTTTCCCTTGAGCAACTGATGTCCTTAGAAGGTGGTAACAAAAAATGGCATTCTGGCACGAAGTTTATGTATAAAATAGAGTGAGAGAATTTGGAAGGCATTGAAGAACAATAAAACACAGCTTTGGAATGCAAGGATGCTAATAAAGGAGGGAGTCAGAGGCAGGGTTGTAGCAGAGACCAGGCAGAAATATTCGACAGAAGTAAATCAACTCTTAAATCTTACAAGAGTCCATGAATGCAATGAATATTTTCTAACCATAACATCTTGATTTGTTGTCATTTTGATGTTATTTAAAACCTGCTCTTTTGAGAACTTTTAGAAATGTTTGTTATTGTGTAAGTAAATAAGCACCACTACAGAAATAGTTGTACATAGGCTTATTTAATGGTAAAAAAATTACATGTTAATGAATATTTTTAAACTTGGTTGAAGAACTGAAGGTAGAGATATGTGGGTTTTACTCATAGCAAAACTGAATTCAGTGAATTTTAGTGTTACACTGAATAATTATTCTGAAATTCTCTTTTTTTTTGCACTGGACTTGCTAACTGGCATTTAAGTTGCAGTTGGTCACCCTTAAAGTTTAATAAGTATTCACACATTAATTTTTCAGTTTTTTGATAATGTCTACTTAATTCATGTTAACCTATTGATAAAGAATTTTAAAAGGTTTTGAGCTAATTAAATGTAGAAGATGTTTCATTTTAATTTTGAAATACCATCTATATTTTGGTATTTGTGCAGTTTATCTTTTCGAAAATATTTTAAGGGTATAATGAAATTGGAATCTCAAATTTGGAGATAAAAACATGTACGGGAATAATCTTTTATTACTTTTGATTAGTTTCTTTTATTTAATTCATTAAATAATTTTGTGCTTTAGTCAGTATATGTTTCTATATACAAAACTATGCAATTTCATGGGTCTTGATAAACTTACTAGGTTGGAAAAATGAAGATTTCTGGAAAAATACTGCTGCAAAAAATACAATCCCATATCAAAGTATTTTAGATGTTGTAAGTCTCCTTGCTCTAGGAATGTAGCTGAATTATATTTCAGTTGAAATAAAATCTGAATTCTACTGGGAAACCAAACTCAGATGTTTAACAATTTTTCACGTAAAAACTTGACATTGTCAATATATATATAGTGTATGTGAACAAATAAATACTTAAAGGAAACAATCATATGTAAATAGAACTTTCTATAAGAAATAGAATTATACATTTTCTGCTAGAGTTTAACTTAAATATTCATGAGGCACAATAGTTTCACAACAAATCAAATATAATTAAATTATGCATTTTCACCACTTAAAAAAGGTTTATTAAAGGTTTATTTGCTCATGCAAATTAAAATTTTAGAGTAAAAATCCACATGAAACTTGGCACTAACAATTTTAAAAATATTGGAAGATTTCTCGCCTGAGTGCAGTATTTTGCTATGTTTAAACTGCTCAGTTTGTCTTTTAGAATCTTTAATGAAACGAGGGAGGAGGCTATTTATTTGCATAATAGGACATAATTTGCTGTGGTGAGGTTTTAATTATTTATAGGCTGTCTAAAATATTTAAAATGGCATCACTAAGGAGCATGAAATGCTGGCTAATGCCTTCATTTCAGGTTTCCTGCCGATTCCTTTATGGGTCAAGCATTTTGTGTGTATTTAGCATATTAGCACAGTAGCTTCAGAAACACGAGGAAAACAAATTTGTTCCAGTATGTTTGCGACTTGGGTGATTCAAAACTGGCAAAGGTCATTGGGAGCAATCAAAGGTACAAAACATGCCAGAGGGGGGCAGCCAGATTGATCAGGTGTGTGAAATAGTTCTGTGCAAGTACATCTGTATCATTATGTGTTTGCTGCTCCACCTCTCTATGTAATTTTATACTTTATTTGCCTTTATTTCCTCGTTCCTTGGATGTGTTGCATTATGTGATATATATATATATATATTTTCACTATTTGTATGTTTTAAATAGTTCTGAATTATTGATGCATTTTGAGGAAATTCACTCACATAGTGCAGAAAACTATGTGCCTTTTGTTTCTTTATTATTAAGTGTTGAAAGCAAGGACATGAGGGAGAAATAGGAGTTCTTGCTCCCAGGGAAGTAAAATGATAGAGTTGATTTTCCTTGTGGTTTGAACATTCATGCGAGTATAGAGAGAGAGAGAGAGACTATCAGGTGAAATAAAATACATTTTTAAAAATTAACTGGGCTCATTTCTACATAAGAGATGGAGAGAGGCACATGAAGCCAGGAAAAAATTATTGGCTCAGAATCTTCATGGGATCCTTGATGATCCCATCACGTGTCAAAGTAGACCTTTCCTTCCAGGCTGGGTAGAACCCTCTGGGTGGTCTTTTCCTTCAAGCATAGTGATTACCCCCTAGGTTGGTATTACCTGCAAGCTTTCTGCACAGGTCCTGCATTGCTCCCTGCAGTTGGGAAGGTGGGAAGTAGAGCAGGTCCTGTGCAGGTGCCTGCAATAGGAGGCCACTTGTTACTGGCTTCTGAGTAGACCTGGCCTCGTGAGCCACCCTTTGAGCCTGAGCATCCCACCAGGCCTGTCACCACTAGGCTGCCCACACATCTCAACTTGGATGTTGTAACTTGGATACAAGAATTAGCTTAATCTGCCCTACTTCAATGAGTAAGGAATCCTGACTACTTTGAAGACAATAACAATAGTTGTAAAAAACATAAACTCTTCAGAGAACTGCCTAAGAAAAGGCTTCTCAGTACTTCCAATATACTTTATAGTAATATAAGATAAGGAAGCTGTGGTGAAACTCATTTTATGAAACTGGTCAGTGAAAGGAATATTCCAAGAATAAAACTGAAATTTTTGGAAGTATCCTGAAAATAATTTAATTAGAGAAAATGTATTATTAGAACATTTATTTTCAAAATAATCGTCTTTTGTTCCTCCACCATTCTAGTCTCCAAGCATCTCCAAATTATATAGTCTGAAATAAACTTCTGAGGTCTGCCTTTATCTTGGAAACCTTGTAATGTGGCTTCCTAAATATATTTCATCTTTTCTTGTTTCACCTGGGATCTGTTTTTTGCTCGTTCTCATTACTTCTTCCAGTTCCTTAATGACTGAAATATTAGATCAATGCAATATTCAGCAATTAAATCTTTTACTTGTTAACTTCAAGTAGAAGTATTAAAACATTGATTTTGGGTTTTTTTTCACCTGTTACACAGGCCTGTCCAGTTACCAGTTGCCATCACCAAGCTATTTTTCTCTTATTTTATTTATCAAAACAGAATCAGAAAAACAACCGTGATGTGTCAGTTAGCATTAATTTACGTGATGTTTTCTTGCAGTTCAGTTGAAGTTGTTACGTATTTAAAAAATGCCTCAGCAATTCTTGTAAGAGCTTCTGGTCGTCTTTGAGTTACAGACTTGTCCTCAGAATTCCAGTGGTGTTATAGCTTAAGGTAGCTAAACTTTCAATATCAGATGGCTCTAGATGTCTGTTCTGTCCTCTTGAAAATCATCTGGGTATGTTCCTGTCTTTTGTTTTAATACCCTTTGCCTCTTAAAAGTAACATTCTTGTCCAAGTAATTTTCTCAGTGTCCCATTTTCACCATTTTTGAGAGGATGTCACCTCCTGGAGAAAGATGAATTACTTCTGTAACTTCAAGGAAATTTTGTTGTCTCTCTTCAGACACAAATTCTTAGGTTGCTGAGAGAAGTTGTGGATGCCCCATTCCTGGAACTGTTCAGGTTGGATGGAGCTTTGAGCATCCTGATCTAGAGAAAGATGTCCCTGCCTATGGCATGGGGATTGGACTTGATGATCTTGAAAGGTCCCTTCCAACCCAAAGCACTCCATGAATATGATTCCATGGCTCTTCTCTCTTCTTTCTTAGGTTGCTAAAAAACCCATGTGACTAATTCTATTAATTTTCATCATAAAGCTGTAGAATTCCACATTGATTTTAAGCATTTAAAGGACTTTTGAGCCTTTAATTTTCTTTTTTAATATACTCCTCCTTCAAAGCCAGAGTTTAGAATCACAGTGACCACAGATGTGCACCAGAAGTTAAATTTGGCAGTGTTGATTTCATGGGTTTTTTCCATATAGAGTAAAAAATTTTTCCCTGGAAAGGTCTAAGATGACAATAATTTCTGTAATAATTTTGATATATAAATAAATTCTTAGTTACTTTCTAGTACTTTATTGTTAGTTTTTATTATTATTAGTTAACCAAGAGCAGTTTGTCAGTTTTGGGAGATCATGGATAAAATATTTGAAACAGAAATTAGCTGATTTATGGGAGACAAAAGAGACTATTGTAGCCAAGCAGTTGACCTCAGTTACCTAAGTCCAGATGCTCTTAAGCAGTCAAGAAATGTTTCAGAGTCAATTTCCTTCTTAGCTTAATAGCAGCAGTAGTTTTGGCCAATTAGCTACACAAATTTAAGAGAAGAAAATTTACATCAGGCAATCGAGTTTATTGCTATGTGTTTTTATTCTCTTTAGGGTCTACATAGTGATACATACACCAAGTACTGTCAGTGACAATTTTTGTCTCTAGTCATAATTAAGAAAATTATGATCATCTTGTTAAAGACATAGAATTTTTGATTTCAACTCTGAAAACATTTTTCTTATAATTACTCCTTTACAATGAATGTGATTATTCCACCAGACTTCTATCAAAACTGTTGTTGAGTTTCCTGGCAGAGAAACTTCAGTGCTGATTCTCTCTCTCCACAGGTACTATGTTCTGTGGCTTGGAAACCAAGCCTTTTTCTACTCTGTAGAATTTATCTCAGGAAAATATGGCATAACCATAAAAAACAACAAAAAAAAAGGTAACATTGAACATTTAAAAAAAAGTTTTTGGGGAAAACCGATAATTTTTATGTAAAAAATGCCCACACAATTGCATTGCTGTATGTTTATTAAAAATTGCTATTGCTTTATCTGCAGCCACTATAAAAAATGTAGACAGTACTGAATAGAATTTGAATTTTTACCTTATTATTGAAGCTGCTCTTCCTCTGAAAAACTGATATTTGTTACTTTCCATATGATTTTCCTTTCTTTTGCATTAACCTTTTTTAGGACTGTCTCATTTTTTTAAATATTTTCATTCCCAGTCTACCTTGGAAATTACCCATATTGGATTATGGAATCTGTAATATTAATATATAAATTTGTCCCTCTTCTTTCCCGTTTTCTTGCTTGTCCAGTGAGGATGTAAACCTATTTATACCACATCTGGTGGGGAAAAAATAGGATTATTTTGAAATGAGAATCTCAGTGAATAACTGGATTTGCCTGGGTACTTTTGCAAACAGATGCAAAACCTTGTCATAGCAGTAATTCACTAGGCATTTACAGATTTGTTACTCAATAAAAGCATTTCTAATTTTTTTTTTGCTTCTATAGTTTGTCAAAGTGTAAAATTTATATTTCATAAAGGATGTTATTCTTGTGTTGTGAATTTTTTTTCAGCTATTACTCGAAAATATTGAATAGAATAGGCCAGCAATATTCTTGAATTTTTGTATTGGGAAACAGGTTGAATAACTTACACCACACAGGAATAAATGAGCTGTGTGCAATTTATTGTGCATTGCAGAAGTTGAAAGTTGTTCCGCATTTTAAAATGAATATTCTATGCCACACAGTTTAACTCTGATGACACAATGATAAAAACTTAGAGAAAAATGTATCAGAATGGATACTTGAATATATAAAAAATTCTAAGTTTAGTTCTAAAATTAGTTGACCTCACTTGACCAAAGGTCCCCTGTCAAGTTAATGAGAAATGGAGCAAGAATTTCAAATGTGCTATCATGATATTTGCTTAACATTTAGGAAATCACACAGTCGGGATGCTAAATTGATATTCGTTAGAATATTTAGTGTGAATGGAGTAAATGTTTGCCTGCCTGGATTATTGTGCTAGCATTTCTCATTTATATTCTTGATTTATCTGATTTCTGTTTGTTCTTTACAGATTTACAGATCTATTATTACAAAGTAAAGTGCCACCATCCTTAATATCTGATTAGGTGAATGTAAATCAGACCCCTATGGCAATTAGAGTTATCCAAACTCTCCGAGCAGATGACAAAGCCAATATCATGATGACATAAACCAATACTATGACTGTTTAGAAAAGCTTTAAAACACCAGAACTAGATATCTATAAAGTTATAATTAAAATAAATGTTAGTAGCTTTTACTGTTTAATGAAATGGAAGACATTATGAAGCTTTTAACTTCATGGATTGATATTCACAGGATTTTAAGTTCAGTGCATTTTTTTTTAGCTACATAGTTCAATTTTTATTCCAAAAATCCACTCCCATTGTTCGAACACACTACATTGCTTTAAAATTGAGCTTTTACAATTAGCTTCATTGTATTCTTTTTCAATTAGGGTAGCTTCATTTATTGCTTAGGAGAAGCAATTACTTCTCCTAAGTGAAAAAATGACATTGAATTCCTTTAAGTTTACAGTTTATTCCAAGAGATAAATCACTGAACTTCCTTAAAACTTAGTCTGAAAAAACTCCTTCATTGAAATGCACTTAGATTTTTATGCAAGCTTCAAAATTCTTGTATTAAAACTGTGTTTGTTATGATCACATTATAAGGTTGAAAATATTTGGCAAGTGTTGAATTTTCTGTTTTATCTGAGCAAAACCATTAAAAAATCTGTTGTGTGTGAAAGTCCAGAAACATGGATGAACTACAGCCTGAATTGTTTTGTTTTGATGAATTGTAATTTGCAACATGCGATGAGGGGATTATAGAGGCTTTCTCTGTCCAGAGCTATTTCTGTCACTTGGTGAGGAAACAACATATAGAAGCAGAAAAACAAGATGTTAATTTTTTCATTCTACTGAACATTGCATAGGGGCATATAAATATCCAAGATTAACTAATTTTGATTGTATTTTAGAAGTGTGGTATTTATTGAATTATGTGTACCAGATTGAAGAGTTTTTAGTGGTTGTGTTCCTTTGCTATCTTCACTGTTAATATCAGTCATATGTAATCTGTGAATTATAAGAATTTTACTAAATTTTATGTTGTTACATTTTTGCAAATTCAAAAATAGTTTCTTTCCCTTCAAGGAAGAAAAGCAGATAATAACTGTCACAGAAGATTCACTAACCTCCACTGATCCCATAGCACAGCATTTGATTGATTACAGAAAATATTTTATTAGAATACAGGGGTAGAAATTCATCAGGGCACCATTTTTCCTCACAAGAAAGACAATCTGTTGTCAAGATAACAAACTTGTAAAGTTTGCTGCTTTTTTTGGCTGGGGTAGAGTTAATTTTCTTCACAGTGGCTGGTGTTGGGCTTTGCTTTGGATTTGTACTGAAAACAGTGTTAATAATACAGAGGTGTTTTTGTTATTGCTAAGCAATACTTGCTCAGAATCAAGGCCCTTTTGCTTCTCACCTCACCCCAGAGTGAGGAGACTGGAAGTACACAAGGATCTGGGAGGAGACACAGCCAGGACAACTGATCCAAGGCATATTCCATACCGTGAGTTGTTATGCATGGTATATAAAGCTGGGAAAAGAAGGAGAAAGACAAGAGGGAATGTTTGGAGGGATGGCATTTGTCTTCCCAAGTAACTGTTAAATGTGATGGAGCCCAGCTTTCTTGGAAATAGCTAACATCTGCCTGCCCATAGGAAGTGGTGAACGAATTCCTTTTTCCTGCTTTGCTTGTGTGTAGCTTTTACTTTCCCTTTTAAACTGCCTTTACCTCTACTCACAAGCATTCTCACTTTTACCATCACAGTTCTCTCCCCTGTTGCACCAGCAGGGAATGAGCAAGGTGCACATGTTGCCAGCAGGGGTTAAACCACCACAGTCCTTGCACCAAAAAGACTTTTGCTTTAACCCTAGTGGGCAATCAAGTAGCACACAGACTAGAGCTAACTCCTCCTTTCACTTCCATCCCAGTGTAATGGGCAGGAGAATCAGGAAGGAAAAGAAAAGAAAACCTCTTGGTTTAAATAAAAATAGTTTAATTATTTTTTAAAAATTAAAAATAATAATTAAATTACTAAAACTTTGTGTTGTTTAGATCAGCTGTCCTGGTTATGCTCCCTCCCAGTTTGTTTTGTGCCTCCTCACTGGCAGAGCATAAGACACTGAAAAGTCCTTGATTCTTGAGTACTGCTTAGTAACAACCAAAACCAGTGTGTTACCAACATTAGGCTCATACTGAATCCAAAGCACAGCTCTCTCCCAAGAAGATTCCTTCTATCCCAGACAAACTAGGACATAAAATCAGCTGTACCTTTCTTACACTGCCAGCACAGTGTCACTATAATTGTCCAAATGTTAGCAACTCTTTGACCATAATTGTCTAAACAGCTGTCAAGTAATGTTCTTTCCCTAAGTAATTTACAACAAGTTTCAGTATAGAGTTCTTTCAAAAAAATTAATTTCTTTCTATCCTCTGTGTCTGATATAAAGATCTCAAGCTTACATGTGATTGTATTATTACTATTTTGTATTATCATCTGTTCCCCATCTCCTCAAATTACTATTTTGTATTATCATCTGTTCCCCATCTCCTCAAATTTGTTTATCTCATACTGCTTTGTTTTTTTTTCTTTTTTCAAAGATTATCAGATTTCTGCTCTTCTGTGCTTAAAGAGCGTACATCAATAGCTGCTGTTCCTCTAAAAATACCAAGTGGTGTATTCCTCTGTGTCTTCTTGTTACAGGCATATTTCCTACAACAATAGTTATCATCTGTAGTTTTTTAAATATTGAAAGGTTATAACAGCAGTAAGGAGCACCAAGACAAAATGATACATAACAGATACTCTTGGCAGAATTACTGTTGATAACCTCTTTTGAAAAAAAAATGGTACCTAAAGTAACTGTATTTCCTGAATATATCCTAGAAATTAGATGAAGATAACACTAAGAAAAATAGTGTTACCAGTGTGAAACATTCAAAAATCATGAGTCCACCATAAAATTATTTTAATCTTGAAATTTAATGTATTATGTATAGGTATGGGGGTGTGTGTGTGTATTACATGCATATATATTTGCATTTGTGTGTCTGAGAGGTACAGAGTATCTTTAGCTTATGGAAATTTTAATTTGCCTTCTGCATTTGAGAAGAAGAGGTACACTTGAAGCATGCTAGCAAGTATTTTTAAAGAAAAGCTAATTTGGGTAACATTATGGCTCCAAGGGCCTAGTCTTAGCACAAATACCTCTATGTTGACCAATAGTGTTAACTTTGCTACATGAATGAGAGATTATCTTCTGAGCTCTGTGAAGATAAGAGTTTATTGGAATGTTCTCTAGAAAAATCTGCATTATGTATCATTATTCTAAAGTTGTGACTGGATGGAAAAACCTTACTAGTTTGTAAACTTATTTCTGTGAGATGAATTCAATATGCCTCTGCTCCAGTGGCACACTGAAATACTAATTTAATTTTCCTGCAACAGGAAGTTTTTATACATCTCAGAGAACTTTTTGTTCAGGGAAGTTGGCATTTGGAATTAGAGAAAGATGAGAATTTTTTTTCAGCCAGAGGCTAAAGAGGTACTCCTGGCTGTAGAGTATTCACAGTGGATGTAGTCATTGGTATACCTTGCAGCCATCTCCTCACGTTCTCCTAGCAGCTGGTGTGTTCTCCTCTGCATCAGATAAGCCCCTGTGGGCTATTTATAGAAAATGTGTAGGATCTTTCTGTTGTTATGTCTTTCACATGCCCTCCTAATTCTGGTAAACTGCATCATGGCTGTGGGCTGCTATTGGTGAGCAAATAAGGTAGATGAGTGACTGTTCATCCCCAGTGTGACAGGCATGGCACAATTTCCCTGTAGTTTTGTGGGGCCCCTGCCCTTAATTCTTTCCACTGCTGAACCTGGTCCTTCCTTTAATGCACCTTTGCAGTAAGTTGTGCTTATCCATTCTTCAGTGTTTTATGGGTACAGCTGTACGTGCTGTTGTGCACTGGTGAGGTGCATACTGCTAACTTACCCACTTGGGAGGTGTGATCCTGCAACCATAGTGTCAGAGTCTGTCTGAATCTCTAATTTACAGGCCAATGTACTCAATGATTTAGGCTTTATTTTATGAGCTCATTAAGAAATACAACAAGAGCAAACAATGGCCCAGACTAGTCTCTCGCATGAATTCACTTACCACTTAATTCATGAGGTTCCATAACTTATAACCCATAGCTCTTAATTCATGCACGTATGAGGAAAAATTTGTTACCTAGCCAACACTAAGAGTGCTGATTCATTCTCCTTTTTCACAATGCAGGGACCTCCTCACACTGGGTGGCTGGAAATACTCAGCAGTCGAGCTGCTGTTAGATCCACTCCTTAAAAAAACTTTTTGGAGTAAGTTATTCATACTTTTCAGCTTTGAAATTCGGTCCATACTATTTCTGTAAATTAGTAGATTCTGAGGAAACTGCCACACAATAAATATGCAAAAATGATGGCTGCAGGTGACAGCAACCTGCAGGTGATAATGGCTGCATTATGGCTTTTTAGCTCTTTCAGGCCACCTGTCCTGCCTACATGGTGCTCTCAGTTTGACCTAATGGCACTGCTTCCAGCATATGTCAGCATGAGCTGCATTAGCCAAAATCTGAGCAGTGGCTGAGTGAACAGTCACTTGGCTCTAGTTCCTTTTTTACTGATGGCAATGAAACAAAGAAATACAGTTTGTTCAGCTCTTTGAAGTTAGATATCTACTGTTGTTTCAGATGTTCTGGAATAGCAAAGAATCCACACATGGGTGTGAGAGGTGATGCAATGTATGGGGAATTAATTTTCTGTAATTGTCATTGTAAAATGATTTTACAGTACAGTTTTAGTTACTTTTAGTTTCTTCCCTCTAAAAATGTGCTTTTAATTTTTCTTTACCCTTGATCTCACTGACTAAAACAGTTAAACATGAGCTCATCTTTAAGCATATAGTAAAGTACTGCAGAATATTGATATATGTTTCAGAAACACTGCTAGATTTTCTTGCTAACAGTAGGAATTACAAAAAACCTTGAGGGAGAACTTGATATGTGATTTTGTTATTACTTAATCCCTCCCCAAATCTCTCCATCTGTTTTTGAGTATCTGAACTTTACTACTGTATATTAGATAATTTGCCCTATACTTAAGACATGTGACTGTAGAGCCTATATATTCATATGGCATATGTCAAAGAACAAAGATATATAGCTGTTGAATTATCTAGATTGCTTTAGGTATGCTTTAAAATGATGATTCTGTTTTTAATATTTGACAGTTTTATTTCATTGCAAATAAAAATATTTTGTAAAAATATTATATACTGCATCTTTTCAGTTAGATTGATCTGAAGTTTAAAATTTTTTGCTACCAATATTGAATTTGATTTAATTTTTTAATCTCATAAGCTTGCATTAAGTAAAAATATCTCATACATAGATAAAAGACAAGAATAAATAATTAAATGAAATACCTTTATGATTAGCAGCACAGTTGAAGTGATGATATAAAAGTACAATTATGATTCGCTTAATCTTTAAAAAGTTTACTAAATGTTAGAACTAATGAAGGAATATAGTTTAATGTAAAGCAGGAACTGCACATACATGTGCATATGTGTTTATAGAAAATAATTGTTCAAATCAATTAAACAGTGAATAAAATATTTGAATTTTTATTTTGTACAATTTTACATAATTTAGGTTAATAAAAACTTTATCTATAAAAGTTTAAAGAGATGTGGTTGACAATATTATGGGAATGATCAAATTATCATCATATGAAGGATTAAGGTCTTTTTATTCCACAGTTATTCAATTTGTATAATTCTATAGCTTTTTAAATGTTCTTTGTTCTCAGTCTTAGTTTATAATGTTCCTGTACTATGGTAGGAGATAATAATTAAGGAAGTTTATTCAGAGTTCACTGACTGCTTTGTCAGAGAATTGTGGCTTATGTTCTCTTCTATTAGAGAGGTTTGGGAGTACTTAGCTAAACAAATCATAAGTAGCTCATAGCACTTGTTTGAAATAAAGCTCCTTACTACTGTAATTACAATATGTAAGATGTTAGTGTGATCATGGCTAAGAGAATAGAAAAAAAAAGTGCTTTTTACCAGTAATTAGAAGAAAAGGCAGACTTCTATTTTTTATTACTTATTCATTGAAATATAGTTAAATGCCAGCTTGATTTTGCTCTGTACGTCCTTTTGTAATTAAACCTCTTGTAATTTGTTAGTGGTGGTAATAAGGATATTGTTAATTCACAAGGAGTCCTGAGAAAATAATATTTTGCATTGAAACCTTATCCTGATTTTCAATGTGAAACTTAAAGTTAGTTCGTTCCCAGTCATAATTTTTAAAAATGCTTTAAAGAAGAAATGCCAATGTTTTTTGCATTTGTGGGAAAATTGCTGTGTTAGGAAATGTAGACAGTTTATTTTATTATTTTATTTATTTTTTTATTATTTTTGTTTTATTTCTTTTTTATTTTTATTTTGTTTATTATGCAGATATTTTATACCAGAAATGTATGTGTTAGTTTTGAGTAGAGACGTGTATTTTCCAATTACATCTTATTTTTAAGCAGAGTTTCTTACAAGGATACAAAACCCAGTCAGTACGTCTGTATTGATTAGACTGAATATTCATCCTGTCATGGCATAAGTAGTTCAGTCCCACAGGATCCTCACACAGAGGAGGAAGAATCTCAGGAAATGAGACTCTGAAACAAATCTATTAGGTAGACCTTAGGATAGACTACTATCTAGTGTTTCATCCACTAGAGTGTTTGATCCACGTTTTCAACCCTGAGTGGATCAGTGTCCTTAATTACTGTCACCAATCTGAACAATCAAAATGCTCTTCTTACTCAAGGCCAATTTTTGGTCCATTCATGTTTTTTCCACAGAGATAGTTTTGACAATAAAGCTGAAATTTGTAAAACCAGAGTGTTGAAAGACCACTGACAGCAGTAAAATACAGTATGAGAAGCAACAAAAAGGCAACATTATAATTAATGAGCTGAGGTAAGAAAATTTGTGTTTCTGCTTGTTCTGCTGTAGGATTCCACAATGCTAGGCCATTTATTTCCAGAGAATACTGCAGCTATGCAAGTGAGAGATCTGTCTCCATTCCAAAAGTCACAAATTGGATGAAACTGCTTCCCCCTACAAACTTCTGAAAATTTATTTTCACTGATTAATATTGATATTTTTAGTACCACTCATACTGCTCCTTTCAATTATTATTGTGAAGAAAATCAGTATTTATTGATGATTGCCATTATGTGATATGTTAGATACTTTCTTTTATATTGTAAGAAATTATTGGAGTTACTAAATGACAGCTGTGATTATACGATTCTCACAGAGATTTCTAAAGACATTCTTTCCTTATGTGTGCAATATTTTACAGCTGAGTAACAAGTAACATGAAGCTTTGTTAATTTTAGCATAATCTGAAACAGTTTCTGCCAAGGTTTGCCACTGTTTGTTCTGACAGTTAGAATGTGCTGCCTGCTTATCAAAGACGCCTTCAGAAATATTACTATCCTCTGTATAAACAGCTTTATTAAAATAAATTAAGCCAGGATGAAAATTGCTGGAATTAAATTTATGAATACCCTTATTTCAGTTCCCCTGTGCATGTGCATTAGAGCAGTTTTTAAATACAATCCCTCTTTTTTTTTTGGGTTTTTTTTTTTTTTTAGTAGATACACAACACTATTTATGTATGAAATTACAAAGATTACTTCAGGAAAAAATACTCGTTATTCAGTTTTTGCTTTCCTACACTGCTTACACTGTGTCAACATGTCATATTTATTGTTTATTATGTAAAGAATGTTCTGAATACAAAATGATTCATTCCTTAATAGGACAAGTGTAGCTGTTGTCATGCAAGTTCTGGAGTACTTCAGTAACTCTGTAATAAACATAAAATTAATAAGCTCATTACTTATGAGGCTAAGGGATAGTCTATTTCACAAGTAAAGAGCAGAGAAACAGGGAAATTAAATGCAAAACCATATTCCAAATTGAGTTCATGAAATGGAACTTTATAGCGTTTGCTTTTTTATGTTACCTAACTTCTTATTTGGCTTTATTTTTTCACAGTAAACCTTCTATTGACACTAGTTGCTCTCATATTGTATGGCAGTTTCTCAGGAATTTAAGCTCCAGCTACCAAATGTGCTATATATGCCCTGAACATAGGAAGTAATAAAAGAAAATAATAGTACTTAATAAATCTTTACTACTACAAACTGTTTTAATGAGGAGATGACTGTAGAGCGCAGTGGTAATAATTTTCCCACTCATGGGCACCTGCTGATAAAACTCATAACATATCACTGATTATTCATTTGTTCAGGTAGCTAATACTGTGAAAGAGTTTAAGTGTTTTTTATAAAAGATTTGGAAATGCTCCCTAGTGGGCAGGCACCAGGACCTTATTGTATTTCTTTTCTTCAATATGTTTGTGTCTTGCACAGGATTTGGGTCAACACTAGGTGTTCTAGGATCACATGTAGAGAGTCCAGTTCTCAAAAGCCAGTAGTTCAGTGCGGATACTTGAGGAGTTTCAAAATTGAAAACAGTCGACAGTTGTAACTGTGAGCAATGGAGTTTCTGCTTTCTCCTAGAACATATAGAAATTTGCTCAGGAGTCATGGGACAATTTGCGCATCTCAGGTTTGATCTTGCCAGTCTTTTGAAACTGTTTAGGAAATTATCCTAGAAGTCTTACTGTGACCAGGGTATTATCTTTTTTTCTGTGTACCCTATGTTGCATTGTATTTACTGGAAAGTCATCACTAGGCTTGAGCTTTTATTAAGTAGAAACTCTATCTGTATATTAAATTTTGAACTAGGAATATGATTTAAATTAAAAATATTTAACTGTATTTTCCTTCTTGGGCTAGAAATGAAACATTCTACTTCATCTATGAGTGGGAGGTTGCATTAAAAATATGGTGATTTTTGCTTTTGTGTTTCCATGTAAGTGCCTTTATCACTATGTCCCTTTAATTCAATCAGAATATAGCACTCTAATGAATTTTCTTACACTTGTTTTAGAAAATTCTGGCTATAAATGCCAGTGGAATATACAGTACATAAAAATATGCTTCAGGAAGGCAATGAATAATACTTACCCATCCTGAAATTCAAAACATAAAAAAGATAAATCATGTGCTGTATGTTTTAGCAAGGATATTATGTGGGTTTTAGCCATTAGAGAACCACTGGGGCATTGAACTTCATTTTCTTATCTTCACTGATGCAACTATTAAAACATTTTGTAAAATACCACAGGCTCTTCTGTCATGGGGATGTGTGTGTGCACGCAATTTATTCCAGCTCAAGCTATTTCTTTGTCTGACCTAATAGAGTACTTGCTCTAGATCTTTTCTCTTCTACTTCTAAGCACTTGTAGTGATATGAAGAAATGTCAAGTGAGAACTGAAAGATCAGTCAACTGCTTAATGGTGCTTAATTTTTATAATGTTTATTTTGTTGTAAAAATTCCTTACCATTTTTTTATTCACAGTGAAGTATTAATTTTTGTGCTGTTCCATTAGGTAAAGAGAGTAAAAAAGTATGTATGGCTTTGAAATCTGAGATTCTGAAATAAAAAGCCCATTCCAACAGAAAGCAGAAAAACTTTAGAATTGAATTCACACTTCCAAACAGGTGGATTATTTGAGATACTTTGCCAAAAGCATCTAATTTATGGTGAGTAAACCTTTTAATTTAACAGCACAAACAAAGCACAAACAAAACATGCTAATTATTCTAAAGACTCTGAAACTATTACAAGTATTCTTATTGTGTGATATAAATATGTTTAAAAATATTTTACTTAGCCAAATGTGCCAACTTCATTTAGGTTAATTTTTGTGTTAATTTTATGGTTTCTTGAAAAGTTACAATATCAAATTATGCATTTATCATTTAGGTAATTTATAATGGCATATTTATAAATTTCTGTGTAACATCATAATGAAAATCATTACAAACCTCTGTTGGATAATTTACAGATAATATTTTGGTCTTTGTGATGCAATGAAGTCATTAGAGGAAAAAAACCAAGAAAAATTAAAAGAATATCAAACCTTCAAGTCAAGCACTTCAAATTTAGAAAATACTAAGACTGAAGCTGTTTTAGCCTCTGTAGTTTAGCTTTTTTACATGTTTTTGTGTTAGGAAATATCTATCCCTATAGGAAAATCCCCTCGTAATCCCCTATACAAAATTCTCTACTAGTGACCACAAAAAATCTAGTGAGAGCTGCCACCCATAGCAGTCTGAGGTAGCAGCATTTCAACAGCTGAGGCTGTGACTGAACATTTCAGTCCTGAAGAAAACAAAGTAGCTTGATTTACTCCAGGTGATGGCAAAGTCACCATCCCTGGAGGTGGTCAAGAACCAGACATGATGTCTGGTTCTGTGATTCAGTTTCCAAGGTTGAGCTAGATGATCCTGGAGGTCCTTTCCAAATCACAATAATTCTGATTCTGTGACAGGACAAGGATGAATGGCTTTAAACAGAAAGAAGTTTAGAATTAGAAAGAAATTCTAAACTGTCAGGGTGGTGAGGCACTGCAACAAGTTGCTCAGAAAAGTGGATGCCCAATACCTGGAAGTGTTCAAAGCCAGGCTGGAGAGGTGCTGAACAGCCTGGTTTAGTAAAGGTGTCTCTGCCCATAGCAGGTAGGTTGGAACTAGAGGATCTTCAAGGTTCCTTCCAATGCAAACCATCTACAGGTCTTTGATTCTGTGCTTGAGAATGGGAGAAAATATGACATTATGATGAGTTATATTATGAAAAATGAGCCTTTAAGTTAGGCTTCTAGGAGTTCAAAGGCATTCCTTGGTCACTAGTGTATACAGATAAACTTTCTCTCATCTTGAGCTGTCTTATCTGTCTCAGAGACCTAGACTGAACTTTGGCTGAAAATTATGTAACTTCTGTTATTTCTTCATGAAATTCTTTTCTGGTTAAAGTCTAGGGTATCCGAGCAAAACTTCTCAGTTTTTCCTCTTCACACTAATCAGAACATTTATTTCTGAAGTATGTATGCACCTAGAGTGTACTCTGAGGGTATATGCCAGTCACACCCCCTCAGTTTTCTGCTCACCATCTGTATCTGGGGAGTTCAGCCTTCTGCCTGAAACCTTACTTGTGTTACTTAAGCCTGTGTGGTATTTTTCTCAAAAACATCATACCTTTAGCAACACTTGTCAGCTTCAACATGGGCTAAAACTCTGTATGACTTGCCACCTCACTGAAGGCAAAAAGTTGCGTACAGGGTACTTATCAAGGTAGGACAAAAAGGCCAACAGTTTCTGCTCTAGCATGCAGGCAAGTAGAGATAATTTGGCTCCAGATTGTAGAACAGGGTCAGAGTCTAGGGACAGTAGTTTGCAGGCTACTTAGGTACATTGGAAAACACTGCACTTTTTCTTCTTGGAAATTGTCATCTTTTCTTAAATGAATGTCTTCAAGAACATCTTGTATCCAGATGTCTGTTTGGCATTTGCTATGAAAATAATATAGTTACAGAGTAACTTCTGTGCCAAACTACTTCTGGCTGTTTTGAACAAATTTATTATATATTTATGTAAAATTTTCAGGTTCTATTGTTTTGAGTCACTATGTAAAAACAAGCACATACACATCCATCCATCTATACAAACACATACATGTACATACATATGTGTGAAAATAAAAAGGTGTTTCCAATTAAACTGGAAAACCAATAAAATGTATTCTCAAGTTCTGCACTGTGGTTATAGAGCGAGATTTCATTGCAGACTGAGTGAATGTATATTTGCAACTTAAAATCAATTCTAAGAGATTACAGCTATTTTTAATGCTATTCAGTGGGGAAGATAATGTGGATTTTATCCAGCTTCATAAACTTAAAATAATTTTAGACCTTAATACATTTCTAAAGGATGATGCCTTGAATAGGTAGGCACATAGATTCATATTGCTAGCCCATTTTAATATGCCTATACTAGTACCAAGGTTTTAGGAGTTTTTACTTTTGGATGTGACACAGAGTGATAACTTCCATTTAAGATTGGAGTAACTACTTATGGACTCAATTGTGCTACTTAAATTAGCTGCTTCATAGTATGTAAAAATAAAATAATTATATTATTTCTAAGAAAATAAAGAAAACCTACTAAATCATTTAAGTCATGAAACTGGAGACAGAACACACAGAATTTCTGAAAAAGTATTGTCTCAAGAACATGGTTCCCCATTGCATAAATCCCCGATTACCACTTTAATTTCTGAATTCCACGTATTAAGCATGGTTACACCCATTTTTTGTGTGCTGTGGATGGTGGATGAATATATTACCCTAGCAGGGGCCAATTCTGTAGAACTGCGTCTTTGGTCTTGAAAGATAAATGCAGTTATTTCTTCTGTCTGATATGAATTCACATCTTCAACAGATCTTCCAGGCTCATGCTTTTGGATATATGGTGATCTCACAATAGAAGTTTTGTTTTCACAGAAGTTGCATTTTGCCAAAGAACATAGCTTTGTTCAAAGAACAACTTTTCTCTTTGCTCAAAGAGCGTTTACTTTTGAAAGTCTGTTGACATGACTTCATTGTGAAGTTATGACTTGCATTATTTTATTCTTCTGAAACGTTTTACAGAACTTTGATATAGATGCTTGCCAGAAAGTATTTTTCTGTGAAAATAATATACTTTATCTGTACCTTAGACAAAATTTCAAACTGAAAGTAGGGCCAACATAATGATTACTTTTTTATACTTCAGAAAACTGTTTTATATCCACATGAAGCTTTTCACAGAAATTCAACAGGAATTCAAAGCACCTCAATCAAAATAGTAACCAAATAGTGAAGGAACTAACATTTTGTGAAGGAATCCGTTATTTATCCAGCTATACTGAGGAGTCTCCAATTCAAAACTAGTAGGATTGAACAGTTTAAATCTCTGAATATCTTTGTCTTTGGGGAAGGTGATCATCAGCCAACTTCATTAACAAGAATATAAACAAAATGTGATTTGTATGTGAATACCTCAACTTAAGTTTATCATTCAGTTTTCTTAGTTTATTACACTGCCTGTAACTGAGTCTTTTCTGTGGTAATTGTAATACTAGTCATTGTTCCTTTTAGAATCAATGGTCATTCTAAGAAATAAAATTAATAAAGTTGTAGCAGTCTCAAATAATGGTTAATAAAACTTGATCTACAGTTAAAAAGAATCTTTTTCACAAGGACAAGTAGGTTAAATAAATTCTGAGCAAAAAGAGATTGTACATTTGTTTTGAGTATGAAATTATGTTAACACTACAGGAAACAATCTACCAAAAGGCATTCCATTTAACTAGGCTTCAACAGGATGTCAAGTAATTTAGAGTAATTAAGACTCCCAAAGTAATTTACAATAAAATATATCATTCAACACTATTGCGCAGTCTTTACTTAGGTCTTCTTTTTCACTTCAGTTTCTGATACATCTGATATTTTTTAGCATGAGTGGTCTTCTACTTAGTCTTTGTGCATCTCTGTTAAGCTCCTCTGATACTGTCTATTTCACTTCTTTTCCCACTGCCTTTTCTGTATGTACTGGAGTTCTTTTCACTTTCTTTCTACACTAAATTTTAAGTTTTAATTGCCTACACCAGCATCCACGAATCTGTTACTGTAGGAATGCCAGCACAGCCCACCCTTGACAACAAACGTTAAGAGAAGGATGTGGGTGTGAAGGGGAACACCCAAAACTGTCTGAGGGGTGTTTGCTTAAATGCTAAGCAGGAAGCTCTGAAGGGATTTCTGAAATAAAGGAGTCAGCTTTAAAAAAAATATGTAAAAGGAAAACCTCTGGCATGTGGGGAGATAACTTGCAGTGGAACAGTAGTGGTTGAACCTCCTTCCTGCTGCAAGTCTTCCATCAGGGCACTATGAGATGAAACAAGTAGGGACTCGCACCTTGGGTGTGTGTGTATCCTCCATTCGTGCTTTCACACCAAAATGTGGACTAGCAGTCTGTGGGGAGAGGCACAGCCTCACACAAAGCTGGAGCTCTTCTCTCCCTCACACAAGGTTTGTGTCAATTGGGTAACCTGTCCTCCCTGGGGAGAATGTGCTTGTATGCCATATGCTGTCTGTGTTCCCACAGTTCTGTGGGTGGGAGTGCCCTTAGAACTTTGTGGGATTGAGTAGAGAGGGGTTTTAGAAATTAAGAGATGTTTATCAATATTTTGTCTAACATTGCACTTTGTCTGTTTTAGCTAATGATGAATGTAAAATTAATTGATTGTTAGTTCCTTATTTTTCATTAATAAATCAGACAGCTGATTAAATCCTGATTTCAGCTATGTAAATGGAACAGTTTTTCCCTGAAAATTTACCAATTTCTGCATCCAAATTACATTCTAGAAGCAGTTGCAATATAATTTACAGTTTTCATGGCTCAAAGTGAGATTTACATGTGAAACCAAGAGGTTTTAGTCTAATTACAGGTCTTAACAATCTCAGCAGAGAATTATTAACCTATTCACAAAGATTCTAGATTCTTATAAATTATTCTATTTTTACGGCTTATTTCTGGTAATGCTATTTTAAACTCTTTTCTGGTATCTGTCCAGCATCTGTATGTTATGCTCAGGCCTGTGCTGCTTTTCTTGGTCCTGAGGCTGGTGGCTTGGAGAGTCAGGGAGAGCATTGATTATAGAAGTAATTAGAATTTTATAACTTTAATTGTGATTCTTTTGGAAACTTTTCTTGTGACACAAAACCTGTGGCTTGTTACAAGGGATGGTGGCACTGTATTTACTGGCTTACAAGGCTACCTACTGTGGGGAAACTAAACAGAGATGTAATATTCTCTTATATCATTCTCTTCATCTTGTCATCACTTTGTAATAGTGAGGTTATCTTTCGTGTCCAAACTTTTAAATTTAAGTTTTTGCTTTCTTTTTTTTCCCCCCTGGCAGACAGTTTATCCATGTACCGTTTGTGTAACCAATTTTTTTCCTGTTTGTTTTCTTCTTGTTGTCAGAAAGGTTTCTGATAGTGATAGAATCAGCATTTATGGAGCCTAGTTAGATAACCTGATTGTACACATCTTGTTTCAGCAAGCAATGCATCTGTTTTTAAATGCCTGATCTTGTAAATTGAAATTATCAAATATAGACCAAGTTTCATCACTAAGTTTGATAATCCATATTTTTCAGCACTGTTTAAATAATTTTGATAGCATTTCCACAAAACTGTTAGATTGAAAGTAGGATAAATTCATGCTTTCTTGAAAAAAAAAAAGGTAAATTAATAAATATGAAAGCTGTGGTGTAGTTATGTTAATAATATATCTAGTGAAATACAGGTCTTTTTGCAATAGCTACATAGTGTTGTCCAAAAATGCCTTGTTTGGATAGAATAATAATTGATTGCCATCTGATTCTTCTGAAGACATGGGTAGTACCATATCAGTATCAGTCCATTTGTGCAACTCTTCCTAGAGTACATGTGTGCTACATCAAAACTGTCTTTTCTGTTTCTGTGTAATACCATGGCATTTTCAATATTTACATTCATTGTAGGTATTCTTTTTTCATTTTATGTTGTCTTGTCTGCTTTCTTTCACTTAGTGGTAAACTATCAGGCTACTTCTTGTAGCCTGATTCATGTCCCAGAAAAATTAAGTAAAATATACCTATATATTTTGAAATTGTTATTTCATCAGCTGAACTTGCCTTCATCAGAAAATAAAAATCTTTGAACACCTTCAAAGAGGAACTATAGTTTCAGAGAATTTGAGAAGTGCCAGAGTCTTCAGCAGCTTTCATGTTCTCTACTTTACTGTCTATTCCTGTACTCCTGTGTTGGACACACTCCTAGTTTTACTTCTGCATCTGGTATTGGGGAAAGTTTAGTGTGCTATTTAATGATAAATCTAGAGTGGATGGTACATCAAAGCTGAGTTCTTACTTCAAAAGCAGGTGGTTAGGAAAGACAAATAAGGTGTACTGATGAGTGGGGTTGTAGTGACCCAAGGGCAGGACCTGGCACTTGGCCTTGTTGGCCTTGGCCCATTGATCCAGCTTGTCCAGATCCCTCTTTAGAACTTTTCTACCCTTCAGTAGATCAACACTCCCACGCAGATTGGTGTTTTCTGCAAATTTATTCAAGGGTGTGCTTGATCCCCAAGTTCATTGACAAAGGTATTAAACAAGGCTGAGCCCTGGGGAACTCCTCTAATGACCAGATGACAGCTAGATTCAGCATCATTCACCAGCACTTCCTGGACCTGGCCATCCAGCCAGTCTTTAATGTGTATCTCTTTTGATTTTTGCTGAACATACAAGCAAATAATGAAATTATATTCAGGTCTGCCAATTGCTTTCAGAAAGTTACAATTTAGATGAGTAAATTCTCTAGTGAAAAAAAGCTTCTTTGACTGATTCAGCAAGACTCATGTTATAGTTGAATCCTAAATCTTTTTGAGAGAAGATATTCCACCATTTAGTACTCTTTTTATTTCCTACTTAAGAACTGCTGAACTAAATATTGCTCAAAGCACTAATAAAGCTGTAATAGAAAATGTGTTATGTATTTATTTATGACAAACATGTTAATTTGCACTTTGTGTAACCTGGAAGTGCAGCCAATCCCTTTATTTCTTAAAAATTTGAAAGCTAGTAACAATTACCAGGGCTAATAGACAAATAGGTAACCATAGAGTGAATGACTGTAACAGCCAGATTACTCCATTTATTAACTTAATATAACAATGTAATCAACAAATTTTCCAAATGTAACAGACAGTAATTAAATTAGATCTTTGTTTTATAACGTAGTTAACAGTCTTCATTGGCACATCATACATTTACTCTGAAGTGATGTCAGCAGTAGCTGAAGTAATTTAATTTTTTAAAATAAAGTATTGATTATTAATTTTGTGTAGATATACAAATCATGTAGTTAAAAAAGTTTGAGAGTAACTGTGTATGCAGTTTTTTCTAAACTGTGCTTTAGAGCTACTGTACATACACTATGGCTTAAGTAACTTTCATCTCCCATCACATTTCTCATTATTCTAAGCATGATAGGCTATAGTTATCCATAATACAGTTGTCAAAGCAAATGAACATGGTATTCAACTCAAATAACAAAAGAATTATTCTACTAATATAACTACTCAACCTGGACAGAGATAGGTATCAAGCATAAATATTTTTTATGTTTTTAATTCAGATATGATCTTAATAGGTTTGTGTGTCTGTGTAAGTTGCTCAGCCTGCTTTGGCTTACCTTTCACAACATTTAATTTCATCCATTTCACTCTTACCTGTAAGCTTACATGGGGAGAAGCTGTCACTTAAAGGCAATGCCCACATAGACATTTTCAACTTCACTTGTCTAATTTTTCAGGCAGAAAGAAGTCCATTCTGCTTGTGCACTGAGCCATGAAACCAGATGGCTGCAATTAACCCAGCAATGAAATGAGGTATGATATCTTAGGCTCTGCAATGTGATAACACTCCGTGGTTTCCTTTGGCACAGTGTATGAATGAACACACTAGAAAAACTGTGTAAACATTCCCTTAGATGAACTGTGTTGTAAGATACTTAAATCCTTCACAACTGTTGACCATGCAGAACTCGAAAGTTCACTGAAGGGAGAAAAGGGGCTGTGTAGGGCTCTGTAATTGAAAACCTAACTAGGCATTCTGGAAGCCAAGCATGGTGAACTGAACCAAACAAAAAAAAAGAGGGACAAGTTGTCTAGATGCCTATAATCCATCTGTTTATGGGAAACAAATAATAGATGAATGGTAAAACAAATAGATTTCTTCTAAATTTATAGTAGAAACCTCCTTATTTTGCTACTTGTTTATATTCAGGATTTTGAAATAAATCCAAATAGGTGCTCTCTACTGAAAGCAGTCATTATTTAGGGTCTGATTCTTTTTAGGAGCTATCCAAGCATTTAGTATCACATAATGTGATTATGGGGTTTGGTTTTTGGTTTCAATTTGAAATGAAAAGGTTAACTTTGTAATTTACCATCTTTCATTAGTTTTATATGAAAAAGTAAGCAAATGAGGATAAACATTAATTATTAAATATGTGCCTCCTCTGTGCCCTCTTTTGGTAGGAAAAATTGCTTTTCTGAAGGCAACAATTTATTTTAAAAAATGCATCTGGGATTTAGGTTTTAATTATCAATCAGAAAAAAAACCAACTAATGAAAGTACCACACCCAAAACTGTCTTTGCTGGGTACAGTACTGAGGTGTTTACTAAAAAGCTTCTGTTAGGAATCAGACAAGTGAGATTTTTCTTTTTAATAGAGGGTGTATTTGGATTTCTAATTACTTACCTTTCCAGATTTATGTTCTTAAAACTACATAAAGCATGAAACTTTTTATTCTTTTTCTATATAAATGATTAAATAAAGCCTCAGTTGATTACAGTTTATAAACTGACCACATGCCAATTATACTGGCGGTTTACAAAAGGTAATGAATAGCTCATTGACTGTGTCTCTTTACTGTGCACTCTGCATTGATTCCTGGTTTGTTATAACGTTTCACACATCAGCACTGGAACCACTAGACCTACCATTCTCAGAGGGACCTGAGAGTGCTGTGGGTCAATACTTGAACCATATACTGTACATACTCTACTTAGTTCAAATTAATCACTGTGGACCAATTTAAGTCCTAGCATAAGTGGGTAAAACAGCAGGACTTGGTTTTGATAGAACTTTATCAACATACTAGGATCTTACTTATTTTCTTAAAAATTAGTATCATTTTTTGCAAGAATTTCTGAAAAAATTGAAGTTGTTCTTTTGTGTTCCTTACATTCCAATATTTGATAGGGTTTTCTTTTAAATCAATAATTGGTCATTTCAAGTTTACTTTTGGAATGGAGTATTAAAATTCTGATATACTGAAACCTTGCTGGAGACTTATGCTTTCTCTTATTGAACAATTTCGCTTTGCCATACATGGTCATCAATAAACATGATATTCTAGGCAATCTTTAAACCACCTTCTTATATGGCTGATCTGTAAAATATTTTTCTGCTTATAAGAGTATTTATTAACTTTTATCTTTAATGCTGGGAAAAAAAATTGAGCATTTGTATAAAAATTAAAGTGTGTCATAGACAAGAGAATATAATGCAAGAATAAAAGAAATATATTACTCAGTTCATGTTCCTACTAGCTAAGTTCTGTATGTTTTATCTCAGACAGTTGTCAAAAATGCAGCCACTTAACAAATACTTTGAGAATGGAATTACTTCCTTTGTAGTGTCCTCTTCTGCTTCCAGCAACATCAGTGAGAGATTTCCTGAGCTGGAAATTTATCTGCACCATATGTGGTAGTCAGTAGCTTCCAACCAGGATGTCAAGGTTTTTAGTTCTGAGAGATTGTTCAGCAAAAGGGCTGATGTAACTGAAACAGTACATCACCACAACCAAGACTGGCAGGATCAAAGACACATGGATAATTGCTCTGAAATGGCATCCACCTAGAGGTGAAGAGACTCTTAGAGTTCTTGTAAAGTTCATTTCCTGCAGTTATTCAAAATATTCATCCTACATTTGATTTGTTATGCAGATTAGTTAAGTATAAACACTAACCATTAGCTCAGTATTCATTGCTCTTCTCATTGTTTTTCCACATGCTACCTTGACTTTACTTACAACATCCACCAAGTCTAGACTAAGCTACATCCATCAGTCATGTAACTGTAACAAAGACTACAACATTTCATAGTCAAGTGTTCATGGGGAACATCAAACTTCCCTTATTTATACCTGGATAATTTTTTTGCATAGATATTTTAAACTCCTGTGTAATCTCTAGCTAGTACAGATGCTCTGCAAGTTAAGTTTCAGACTTTAAAATCATGAACTTCTGTACAGTTAGGGTTTTAAAGCTGTTTATACTTCTTAAATCCATAATCTGTTGTGGCAGTTTTGCAAAAGCCTCTAAATCACTGCTTACTTTTAATATTTCTCAATTTCACGTGCTCTTGTTTTATTAAATGATAATAATTTCATATTCCTCTTCCTGCCCATATTGTTTATATTGTACATTTCTTGTGCTGGCGGTATTTAACCTAGAAAAGAGATGGTTCAGGGGATGTCTCACTGGTGTATGTAAATATCTGAAAGGAAGGGTTCAAAAAAGATGGAGTCAAGCTCATTTTGTGGGTGCCCAGTGACAGACTCAGAGGCCACTGAAGCTTTCTTCATTTGGAAGTTACCTTTCTTACTGAGGTATATAGAATTGAAAGTAAAACAAAGGAATACAAAGAATATGAAGGAAAATATTATTACAGTCAATGGAAAAAAAAATAAAGACATGCACCTGTACCACTTACAGAAACACCTAGAAATACCTTAGAAAATATAACAGTAAATAAAAAACTCATCTAAATACCAACAACAAAAAGGGAAGCTTGTAAAAATATGCTCTGAACTTGAGGAAAAAAAAGAAAAACACATAGTTAATAGATCTCATCTAAAACAATCAAGTGTATTCCATATAGAAGCCATAGCAGTTATGCAATTTAAGAATATGATTAGAACCCAAAACCAGTAGGTCCCTGAAGGCACAGTGAAAGAGTGTTTGAACATGAAAAGTGTTCAAACTATTTAGGAGATTAATAGAAAGAATGATAATATGTTATGGCATCATGTTATGGAACTCTGTGAAATTATTTATAATGAGCATACCAATTTAACAAAAACAGAGATGGGATGCAATTTTTCTGTGAAAAATCAAAAGTAACAAAACATTGGTTCTTTATTCTTGCTAATTAATTACTACTAGTAATTATATTTAGTGCCTTTGAGAGCTTTCAATGTGACTGAAAGCATTCAATTGTTAAAAGTATTCCTTTGTCCGTGATTACAATGACAATATAGTATTTTCATTTTTGATAATGAATTCAGTAAGCAGATATGTTGTGTTCCATAATTGCCCAAATTCAGTCAATTCCTTATTTATTAATTTAGGGATAAATTTACTGATGGGAGGTAACTGAGTTTTCCTTACTGTCTCTGTTCTTGTGTGACACCCTCCCATTCTGATAAGAATTACATCTGTCCCTTTCACTGGTAGGCTTTTGGCTGCTTCCTCAATTGTTTTTTGTTTTTGTGTATTCCTACCATGTCTATGTTTGTAGAAGTCTTTTACTAAATTCTTCTTAAAATTTTCAGTAATCATCCTTAGAGCTGATTTGCAGTATGTTGATTGGCAATTGAAATATGATTGGCAATCACATTTCCATTAGTACCTATAATACATTTTCACAAGAAGTAATCTTTTTTTTCATTTTGATGTAAGGAAGGACTGTTTAGTTTCTCAGCTGTTCTCGTGCATTCTTTTTACTTCCTTCAGTTGAATTAGTAAAAATTATAATAGCAAAATAATAACCAAATCATGTAAGTGGCTATATTTAGAAAGTTGTTATTACCGGCTGAAACATATGCCCAAATTAATTAAGGTTTCTAAGTTCTTGTGCTAAACTGAGTATATCAGAAGACATTCCTTACCCAGACTGCAAATTAAGCAAAAAAATGCTATAACCTCTTACACCCTTTAGCCTTAAAGTTTCAGAAGTTTCAAAATAGTGACTAGTCTTCTATCTCTTCCAGTTTGTAGTATGGTATTTTGGTGCAGAAGATGTCCCAAAGCTTTTTGTGCCTTCTTTTTTTTTTCTTTTTTTTTTTTTGCCACATTCATAGTCTCCATTTGTTTCAGAGTTTACTTGGGCAAACTTCTCTTAGTATGTGGCACTGTTTCAGTTGGAAGTAGATCGTTTTATGCAGTGTGTCAGTTTTCACTCAGTTTTCTTGCCGAGTAGGGTGCCAAAGTGAATCACCAAGTGAGGATAATCATCACTCACCACTGAGTTGGTCCTCACTAGTGGCAGTGGAGTTCTTTCAAATGACTCACCAGTTGTTCTTTAGGAAGCAAGGGAATCCCTAACTTGACAGAAAAGATTTTTTTTTTATTACCACAGCGGAACAAAGGAAATACAGAGTGAGATTTCCCATCACAGAAAAAGAGAATATTGTACAAATTCACTCTACGACAAAGTTAGGTAAGATTTAGGCAATCTTCATATATGTCCATAGAAGAGTCTTTCCCATATTTTTTTCTGCTGGTGGTCCTTGTGATATTCCCTGATTTTATGCTCCTTCCTGAAGATGTTATTTCAGGACATTATTTTTGGTGTTTTTTGTTTCACTACTTTGTTTTTCTTCTAGTCAGTATTAAAATCTTAGGCACACTGTAGAAATAATTTCTTCTGTATAATCTGTGTCTTTATGACATTGATCACAGTCATGCTCATTTCACCTTTCCTCCTACTTGCCATAGTCTTCCAACTGCCAAAATCTAGTTTTCTTTCCTACTGAGCAGGGCTTATTGCAGGTAATGTATTTTGTGTTACAGTGACAGCTTTTTTCAGTTTTCTTGTTTTCCAATTTATTTGGTCAGATGACGGTGATTATAATATTATCTGAATAACAGTGTCCCACACTGAATATGCAAAATGGATTCCTAATTTACGATGTGCTTCAAAATTATTAAGGAATTTGCACCTTAAAAATAATGGTATTCGACTTAGGGATTTGAGTTACTATTTTAATGTTTTGTTAAATGCTGATTGTACTTTTAAATTAAGACTGACAAGATGAAGTGTACAGAAAAACAGAACTCTGGAACGTCTTCCAGAAATTGGAGCTACGTATTTTCTATCTCTAAGGTGTCATCTGAAGAATATATGTGAAATATATTTTTTATGCTTTTTTTGATGCAAGTCCACTCAATTTACTTGAGGAGAATTTCTAATCAGGTATTTTTATTCCTTGCCTTTCTTCCCCATCAAATATCATACCCATGTTGTAGTGGTCAACACACTGTAGAGAAATAAAAACTGAAATACATAGAGGACGAGTATTATCACTGTATTTTATAGGCTTGTACTTGTGTATGACACAGGTAAATAGACCAAATTCTTTCTCTTGCTTTAACCATTCATCATTTCTGTCTTGGCTTGTTACCATGTCTGTATGCAGTAAAGTTTTTAAGGTGTCCCAGCTTCCCCTCATTAGAGGTTTTATTTCTTCTTTTAGATCTCAATTTTTTTATCTCTGCGTAGGTGAAAACTTAAATTTATAGAGAGCACTTTGGGCAATACTGCTGCCAATTAATCAGAGAGGTTTGCATCTAGTTTCTGCCAGCTTCTCTTAACAGATAATTTTTAGAAGGTAACAAAGTGGGAAGAACATTGAGGTAATCCTGCCTAACTGTTAGTATAAAAATGGCTCAGTCTGTCATTTCAAGAGCTCAGTTCAAATGTGGATATAGTTCTTTCTTGTGGCTACTATTTTGGAGAAATAGTCGTTTGATATTCTACCTTTAATGCAATAAAAATACACATTCAGGAGAAAGATTTTCTAAAATAACATATGAAAAATGTGACATGAGAAATTTGATGTCTTTGTTTGCCATGAATGTAACTACAGCTTTTTCTTCAGTGGGATTTTTGAGGGAATCCTTGAAAATTGAAATATCATTAGGTATTGCAATATAAAAAAATAAATAATTTTCTGTTTGGTCATTACATGGATATTTCTCGTACAGTTGAGCTATTCTCATTTGTTGAAATGCCAGTTCTTAATGTAGCTCATAATGTCTGCTGGAGGATGAAATTACTCACAAGAGAGGGCCCTCAGAGAAGGATCAATGTTTTTATATTAATGTAAATTACCACTGATTAATGAATGTTGTAACCAATAAGGATTTAAATCCTAACTCTGTTCCTTTTTTGAAACCTAACCTTCCTGTCAATATTTCAAGTTAATAGTAAGATTAATTTGTCATGTGCAGAAAATAGTAATAATATAAACTTTATCAATAGTACTTTTTCTATGAAAAACAGTGGATTTTTAGAGCAGAGAGTAAAATAGAAGTTAAGCAATGTACTTCATTTTTTACAAAAGATTGTGTGTAATATCATTTATCCATACCACTGAAATAAATGTATTTGGGATTTATTTTACTGCTTTTCATCAGTACCTGTTTGTGTTATATTCACTGCAACATTAGAACAGTGTGAACTCATGGAAGTTCTTGTTTAATATTTGACTGCTATGTTTATAATTTCAAAACCATAGGAAATTAAAATATTTTGCATATTAAAAGAGAAAGGCAAAGAAAAAAAAAATCCCATTTACGTTCATCTGTGTGTCAGTCTGGTTTTCATAGAACTCTTTGCCACCTAAACTAAGGAACACCAAGTTGTTGGTATGAGTATGTGTGAACCACTGCACTGACAAATGTAAATGATGCTTGTGCACTTGAATTGAAACCAGGTGGAAACTGTGCGAGAATGTGTATTTAACAAGAAACAAAGACAAAAGTAGCAAGTTGCAATACTGTGGAAAAGCTAGGGAGAACAAAGACAAAGTATCAGTCATGAAAAAAACAGTTTGATGACCACTTTTTAGCCATCAGACTAGGAACCAAGTCCCAGAGCTCCAGAATGGAAATACTCCTGCTCATACTGTGAGTTTGGCAGAAGAAAGAATGAACAATGCATCCTCCTTAGGATATATTTTTGTACCAAATGGAATATTATTCTGAAAATCTCAACCCAGATATCAATCTCTTTATCTGATGGCTTTTTTCTTGATCAAATCAGGTGGTGAGGACTGGAGTCTATAGTATTGCAAGCATGATTAAGGGAATAATATTCTCTGAGAATTTGAGAATGCCTCATCCTTTGAGGATCACACATGTATTCTGTAACACATACTCATCCATGATTTTGCTAACAAATTATTTTTGTGAGTGCTAAATAGGTATGAGTCATAAGACAGGTAAAGCTTACTTTATCATGCTGTATGACACAGTGTATGCCAAGGATAAGTACCTTGGCAAAGCAGATTGCTTAATTCATCAATAGGCAACTTTATTAGTTTGAGAAGGGATATCTATGAGTTCATAAATACTCTCAAGAGCCTCTTTCCTGTACAGCTTCTTGAAGGTTCTAATTGTCAGAATTTCACACATGCACTTCAGAATTGTTATCTGTGTTTTCTGTAGTAAGAAACAATTCAAGTGCTGTTTAGTTTGAGTTTATATGGTATTCAGTTGTCTGCTTGGTATGCTGGTTCTCAGTTCACTAACTTCAAAATGATTTTCATGCAGTAGTGCAGACTGTATCTGCCTCCAGACTACAATGGGAGATGCATAAACCTATTATCATTTTGTACCCACAGTGCGGGTGTGGTTATATAAACACACTCATAAAAGCAAAAGCCATACAAATAATACATTTAGTGACAATTAGTTTGTCTCCTTAGGCTATTACATTGTTATATAGTATTAAAATAAGTTCCTCTACACATGGTTGAGGGAACCCAGAAATTTGACTGATAGTATCCCCAATAGGATTTCAATAATCCTACAGGGATATATCTGTAGTGTGGTCTTTCCTAAATATTCTTGTCTCAGCTGAGCAGTTGATTGTATGAGTATAGAGTCATGGAATAGTTTGGTTAGAAGCAACCTTAAAGATTGCCTAGTTCCCTTTAGAAAAATTGAATACTTGTATAATGACAAAAAGTTAATAAAAGGTCGGGTTTTAAATATGTGAATGAAAACCAAAGTGACACTCTTTTTATTAATTTAGTGATTAGAATGGTACAGTTTTGTTTAACTATACATTTACAAAATTATTAAATGGCCAGAGTTAGAGAGCTAGAGGGCATTAGTTCATATATGTATGTGTATATACATGTTGATAATTATGTGCACTAATAAGCATAATTAAGGAAACAGAAGCTAAGATTTTTGGATGCCTTTCAATTGTGTTAGGAAAGAGTCTGTAAGAATTAAGTACCCTGATCCTCAAGTCACCCTGGGAAGAGAAGCCATCTGAGAAAGAAACTAGTGAATCATACATTTTATTTTAGGTACGTACTATATTACTTGCCACAAATCTCTTGAACATTTTCCTAAATAAACCTTTGAATTGCAGATGAGGTGAATTCTGGTGTCTTCCAGCTGATTGGACTGAAGAAGAGTGCAAAGCTGTTAAAAAATTAATATTTATTGGTAGCTGAGGGCAAAGCTTTTTCTCCAATTGTATTTTTCAGTTGTCTTCTCAGTAAAACTGTTTTGAACCTTTTACTTCCCTTTCATGCTTACCCAGGCTTGTTTTACTCTGTAGTAAAGGCATATTTTCTGAGTCATTTAAACATGCCCCAGTGCCTGCTTAGAAATCACTGAAGCAATACTTCCAATGAAGACAGAATTGTATTTTCTAATTATTCATGTGAAGACTTTCTTCCTTAGTATGCCAGAATCTGTATTTAAAACTTGCTCTGTATTTGTTTAAACACTGACAGACAGTCGGATTGTTTTTTGTTCAACTTTGGTAAGTTTGACTACTCTCTCTGCCTTAGGAACAGAGGGTGACGCTCACAATTTCTGTAGCTATATTGCATATCCTTACCTCATAACTGTGACTGCAATGCACAGGACATTAGCTTCTGGTGATAAGAGTGGTAAATGTAGCTTCAATTTGATGATTTCTTAATATTTACATTCTGTTTACATTAGAGTCTCAGCCTTCATCATACATTCAAACCATACTTATGTGTAAAAGGAAATACAAGGTGTGCAGTGAAATGATGAATCAATAAAGGAAAAAATGTTTTGTCTGTTGGTTCTTTCTGTGTGCACATCTCACATGACTGAGGCTCTACGTGATCCACAAGTGAATTTTTCAGGAAATCTCCACTACAGTGCCTTTTGACTTAAAAAGAAAATTTTCACCTACTGAAGGAGTATAATTTCTTGTGTCTTGTTTAATGAATAATTAATTTTTCACTATTTTTTCTCAGAGTTTCTCAAAGTAAGGTCTAAAGAATTATGCAGTTTCACATTTTCATGTGAAACAAGATTTTCGGGAAGAAAAAATGTTTTTTCTCTAGTGCTTCTTCCATTTTTTTTCAGCTGCGTAATGACAAGTAGGCATAGGCAAAATAATCATTTTGAAATATGCGTTAATCAGGAAGCAGTGTTCCTTTCTAACAATATTAAAAATAGGGAAGAAATCAAACACATCCAAAAACATACATTATATATTATAATAGCACCTGAGAAGAAAGATCCACTTATGCCTGTTTTCTATAAAAGGAATATGCCAAATTTTATGATCTTGGAGAGTAGTTTTTCTGTGATGTGTTAAGTCTACAAGCTTAGTTCAGGTTTCAAGTTTTTACCTTTTGCACTGCTAATTTCATCCTTTTATGTCCAATTGTAAAAATATACTTGTACCTTAACAATGATTTTTTTGAGGTTATGTAGATAGAGTCACTGAAAACTGCAGGAATTCAAAGGTATGAGCAGTAACCTGTTGAAACCAAAGCACAAGATCAGTGGACTAAGACACTAGAAAGAAGTTCAAGTGAGTTTCATAATTGAAATAAATGCCTCTTCCATATGAAAAATGTCACTAGCTTTCATGTTATTTTGACGAGAATCTTAGAACCAGAAGTGCTGAGCACTTAAACTGCATAACTAAATATGCAGATTGTGTAGTTTAGTGGTCCTCCCTCCCTCCCTCCCTCCCCCTGATGGTGGCTTTTATCTGTAGTTAAATTTACAAGAAACAACTTAAGCTGTCACTAGCCTTTGTTATCTGGTTCATGTCAGGACCTGAATTAACATGGTTGCACAGACCATAACTAGATTTTTGCTCTGGGTAACACAGCTCTCACAAAGTCAGTAAATTAATCAAATCTATGTGGAGAACTAGAATAAGCTGTTGACAAAAGTGGGGAAACCTCTGTCCTTGGCGATGCTCAAAAGCAGCCTGGCCATGGTGCTGGGCAACCTTCCCTAGGTGTCCCTCACTAAATGGGGCCATAGCACAGTAATGACTTTCAGGGGTCACTGAGCTCTCAGTTGTCCTGTGATTCTCTGGTTCAATACTTCTGTCTGGTTAGCAGTATTTTTTCCACCACCTAGTGGCGATGAACCTATACCTCCAGTATATCATAATTTACTTTCAGAATATTTTGTCATTTTTTGAGCTTCCTCAGTATTTAGTGCTCAATTGTCTGTGTTTTTTTTTTTTTCCACAGCCCCTTCTCCAGGTTCACAGTCATGGTATGAAGGAATTTTTTAGAAAAAATATGGGAATTTCTGTCACTGGAGGAATTTATGGGCATTGCTGTTCTGTTACATTATTTGACTGCTATTAACACCAGACCTCAGTTGTGAGGCTGAAAGCAAATAATTTTTTACAGTGCTGATATTACTAAAAAGACATACATGATCCATATTTCAAATGACTTAAAAGCTCCCAGGACTAAGCACAGGAACTTGGTAAAATAGAATTGTGTAGAAATACTATTTTAGAAGTAGTATTAGAAAACCTTTGATCGCTGGCAAATGTGCTATCTAAATCTTGTTCCAGAACTACTTTTGTTTGCATCACAAGTCCTCTGCATCAACTCCTGAATATTTGAACATACATTTTTAAGTAAACAGACTTGTTAATTTTTTAAGCAACACAACAAAATTTTTCCCTTACATGTGCTGCTTTCTGAGAAAGTACAAGTTTGGTTTTGCACATTCAAGCCAATATTTAAAAACAAGAAGAGTTGACACGCCTCTTTAGTCAAGAATGTGGGTTGGCTACTTAGAATCGCTCCTCTCCTGGGAGATAGCTACTTCTGCTTTGAAAGGGTGTAGTTGTTGCTACACAGCAATACATCAATATTTATTCTAGCTGTTATTATTTAATGCTTGTAGTGGGAATATTTAGAGATACCTTAAGCAGCATAGAAGCATAAAGAATCCTTACACTTGGAGGTTCTACTGCTGCAGTTACAAATAACTAAATATTTTTGGGGCTCACTGGGGCTACACACCCAGTATTCTGTAGATCTTTTGGTAGTTTAAGGACCTATAAATATTTTTTTCTTTTCTTGTGAAATAAAATTACGGAGTTAAGCATCTGACCCCAGGGCAGCTGAAGAGTCTCTGGTAGCTATGGGAAAATAAACAGAATAAGCAGCCCAGTATAGACACCACTTTAAGTTTTTATGAATGGCCTTAAATTTTCCTAGAGACTTTGAGACAGTGGTGAGGCTTGTGTGTTGATTACATCCCATTCTACAATGGATATGTACAAAAGCAAAATGTTTCTATGTTCTTTTCTACTTTCATAGCTTCAACTTTTATATGGTATAATGTATTTTGAGTTTCACATGAAGTAATTTTGGCTATCATTCATCACTGCAGTAAGAGATTTGTTATTGTCATGTAGTAAAAGTCTAATAGATGGCTGACATACTTGTTGTAGAAATCTGAGCAAGCAAATATCATTTTATTAGGTTGCATTTGTTATCCTGGCTAGTTGTTGGGCTGGCAAGAGGGATGGCAACAGTAAAATCCTGACTGGGCTCTCCCTACATATAACCTGTTATTTCAGTGCATTGAAAGTGTCATTAGTGGTTTTGTGTATAATCTATGAAGGGTTTTCAGACACTATCCAATAAGTCTGTTCTGTCTTGTAAGGTAGTATATCATCTTCTCCTGTTGTTCATACAGTTAATGAAGAAATCCATCCTTCCTTCCTGTGTTGAAAGTAATTTATCTTTTGTACATACTAGTACAATTCATTTTTGTCATGCCAAGCTAGCTTCATTCAAGGTTCCAATCTCACTGTCACTGGGTCCCGTCATAAATACTTTACATATTTGTATTTTATTTCTGGGGTTTTTGCTGATTTCTGAGATTCTTTGCTATGTAGAGGGCGGTATGTGCATCAGATCCTGAGCATCGACCTTGGCTCCTGAAATTCCTGGATAAAATGTACTGGCTTTTCACTGTATACTACTAAATCATAGAGAAGAAAACAACAATACAAGAGTACATTTTTATTGAAAATGTAAATTTTGTGTAACTTTATGACATAGAAATTTGTCTTTCCTTTAAGGCAGGCAATTAAATGGGCAACAAATATTGAAGAATAAAAAGAAAGTAACATTCTTTTTAATAGGTCAAATGGTCAAATTTCATGATAAGTAGGTAATGTTTTATTAATAAAAGACATTTAAGCTGGAGTGTTAATTGTATTACTATATTAAGGATATATATTCATTCATACAGAATTAACTAATTGTGAGAATTTATTTTGTTAGTCACAAAAAATTAGATTCAAATTTCCAGAAGAAATGGCCACTTATTATCAGCATGTTACCAATAAATATACTGACGATATTAATCTTACCTATCATGGACATGAATATGTTTCGCAAGGCAAACATTGAGGACTTTGAATTACTAAACAGCTACATAAGTACACAGACCGTCTAAAAACTGGAAGTGTTTGTGCCAAGGATATTTTGTCAGTCTCTGAAGTACATATTAGGAAAAAAAAATTGTGTTTTATTTCTGTCGGACACGTTTTTGGAACACTAACTAAAATATCTGCTAATACCTTTCTTAATAAAGAATTAATTATTATACAGCTATATAAATCCATCCAGATATCTCCAGATTTAAGAATTAAATTAAAAAATACCTTTTATTATGTGTGGATTTCAGAAAAAATGCCTTCACCTCAAATATAAATGGAACAGATTTCTTGTGTGTCTCTGTTAAAGTACTGCTTTAATTACTATGCACAAGGTAATAAACAAACCTACCATATGCTGCAAAATTAGCCAAATGCCAGGAAAAGCTAAATATAAAAACGGAGACAAACTTTTAATTACACTCTCTGAAAACCTTTGCCAGTAAGTAATATTCTTTACTTGGCATTCTGCTTCAGTGTGAAAGGGCAGAAAATATGACCAAGCTAATATACTAAATGGTAATAAGAGAACTTTCCAAAAAAGAAGGAAAGAAAAATCTAAGAAAAAAACCCCACACAACTAGGCTTCTATGAAATTTTATTCTAAAATGATTTAAAACCCTATACAACTCAATTTCTATCAAATTTTAAAATAATTTAAATAAGAATTGATTCCCAGACTTAAAAATTAATAGTCCGCAAAAAAATAAAAATAAGGAAATGAGTTTTAAACAAAATAAATATTTATTCAAAATCATAATTGGAAAAAGCTTTTAGCTCATATTAGTTTTGGACTCTGTAGAACCAGCAGTAGTGTTGGTACTTTGAGGGGGAAAAAAAAAAAAAAAAAAACCTGAAAAAATAAAACATTGAAAGCATAATTTCTTTCCCTCTCAAATGGCAGTAGAGGATACTCCTGCCCTAGAAATAGTGTCAGTGAGGTGAAGAGGTCTGACCTAAACCCACTTCTGCCTTTCTACATGTACTGTACTCCACAGAAAAAATGGATTCTATATCTATTCCGCAATACCACTAGCCCAGTAGTCAGCATCATCTTACAGGTAACAAGAGCCAAACTCCCTCACATAAATGAAAAAACTGCAGATTTCCCACAGTGCTAGATATTCAGATGACTTCTTTATTGTATTACAGAGAATAGTGTGTCACTTCCATCATCTTTTTCCACGTTTATAGAGGAAGACTCAGTATTAGCTAAATGTTTAAATCAGTCTTCAGTGGATCTAGTGATCAGCTTAACAGCCTGCTCCCTGTAATTGTATTTATTTTTCTTTTTATGTAAATGTGCTCAAAATGACTGTGACATTTAGAAATACATATATGCTATATTGCATCATAATCTACATCTAGTACAGAACTCTTCAGTGGGCTACCCTGATTTTTCGTACTAGTAAATTTTAAAGACTGCTTTGGCAATGAGATCAGCCATGAAGAAGAGCTCACCATACTATTAAAAGATAGCTGTGTGTAGCCTGTCTATTTGGAATGATTTTGCACCCACATTATTACCTTGTATTGTCCTCAGGAGTGGCTGAAAGATTGAGTCTGGCTGGTCCCAGGTTCCAGTGTCTACAAAAATTTACAGGTGTACTCTATTTGCTCATGGTTATGAGTGTTGCGTATTAGATTTAAGTTAAAATAAAAATTAGATTCCTGATGTATTTATATTAAGTACGTAAGTCCTGTTGGTATCAATAAAGCAAGTCTTTCAGAGCACAAAAGAAATTACAGGGAGAAAAAGGTCTTCTTGCATAACAGGTTAATGCAATTGCATGTGTTATCTTAAAAGTATTTCTCTGTACTGATATGCAAGCTGTCTATCAACACAATATTTAAAGAAGTAACACCTCTGAAAATGCCCTCCTGTAGAAATAGCTTCAATTGTGAATTCCTAGTCCTTTGGCTAATTTGGAGACAAGTTCTGCAAAACTTTAAGAGTAACCTCTAATATTATTATTTTACCAAAGGCAAGTGACTCCAACAGAAGTTTGTGTGGTTGGATAGCTGAAATTTTTTCTTTGGAGGAAATGCTTGAATCCTGGGACTCTTACACCTTCTTCATTCTTTATTCAGGTAGATTTTCAGTGAAAGAAGCACTTTGTTCAGTCCTGATTACAATAAGTCAACAGAAACAAAGACTTGATCAAGTTAAGTAGCTCTCAAAATACTGCCTAGTAAATGTAATTTGGTTTGTCCACGTAAATGTAACTTTAAACTCAAATAACAGAGAAGCTGCATTGTAGGTAAGTAAACATCATGAGAAAAGTTATCGTTTCATACTGGATTTTTACCATTATTTTATGGAACATAAAAATGCAGTGTAATCATCATATACCAAGAGATGCAAAAATGAATAATAGAATTGTTTCCTTGAATGCCCTTCAATGCTACATTATTTGAAATGAACAAAATTATTGCTCCTTCATTGCTGTCTAAAACCCATTAAGATTATAAACAATACTGCAGCTGACTGGGCTGTTATCTTAATAGGGTATTCATCAAAGTCTTTGCAGATTCGCAGTACAATGTTTCTCAAACTGAAACCAGAGTATTATTATGCAAAATTTTAATTTAATTCATGCTTTATAAGAGCTATATTGAAAGCATGGAGTGTTACTTCGATTTTTTAATTGCTTTGTCAGTGTGATGACTTGGAGACACATTATATCCTTTTACTGTCTGTAATGTTACCTACAGATAAAAATTACTGTGTATTTTTTTCAGCTAGGGGAAAATGTTTCATATAATTATAATATCTGCAATTGATTGTTGTTATGCATACAGAATTCTCTCTATTGTAGTTCTCTTACCTAATACAATAGACTTGCCATTCATTTGGACTCTAAGGAGATACTCTGAAATTATTTATTTTATAAGTGTATGGGATTTGGTAGGCGAGTTGAACTAATTCATTTCTGATGTAGTCAGTAGAGATGGATCAATCGAATTTATGGGCAAAATTACCATGCTAGATACATGAGTGTGATTCTTGCTGATTTCCCTTGTAAGCTAGTGGTCTGGATGAGCAGGACAGTTATTTACCCAGAGAGAAGCCTACCCTGAGCCTGGAGTTTTGAGAACTATTTTTTTTCTCCAGCACAAGTGTTGCTGCATCAGGACAAAATTTCCCCTTCAGTGTTTTAGCAAAACTTTTCTGCACGCTGAATATTGTAATTTTTTTTTTACCAATAGATATTAGTTATTTTGATAATCTGTTATGGACAGTATAGGTATGACTGATACTGATTTATTTTGCATAAGATGTTTCTGGATATCTAGTCAGTAGTCACTAAGAAAAGAACACTGGCTTAGTTTAGGCCCACTTAAAACAGTTTCACTAATGCAATTGGGAACAGAATCAAATCTGGGAATCTCATTTTTCAGATTCACATGCATGCTTTCCTCTAGTTTAGTAGTCTGTTGTTATAATGTGTTGCAGCTATATTTATCAAATTTTACCTTAAATTACAGCTTTAAATGCAGGCCAGAAATAAAAGGTTTGTTGTCATTCTTAGCCTTAGGAACAGTCTTTTTATCAGTGATAACACTGACACTATTATAACATTTCTGCTCTTTGTCCTGTATTTATCTGTAGAGGAAAATACAATTTTTTGTGTCTTCAATTCTGTAAATATGAATTATGTAGCTTCTAGTATGTAACAGAGTTCCAGCAAGCCTACATTGTCCATTTCACACTACCTATATAGAATTTGGGATTGTATCTATTTAGATGTCTGGAACAGTTGTTTTTTAGACAATGCATGTATTTACTTTGATTTTTACATTGGATAATTTAGGAAACCTACTCTTAAATACTTGCAATTAATTTCTACCGCATATATCTGCATGCCATACTGCCTATTATCCCCCGTCTTCCACAACGATGGAACAGGATCATAAACCCATATATTCTGCATTAATATTGGCTGTTGACTGGTTGCAACTCTTTGACTAAATTCATTGTGATTGTGTATTTTCTTAAATCAATGTTAAAATAAACCCAGGGGTTTTAGGTTAACCAGCAATTTTCTGTTGTGATTAACAGTTCTCATATCACTTTTTGTAAGGATATATTATAATCTTGAGCCAAAAAAAAAAAAACCACAACCCTATTCTAAAATTTCTAGTTGATTATTCTTACCTACCTAAGCAAATCTTATGCCTATAGCTAAATGATTAGTTACTTTAGAAGAAATGGCAGTATCCTCCTGTACTTATGTGACACTGTTGGAATATGTTTTAATATGTAGTATTGAAATACTAATAAATCTCCTGCATGTAATTTAGCAGTTGCTCAAAAGTGTGAAACAGCAACTTAAGAAAGAAAGCAAATTAGTTTCAGTCATTCATAATTATTCTTCAGTATGGTGTGAAATGCAAAATAAATGCAGACGCAAAGAGTGGTCTTAAATTTAATGCATGTAAAATCTTTTGGAGTCTATTTAAAAAGATCACTACATGTATTTAGCAAGAGAAGGGATGCTTCGAAGGGCAAAAATAGCTGTTATCTACTACAGAACAGCTGCTTTATCCATACTTTGGAATTTCTTATATCACCTTCTTGAGTTGAATGTATCTTCAAAACTCGTCCTTCATACTTCTCAAGAAGATAAAACCAACCAAACAATAGGAAATGGGATTTAAAAACCCTCCAATGTGGTAAAGAATCACCTTTTCCCAAGAAGTCATAGGTATAACTCAAGAATCTGTAGTTTATATGACGTAGTAATATGAATATTTTGCATGTTTTTTTGTTTGTTTTTTTTTTTTTATTTGTTTCTTTGGGTTTTTTTCTTTTTTTGATTTGTTGTTTTTTGGGTTTTTTTTTAATTTAACTGGTCTTGTGTCAGTGTTAGGGTTTGGGCTTGTTTAGCAATGCTGAGGTGGGATTTCTTTTGTTTAGAAGGCCTTGAGTTGCTATTATAAAATTGAGGTGTTAAATATGTAATGTATTACTCAATATGTAATATTGAGTAATGACTCAGTATCTTCTAACCAGAAATCACTTACATCATCTCAAAGCACATAGAAATATCTGATTATCAGCTATGCTTTGGGATGCCCAGAATGCACTTAAATGCATAGAATAAAACAAATTTATATAGAAGTTAATTTAAGGATAAATATCTCTTTCCTCAAAGGGGATACATTTTAAATCTTAGCAAAGATCAGTATTACTCAGGCAGATTCACTTTGATTCCTTTTCCTACCCCATAATGAAAACAAACTGGGTTACCTTTTTCTTATGAGGCATAAGGGAAGATTATTTTCCCTACATAACATAACAAAACCTGAATTTTTTCATATAACTTATTGTCTTGTTTTTTATTCCAGCACAACATTGCAATTTAATTTCAATTTTTTCAACTTAATCTCTGTAAAATTTAGTGAACTACAATAATTATACCTTAATGAATTGCCAGTTATTATTTGTTTCAATATTATCAAAGTTGTAAAAAAAAAAACAAACCTGATCTCAGTAGCAATTGTTTATTGCAAGAAAAGTTCAATGTACTTCTCTTGTCCTGAGGAAAACATGTCAAGAGTCACATGTTGAAAATCATTCAGTATCTTTGCTGACTTGTAATTGTGGAGATAAATGATTTACTTGAAGCTGGAAAATATATGTCATTCATCAGCATTCAGTCTGTGTGTGTGTGTGTTGAGATGTATTTGAGAGCTACCCTCATCAGTAGACTGGAATTGAAATTAATATGCTTACATTGATTTCTCTGTATTCATTTTCTTTTTTTCAAGACTGTGCTACTGGATTAAGCATAGATTTTTTTTTTTCAGATAATAAGTACCATGACTTCTTGATGTGGATGGACTATTAGAAAAGTATTTTGAGCATAAAATATTTTTTTTCCTTTTGTAATTCTGGTACCACATATTTTTGCATGCTTTTTGCAACAGATCATAAGATCAGACTAGAGGACTTTGGTTTTCCTCTCATGCCTCCTCTCAGTTTCCTCTCTATATTTATTTTCTGTTTTAATTTTCTCCTTTTACAAAACAGGAATGACACTGTCTTTCTCATTCTATATATAACATGTTTTCTTATCAAAAATGCCTTGATAATGATTGTCGTTTATCCCCATACACTGTAGCCTGGAAGAATGTGGCAAAAGCTATTTTATTAGTAGGATATTAGAAGGCAAACTGTGTCTCCTGGAAGGAGGCAGGAGGTGGTGTATATATGTGTGTGTTGTCTCTCCAGAGGCTCCATTAGCACTAAAATTGGTGGCTTTGCTCCAGAACTAGAAGATGTCCAGCTACAATCTGCCTTTTTGGAGGACAGAATAGGTAATGACAGGTTTTTGTTTTGGTTTTTTGTTTGTTTTTCTAGCAGTTAGTGGTGCTAGTTCCCACTAGCTGCTGACTTTTGCAGCCCCTAGTGTCTGAAATCCTTGAGATTTGTCATTTCCAGGGTGACTTGGATAGTCTATTGCAAGGAAGCCATAGGCCTGGGAGATTAACACAAGTCTGTTATAAATATTACTCTAGCATAAAAGGAAAAATTTGAGACTGTCAAACTGGAGAGAGCCTTCTATGAGAGAAAACCATAAATAAGAAGTTATACACTTAAAATATAGCTGACTTTTGCTCTTATCTCTATCAGTCTTCAGGAATAATTCTCAGACTGAAGCACCCAGAGGTTAGACTGACTTAAAGTAGACAAGTCCTAAAACAGCAAAAGTGATCACTTTCATTCTAATTAGGCATAATGATCATCAGAATCCATCTAAGCATATTTAACCTTTAAAGCTGTACCAAAGTACTTTGAACTTCCTTATGTTTGTGAAATTTAATTGTTGCCATAGATTAGACAACAAAATAATATTCTTGTTTGTAAAGCTGATCAAGTGTACTGATTTTGTGATATTTCTACTAGAATTCTTTATTCTTTATATGATACTTAATTTCTAAACTTTTTTTCATGTTGAAGAGTATAAAAAATGTTCTGAAATATTTTCCGACTTAATTACAATTTACCAGTTCCATATCGCTTAAACAACATGCTATATTTTTGCTGAGAAAATACACGAGAAGCAATTTCTTTGTCACATTTATAGTAACATTACAGTACAGCAAAAGAACACAGTCTGAACAGTTTAAAGGTTTTTGACAATAACCATCTTTCAATCTGTTTTTGTTTTCTTTTGCTTGTGATCTATATATTATTGTGACCATGAGTCATAATGATTTTAAAAAACAAAGTGGTTTTTTTTTTCATTTAATCAGTATAGAAAGTGGATATATATTTCTTCTGTGGTTCCCTTTAGATAAATGTGATGTGATAGCTGTCCTTTATAAAATAGGAGACAGTAATTTCTGTTGCATGCTCTCAACAACTTCAGTTTTGAACAGGAGACATTAAAGTTCTTTTAATGTGGAAAAACTAACAATTAAATCTGTTAAAATGATTTTATGTAGAAGTCAAGGAATGCCTCCAAAACGAAAGGCATCTGTAAAGGCTTCTCACAGAAATCAGGCAAGTTCTTGTTAATTTCTAGACACTCAGTTGTTCAAGAATTCCTGATACTCAAGTTCACTGCTGGTAAGATTTTTCTGAGGAGACTGGGTGGAAAGGGAGTTTACTGCTAGCAGGTCTAGTGTGAGGCATGCTGGCTAAAGAGATTTGAGACATGATGGAAAAAGAATTGAACAGTTTGTTTGGAGGACAGGGTATAAGAATTTCAAATGCTTGCAAATCATAATTGTGTGCTTTCTAAAAAATCATAGAGTAAAATTGCATCAGAAGAAGTAAGAAATTATCCGTTAATGTTATTTCTGTCTTCTCACTATCTTTATGTTCTTCCTACTCTCTCATAAAGTCTGCGTATCAGAGAAGGAAATTACAAACCTTCATCATTTCCACATGTTTATCAAAAATATTTATATTTTTTCATAATCTAATATAACTAAACTATATTTAATTCATTAATAGCCTTGAACTAAGTTTCATGAACATAATTTTTTAGAATGCAGCTATAGTTACAACTGATTGTGTGATTTTTTTTATCACAATTTCTTGTGATCAGTTTATCACAAGATCTTGTGGCATTTATTCACCATCTGAAGAAAGCATGTGATTTCAGTAGTCCTTAATGGATATGAAAAAGGTATCTGGGTAGGCAGTCACACTGTTTTAGTATTTTGTGATAGTAGTACATTGGTTCTTGTTTGTGTTCCTGACAAGGAACAGAGCTGGCTATCAGTTAGGATAATTGTTTCATTTGACTATGATGGCCATTTTGCCTACTTTGCTAGGTATTAGTTTTCTTATTTCTTTTGTTGACTGTATCCAAGTCAGCATTTTCAATGTTTGCTTTCAATGATACATCTTATAATGTGGTACACAATGTGCCTTGATAGCATTCTGAGATCCATCCTTTGGCTTCCTGCTTCTGCGTTCTTTGTGTAATTGTTCTTATTGATTTGTGACAAAATAGTTCTGTCCTAATTGTCTTCCTCTGTTGTTTCAAAAAGCTTGTTAGCTACAAAGAACCCTTTGTTTAGAGAATAAACCTTCAGCACTGACTTTTAAACTGTATATGTACTTATATCATTCTTAGTGAATGTCCTTGGAATCTTGTCTACAAATTTTTGCTTCTGACATCCTAGTATCTCATCATCATTCTTTCTTCATCTCTCTGTAAATGCTAAATTTCAGAAAGACATAAAAGTTTATTGTCTGATTATTATGTTTTTTGTACTGCTGAAAGGGAAATGCACTGTTGACAATCTTTACCACAAGCTGCTGGTTATACTAGATTACACAAGAGGTCAAGGTTCGCAGTGCAAAGCAGTTACTGCCCAGGACTAAATTTTACATGCCTGATTGTGAAGCAGAACTCAATATTTAATACAGAATCTTGTCAGGTTCAGGACAGCAGTTGCTTTTCTCTTTAAAATTCATTCATTTTTAGCCTAGTTATAAGCTGTAGAAGATCACATGGATAGTTAGCCTCGTTTCTTCCCTGAAAATGACATAAAATGAGGAAAAATATGTGGAGTTGACCAGTTGTTCAACAGCAATAATGAAAATGTCACCTTTTTGTTTCTTGTTGAATGAGAATTTTATGGCCTTAGTAGAGAGGCAAATACTAAATATACATCGCTTTTATGAGGACTGTACAAAAGAGAAATACTTTCAGTTCCTGGAGTGTGTATTGGTATTATGTCCTGTGGAGAAGTCCAATAGTATTAGTAGCTCCTTCTTAAAATTTATTTTTAGTAACAGACTAGAAAATGTATATACAGTAGTTCTCCAGCCAAACTGTTCCATATTTAATAAGAAAGAAAAAAAAGAAAAAAGAAAAGAGAAATTGTGCACCACAGCACCACAGACATAATGCCAGAGAGAAATTCCAATAAACAATGTCAACAATAACACATAACTAAATTTTTGAGGAGGTGCCACTAAATGAAGCTTTTTTAGAATACGATACTAAGCCAAACAAAGATTATACAGCAACCATATGGACTCTATTCCACTCTGCAGAAAAGAGATATTCCTGACACTAAGTAGTTGTGGTGTTTACTAAATATTTCCGATACCTCTTTTTTTTCTGTCAGGTATTTTCTAAAGTGTCTACTTTATTAGAATATTAAAGGAAGAGATAAATAACACAGTAGTGCATTAAGCAGCAATGCCAGAGGGACCAAACAAAAATAGAAATAATCTCAACTGGGATAATATTATAGCTGTATTTTATTATAGTGGGCTTAGTATGACTTCAAAGCATTGAAGATGTCTGCATGAAGATTACATTGCAGTTAATAACTGATTTCCTTCATCCTTCACTTTACAATGGCTTTCTTAAAACACGTTGAATTCATTGTAGTCATATTTCTCATATAGTAGTAGTTTATAGCAATTAAGTCTGCAAGTTGGTTGCTTTGTATTGCATGTTAATATCTAGTCCATTCCAAGATCTGATTTGCTTACTAAGCTGGTCAGTGAGTTTCAGCAACGGGTCAATTATTTATATTCCATTCCACTTATCTTAAGAGCATAATTGAGATATGACTGGAATAAATACCGAGTATGCCAATTTACTAGAATGATAAATCAGGAGAAAATAATGTTATAAACATTCAGTTAATTTGAAATGTAATTCTAAAAGCATGCTATATAATACTATATCCATGATCTTAGGATATTACCATTGAATTTTTTTGCAATTTGTCATATTAAAATAAAATTTTAAATTATTTTTATTTAAATCCCACTTTATATATGGTATATAAGTTAACATTTGCTTATTCCCCAAAAAAAAATAAGTGGAATTCTGTTGCTTCTAATGTAAGGTGTGTGCCTCTGTGAAAGAATTACATTATTACCTATTCCTGTCATACTCTGAGCTGCATCTGCTACTTCTAAATTCATGTTAAAAGATTGTCTTTTATGAGAGTGTTATCTGAGAATTTCTTTTTTCTCACCTTCCTACCTGTCTCTGTGTAATCTTAAAATGGATAACATCTGAGGGCCACTAACTTAAGAAAACAGATGAGAAAGAAAGAAACAGTTGAGAGAAAAGTTGAAAATCAGTGAACAGATACCAAAAAATTGTTTGGGATTGCAAATGAACAAAAGAAATGTGCAAAGATCAGTAGACTGGGACTAGTGAACTGCAAACATAAAATTAACCATAAAGAAACAGAGGAAGGAAGAAAACATTGTGTCTCTACATAGAATAGATAGAATATAGCAGCAGCACTTTACACTCTGCAGCAGAGAAATCCAACTGATACTTCTCAAATCATGACTTCTATCACTGCAAAAATTAAAAAAGGTGGGAAGGTTGTCAGTGAGTGAAATACAGAGGCTACTGCAGAAGCACCTACAACTTCACCAGCAGGTTAAAAACAATTATGATTTAAAATCAAAAGATGACATTTGTTGAGCCTTTACATATTTCTACAAGACCAAGCTAGGCAAGTCTATAGGAATTAATCCTGAATTTGCTTTTCCTTTTTTTTCCACAAATAAGGACTTGCTCAAAACCTGCTTACATTCTTTACTTTTTGTCCTTCTGATGTCAGAATTAGATTCAATCCTTTGTTGACATAATCCCACATAAAATAATCTAGTAACCAGTTAATGAGATTCATAAATTTTACAACAGGTAAAATCCTTCAGAAGAGATTTTTTTTCTGTTTAAAATAAGGTACTTCATATTACCTAGTAAATTTTTATCCCACTATTTAATCACTGGGCTCGGGCAGAAATTTTTGAACTCTGTCTATCTGAAGTTTATGAGTGGCTTTTTTCGAGTGTCAGCTTTTCAAAGCTGTCAAATGTCCACAGTTGTGATTGATTGAATGTAAATTCTGAAAAATTTGGTTTCTAATTACCAAATTTGGAGAGGTCAAAGAAAATTACACAGAAATATATACAAAACTGTTCCTTTAAACATAGTAATATTAAAAATACATTGTATTGTATTGTAATTCATATCTCATGCATATATATACATAGATATGTATCTATTTTTATGTATATGTTGTATATGTATAGTGTATATGTGACATATATACATTTAAATTTCAGAAAGTCTGCAAGGTTGAAACTATAGTTTGTGATTCTGTGACAGTTTAGTGATTCAGGAAATACTCTGTGTTTCATAGTAAGAGGATGGTCAGTTTTGATGTATTTTTTGAAGATGTTTGAATAAACATTCTTCTACAGTTTGTTGCCTACCAGTAGATGATCACTTGTGGGCAGATCCTATCCCCATTAAGCATTGGTGCAGAGATGTTCAGTGGTTGTAATGTATACTGAGCTGATTTTATGCCAGGCACAGTCTGTTTCTTGATGATCTGTTGCAAGTAATTTTCCTTCTGTCTAAAATTGCCTTAATTTGTCCTGGTGCACTTTGATATTCAGCAGATGTTCTTTTGGACTTAATGTGATGCCTTGATAACAGCAAAGGTTCCTGACAAGGAATACCTACTGATGTAGTTTAGAGGTATTGTAGCCAGTTTTATGGAAACATATGAAAAAGAGTACTCCATGCATAAGGCTTACATTACCTGGTCTTCTGGGAGGTGTGGGCTGGAGGGTGAGGTGGATTGAGAAACTGTTTGAATGGGAGATCCCACAGGGTTGTAATCAGTGGCACAAGGTCTAGTTGGAGGCCTTTCACTAGGGCTGTTCCCCAAGGTTCAAGGTTTCCTGAATCACTAAATGTTTAGCTTCTTCATCAGTGACTGGGATGGATAAGCAAATGACTCCTCAGCAAGTTGACTGATGACACAAAGCTGGGAGGAGTGGCCAATAACCCAGAGTGCTGTGCAGTCCTTCAGAGGGACTTGGCAGGTTGGAGAAATGGATAGAGAGGAACTGTCTGAAGTTCAGCAAAGACAAATGCAGGGTCCTGCAGCTGGGGATGAAAAAAGCCCAGACAGCAGACAGGCTGGGGGCAGAGCTGTTAGGAAGCAGTCCTGTAGAGAATGTCCTGGGGGTTCTGGTGGACACCAACCTATCCATGAACCAGCAGTGTGACCTTGTGGCCAAGAAGGTCACTGGTGTCCTGGGGTGCATTGCCAGCAGGTTGAGGAATGTGATCCTGCCCCTCTATTCAGCCATAGTGAGGCCATATCTGGAGTGCTGTGTCCAATTCTGGGCTCCTCAGGACAGGAGAGACATGGAGAAACCTGCAGTAAGTCCAATCTAGGATGAGAAAGATGATTAAGGGACAGGACCATCTCCCTTACCAACCATCGGCTGAGAGAGCTGGGCCTGTTCAGCCTCAAGAAGAAATGTCTGAGAGGTGATCATCAGTGTCTGTCAGTATCTGAAGGGAGGATTCCAAGAGGATGGAGGCAGGCTCTGCTCGTTGGTCAAAAGAACAACAGGCAATGGGCAGGAACTGATGTGCAGGAAGTTCCACCTGAATAAGAAGAACTTCTCTATTCTCTATCTGTTCCAGTGACTGAGCACAGGAGCAGATTGTCCTGAGAGGTTGTGGAGTGGCCATCACTGGAGATATTCAAGAAATGTCTCTGCCATGTACTCCAGGATGACATTTCTTTAGCAGGGACTGGTTGGACTGGATGACCCACGGTGGTCCCTTCCAAACTGATCCATTCTGTAATCTGTGACTGATTTAACTTCTGGCTACCTTTATGGTTACTAAACACATTCATTAACTAAATACAGGGATTAGTAGCTGGAAAAGGGGTATTTTACAAAGTCTACTATGGATGTCCAATTTACAGAGATACTTAGTATTGCCAGCATGTATACCATACACATTTCTAAAAAAACTTTTTAAAATTAGAGTCCCTGTAAAAATATTACTGATGTGCCATTGTTAAACAGCTCTGCAGGAGCTGATGATAAACGTCATTTCAGAATAAACATCAGTGATTGCTATCCTAATCATTAAGAAAGAGACAAATATTTATCTATAAAAGTTTAATCACTGAAACCTGAATGCAGTATAACATTCTAAGTAAATGCCTGTCATAAATAAGTAATAAATAACATTATAACTTAAAGGACAATATTAAACAGAACCAATTAGCATGGAAATGTCTACCCTCTCATCTTAATATATAGTTCTTTGTTATATGACATTTAATGTTTCTGTAACTTGACTCTCAAGTATAATACGTCATGACCATTCTCATTAAAACCAGCTCCTCTTATAGCACTTACAATGTTGGACTCCTACGGATAACATAATGAGAGTAGAATGCATTTTGATTGAGTTACCACTAGGGAGAAATTTAATTTAATTAAACTGGTCTTCATTAAAGTATTACATTGAAGTAAAGTAATTATAAAAGCATGTACTGTATTAGAGAAATCCTGCTGTTTAAAAGAGAGAGAGAGGGTTCATTTTAGAATGATCATAATTTTAAAAAATCTTTTTTCCAGTAATTTTCTCAAGATTTCTTAAGTATTCATACCTTTCAAAATCTGGTGATACATATATATAATGTAAAGCTAATGCTACTCCATCTGCTTGTAATTTCTGCCAGTCTACCTCTGAAAACAAACTTCTGGAGCACCATTCTGCTTTGTAACAACATCTACTAAAACATCAACATAAAAATGTGGGGTTGAATATATTTAAATGGTTTAAAATAGATAAAAACAGAAGGAAATACAAGTTTTGAAGAGTAATTATTTCAGCTTTTAAAAACCTACACCAGCGCTTGTTCTCTCATAGGACCTATTTTTTCTTACACTTTCATGTACCATAAATACTATACCCCTGCACAATTGTCTAATTAATGTATGCTTAAAGTGCAAAGCCAGCACGTGCATGTCAAGAAGTTCATCAGGAGGTTTGGGTGGTTTTCAGATTGACATTCCTTCTCTTTTATTCTTCTTTTTTTTTTCTTTGTTTGTTTCCTTCTCAACCCCATGCACTACTGTTGCTTTCTTATTTCTGTGTAAATTTTCTCACTTGGTTCTTTTTACTTTGTTTTGGCATTGTGGCTGTCAGTTTTCTTGGGCAACAACATAGACTGGATTTTGGATACTTCATCTGCTCCAAGAGATAATAATGCCTTTCCTAAGCAATTGGTGTAGCTACTTGTCATTATGAAGGCAAACTGAAGGTTGTGGGTCATAATTGTTTTGCCCACTAGCCCAGGAATCTCAGCTCTCATTGGCTTCAGCCTGGAATCCAGGTACAGCAGGCACCAATTCCATCTTTGAATGGAGGCTGATATTTTTTCCTATATAATTATTTTTAATTGGAATACTCCATATTAATTTATTGCATCCTTTTTCCAGTGCAGCATATTACATTTTATTCCGGCCTATTTTTTATAGAACTTGAGATTTCTCTTCTTTATCTGTTGTAACCATTTCATCTTTTTGCCCAGCTTAAATATAATCCAACAAACTTCGCAAAACTAAAGGCAGAATTGGTTCTGCTGATCCTTCTGCTAACTGCTTCATGTCAATCCAGTCTCTGTCACATATTTGACCTTCCTGCTTAGCCTAATAGGATGGAGCTGGAGATTTTATTATAGTCTCATCAAGTAGCAATCATTCAAAATAACACATTTTGTCCTTTTGCCGGATTCATTACCTTGAAACCCATTCCTTGTATTTTATATTCTACATAACTCTCAAATTGCCTAAAGGATTTACTGCATTCCCTAAATAAGGTATTGCTAAAGTATTTCCTGATTATGGATTTAGAGTCTGGTCCTTCGTTGTCTTGCAGTCTCTGCAATATTACATGTCCTGTGTGATTTTGTGAAAACAGACTGGGTATACAATGTTATCAGATCAGAATATGACCTTGAGGTTTGGATGGTGAGAATGAAATATATTTGCTAATTTCTGACACCAGGGAGGCCATTGCTGAGCTGATACCAAGCCTTCTCACAGTGACCAGTACTTCATTTTGGGAATTTCCTATGTGCAGTTTCCAATTACATCTTTGATAGTAAAGTAAACAATTCCAGGAATGTTCCTGGGCACTGAATTTTATCTGAATACTTCTGAATTGTTATGATGCCCTCTGCAGTATTTTCCAGTTATGGCTTTTGGCTTGCACTCTTGCACTTGCTCCAGATGCTGTACCACAGGCATAAGGCTCTGACCACTGATCCTAGCCCAAGGGCTGGCACTTGTCACTCACTCAGGTCTGCCTGGTCACTGGGATGCCATCTGATGTACTCCACTTCTCCTCTGGGTATGGAAACAGGCCTTTGCTGGATGTATGGCTGATGATGGGTCTTGGAGGAGCTCCTCTGGCTTCTCATTATCTTCCTGCTCTCCTTTGTGGGTGTTGATGAGCTTTTGCACGTAACCTAATGATATTTTTGAATGGCAGAGAGCTTTTGTTGTGTTAATTGTTTCAGAGACATATATGTGTGCAGCATATAAAAGGCTGAAGACACACAAATTAACATGATTTTTTGAATACAATATATGACAAAGGAGTTTGAATTTGATGTAAACATGCAATCTAATTTACCAGTTTTCTTTGAGTTTTTTTGTACCAGTGGCTGCTGGCATTGCTAGATTTAAGATACAATTTTCGCAACATGTGAAGCTTTCTCCTGAATGTAGAAAATTACTTAACATACAGTTGTACAGTATTTTTTCACACATGTCAAAAACTTCATGTCACGCCTTTGCCAGTGCCAGATTCACAGTGGGGACTTGGTTAGAGCCTGAAAGTCCTATATCTGAACTATGTACCCTATTGACTTCTCTGTAATAAGAATTATTTGCTTTCATTTTGTTATTCGAACAACAGAAAAAAAATCGTTAATGTGTGTGCAGAAATACACACACAAACATTTATTCACTCTGTCAAACCAGGACTGCAAATTTCATTTGAACTTTGAAAACCCTTCATTTCCTTGTCCTTTATTTTTCTTTTCTTTCCTGTAAGACTTTCTGGCAGTTTTACTTTTAATGCATATTTCCAAATATCTCTGTTGGTCAACATGAGTCATACTTATGCTGGCAAATCTTAATTATATAGTTAAAGATAGTACATATTGTAGAAGTCAAAATTAAAATCATTGACTGTGAAAAACTAATAGAAACCTCTTAGAGATGCTATTTTATGATGCTGCTGTGATCCCATAGTGAGTGTATGAATTTTGTGGCTGAAAAAAATGTTAAACAATGGGCTGTTTTAATACAGCCCAAAATAATGTCAGTGGTCATGTACATTACTCTAGAGAAAAGTACATGTTGCATCTTCTAGACTGAGACACCAAAGGATCCTTGGTTTAGTACATTCTTCCTTATTTAGAGATTTACGAGGTATTCCTGTCATCTTCTGTAGGCATTCCTGAGAAATCCCACTTTTTTCACATCAAAAATTGAATGTTTTCTCATTTTTCCCTGGTACTTACTCCATGTGTTATCTGCATTCAAACTAAACTTTATAGGGAATGTACTGAGAGATGAGCTGGAAAGGATATAGTGTCAGTTAGTTTCACTAACAGATAAAAAAATTGCTGCCATCAGAGAGCTTCCAGTGCTTTGAATTATTTCATTTAGTAAACTTTTTCAGATGAGTATATTGCAGTACCAGAGGAAGAAGCTCTATGTGACTTGCTGCCACTTGTGATTTGTTCTTTGGGTATTTTATTGAAAATCAAATAGAATTCTGCCTACAGATGTGCAAATTTGCCAAAAGTTTAGATCTCATTTACTATAAGCTTTTGAAATTATCAAATTCTAGCCAATAAAAAACAGCTAGATGTATCTAAACTGAACTCTGATTCAAGAGCGAGGAAAAAAAAATCTCTTAAATAAGTGATGCAAATTATTTTTTGCCTGTGAGATGCACAAAAATATAAGATTAAAAAAAAAACAGTATCTATCTGGATTTGTCTAGGACCCAACTGGTGCTTGATATTCTGCAAAAATTTCAGTAACTGTAGAGCTATTACTACATTCTATATGTAATTTAAAGTTGTCATTTACCATGAAAGAAAGCTTATTTATGCTTTCATGGTCAGTTTTCAGGTAAAGACAGCTACCTTCCTTCATAGTACAATAATAAACAATAGGAAAATGGTTCCTTCAATTAGCTCAAATTACATGGCAGAAAAAAATGAGAAAGCTTTCAGAGCGTTACACTATCATTAGTACATCTTTATGGTTCTCAGCTGTTACTTATGGCACATCCTGTCAGTTCTCCTGACAAACCAGGGTCATGTCCCCTTTTTTCTTCCTGTTTCCGAGGAGTAAAAGCCTCCCTGTGCTATACTGTTGTCTCTAATGTCAGCACATGTGAGAATTGTTAATCCTTATTTGTAAGACTTTTGAACACATCTTAGAACAAACCCACCAAACTAAAGTGCCAAAGCACAAAATATGAACCAAAGCAATAGTAGCTAACTGAAGTATCTCAGTATTGCATGGATCTAGGTTATAACACCTGTGCAGAAGCAGTTTGAAGTCTGAAATTAAGTCTGGTCTAGAGTTTTTAAAACTCCATTTCACCTGGTTTCAGGATACTGACCTTTTGTCATATTGTAAAAGATTCTTATGTCTGACAATCTCATGTTGTATGGGGTATGGTTTTTCGTTGGTTTGGTTTGATTTTTTCCAGGGTGACATCACATTTTTCTTTGGTTGCTTCAGTGACTGCTTGTTTTCTCTTTCTTGTTGATGCAGTCTGCAATATGTGTCTCTCAGCTTGTTGCTTCAATTAACTTCTCAATGGACCCCCTGGTGATTTGCATTGTCTCCTGTTTCCTATTTCCCTGCTGCTTTTTATCATTTTGCTTGTATTTTGGTGATCACTAACCGGCTGCTTAGGCAGTTGTTTGGAGCAGTAGTGATTCCCTGCTGATTTTAGCACTTACTCTGTACAGATCTTTTCTTAAACTTGTGTTTTGTTCTTTATCCAATTTTGATATTGAGTTTCTGTCTGAGGGACTATATAAACAAAATCCAAAGTACCCTTCCCCGAAATGATCAATCTATTTAGAGGAAGATTACTTTTCTTTGAATTTCAAACTTTGAAAATGCTTATATGAAATAAAAAAATACTCAATTAAAAGAAACAAGATTGATAATTAATTTCTCTTTTTTTACTGTATTCTTCTTGTGGTTCTTTTTTGTATTTTATTGTCAGTTGATTGTAAGTTATATGAACTAAACTAGTAAACTGCATTGTGTTTTATTAAAGACATGTAAAGTATCTGTCCCTGCTTGTAAACCTCACTTAATCCTTTACAACTTTAATACTCTATTTAGTATTTTCACAATTTTTCAGGGAGACTTATGATCTCATGGGAAAGTCAGAATAATACTTCTAGAACCTAGAAGTGAATTGTATATATATTGCAAATATTTTAGCATAAAATAAATAAAAATATCACTTTTAGTTGTATGGGTATATTTACAGAATCAGGTGTATTCAAGAGCCCATTTTTCTTGTAAATTACTCTAAAAACTAACATACTTTATATTTCATTGGTGGAAGAATGTTTCATAATTCCAACACAAATCACTCTCTCTCTATTATAGTCAGAGATTCAGAAAAAAAAATTGGCAACATAATTTAAACAGATAAAGTTGCCAGAAACACATATAGTGAGTAGCAATGATCTACTTCTCCTGCACATGCCACCATTCAGTGAATCTTTGTATTTACACAGAGACATGTGGCAGTACACAGTCTGCTTAACATTTAAGTAAGAAAATAATATTAGAGAGTATTTTCTTTCAGTATGGGCCACGTATTAAATAAAAGTCTGCACAGGTTCTTACCAAAACATATAGAATCTGCACTGTACAAGTGAACTCTCACAGGAAATAGTTAGAGAAGTACAAACCTCAAGAATAAATCTCAAGATACTTTAAACACTTCACCTGACAATATGTTTGTGATGTGCTAGAAATGCATAATGCTACCAGGTTTTTATCACTGAGGTTAATAGGGACTTGCCAAGGTGAAATGTTCTTTTAACTCTATGAGTCTAGATTGTCAGATCAGATTTAAATAAATGGCAGATGATGGTTATAGAGTTCTAGACGGTGGATTTTTGTATCAATGCCAATACCTAGTTACTTTGTTAAGTAATACCGTAAGCTTCTTCCAGAGCAGAAAGCAGTCCTCTCCTGTACTTCATTGCAAATATTGAGAGTGAGCATGAAATCTGAAGTCAGGGGTGAAAACAGGTAATAATTTGTGCTCTACCCATGTTCTGCATAAGCTTACAATGACAACAGTTTGGATCTCAAAATCTTCAGTAAATGTAAATGGAAGGGATGAGGAAATACATTTACTGATTTCAGTCTGCTACCAGCTGAGGATGCTCATAAAATATAAGCTAGGCAGTTTGCAGAGTTCTCCACTGTAGTTCTGATGTGGTAGTCTGTCTGAATTTTCAACAGGATTTTATTGATTGATTGTCAGCCAGTATTCACAAAAATGCTTCTGGATTCTGTGATTATGACATGAGAGGGTGACAGTAATTTTTTACTAAAAAATAATAAAGGAACAACACTGTCAGTGGGGAAGGACACACCTATGGATTGAATAAACAGCCACTTTGGGTTCTGTTGATAGAACAACACATGTAGATGAGAAGCAATTTTGTATGTATATCAAAGTGACTCCAACAGTTTTAGCAAACAATAATCTTAATTACTCTCAGCATCTGTTTTCCAATCTGGAAAATAAAAATATCTCATCTTCTGTAAAATATCTATGTATTAAAACTGTCTTCCTGAGTTAGTTATAGTTAGTTAGGCATAGAACTTATTCTGTATTTTTTAATGTAGTTTATAATAATAGCATTTATAAGTACCTGTCAAAAGTAAGCTACTGCAAACACAGTGCTTTTGTATGAAATTAGTATATGTTGATAGATACAGTTGCCCCTATTTTCAGTATTATGAATGATAACAGATATAATCCAAATACATTTTATTCAAGACAGAAGGCTTTTTGTGAAATTTGATGGGATTTTGTCTTTCTGCGAAACTAAAGTATTTTTTAAACTATCAAAAAGATGAAATTACATTTTTTATTTTGTAGATATCTTGAAAATATTAATCAAATGTGAAATCCAATATTATTTTGGTTATGAGGATATTTAATAATTGTGCTCATATTAAGAAAAACTGAGTTGCCACATTAAACAGGACTCACTTATTTCCACGTGCAGTTATGAAACCTAGTGCTCCAGTAGAAGATCTGAGTCTAAGCTATCATTGCTGTTATTTCTTGGTTAAATGTAGGGAGTGAAGAATAGGGAAATTACTCAGAGCTTGCAGAAACATAAATTATCTTGTCTACACATGTTGCTACAATATGATCAACATTAGTAACTCAGGGCTAGATACAGCCTCAGCAGTAAAACCTCGAGGCTAAGCATCTACTCCTCGTATAATCTAGCAATAGATCAATGCAGCCAGTTTGCATCCAGCCCTAACAGATTGTATATGAGGTTGTGCTCAGCTAAACAGATTTACTGTCACTTTAGTGCATTTCTGTGCAGATACTCATACATCAATAATGGTCCCTGTCTAAAACAAGTAAATGTCAATGTGTTTAAGGTATATTTTCTATCATCTACTACTATCAACTATTCCTGTTGTTACTTGTTATACTTCATTTTGATTTAAGCTTGTTTGAGAGTAGACTCTACACTGTAGTATGCATATTGACAACACTGAGGAGTCTCAGAATTCAGACCCACATAATTACTCAGAGCTGTTTGATAAAATTTATTTTCCTTCCTATTTGCATCAGTGAAAAATGCTCCTTTTCTTCCTGTAACTGAAATTAATTCTCAGTCATGTGTTTCCTATTTGCATTTATTCTCCTTGTTCCTCTCTGAGGTTTTCCCAACATCCACATTTTTACTGCAAGTTAAAGATTGGTGAACACTTCAAAGAAACAGAAGCCAAAGTTAAGAGGGACTCAAAGAGTCTTACAGTTATGACTACTTGTTTAGTAAGAGTAGGGTTTGAGATTTCATTGTTTGTTTGTTCTTCTTGAAGTTATGAAAATGGGTATTAGAAGAGTAGCTTTAGTATGAATGTCAGCCAGCACTGAGTGCATTAACACAGCTACAGTGATAATTGTTCAGATTTTACTTTCACAATAAGTAATGATAAAATTGGAGTGAATCCTCTATCAGAACAATAAGTTAATACAGGTTTAGACCATTGCTGAAGCTGTGGTTAGAATACTTATTATATTAGCTAATTGAGTCAAGCTGAACATAAAATAGGTAAGCATGTGGTGAAGGAGAATTACAGATTTTCTCCATATAGCTTAAATATGTCAAAAGATGTGTCATAGGACTTATAAATTGCATTAATGCTGTTGGTGCACTTTCCATGGTAACTTTACTGTAAGAAGTATGCTTACATTCCTGTATGTTTTTCTTTAAAATTAGCCATGCAAGTATATACTTCATAATAGCAATATTTGCATTAAAACATGCTGGGTGCACAGAACAAATTTCACTCATCATAAAAAGAAAATAAATGTTAACAGATTTCTGATACAGAACATGTATAACATTCTAATTTAACTTTAAATTTTACATCTCGTTTTTTATGGCATGGATTGTAATGACTTGGGAGTAGAAAAGGATTTTAATAAATACCTTTCCCAGCATGGATTCTATCAACTTAAACATCAGTTTCACAATGTGCATTTTTTAATTTTGAATTTTGTATATATTAGATTTAGACTGAACAAATTTTCATATTTCAGTTTTAATAGAAAAAAAAAGAGCAGCAGACATTGTTGAATTGCTTTCTTAAACTGAAATATAAGAAGGAGTTAGAAATAGTGATCACAACTAAACCTCACTGTGTAGGTATGCCACTGTAACTTGAAAACAGTAGGTTCCTGTATTTAATGAATACTATGGATTATTTTCGAAAAGGTTGTAATTGCATAAATAAATTTATGCTTAAATAAAAATAGAAATGTTTTAATTGGTAAGTGATAAAGGTCATATTCAATCTTTAAATTTGCTGTGTTTGTATTACTGTTGCAGAACCGTTGCCAGGAATGCTAAGTTATATTTTAGTCATGATTCTTTGTGCCTTGTCCTAGAAAACACAGTTTTGTCAAATAATAGCCATTCACTCCAGAATTGCCGATTTTCCCCTATAGCTGCAAAATAAAAGCCTACAATTGTTACTCTGGTTTTTCAGACTAAGGATTTTGCAGTTTTTCCAACGTAAGTACAGTGTATGTTGCAGGCAGGTGCTACTTCTCTTAAGGAAAACAGAACCAAAGCCTCTAGTATGAAGTAAAATCACAAAAATAAGAACTCTTTTTTTTTTTCTCCTCTTATTGCATAAATGTATATAGAAACTTGCAGAACAAAGGCATGATAGTCAAATTGTTCTTTTATTACAGTGAGAGCAGATGTTTGCATAACCCTAAAGAAAGATCAAACTTAGGCACGTAAGAATTCTTTTGTCTGTTGAATAGGACATGCAAAGAGGCTTCTGGTTGTCTCCTCCTTGAGCTTCTACTTCTGTCAAGATATTTTCATACATACTCTGAGATAAATCTAATCACTTAGCCAAATCAGAAATTTGTAGGGTTTTCCCTTTGCTTTTAAATTGAAAAGTATTTTCTTAAATACTTGCTTAATCACCTGCTTTCTCAGATGGTCTCATTACTGCAGGAAGAGACTCTCCTCACTGGAGATGGTACAAATGCCTCAGCAGGACCAAGCTGAGTTGAAGATCTATACATCCTTCAGCAGTCAAGCTCTTCTTAAAATGCAACAGCCACTTGAAAGCCTCTGTTTTTTTGTGGAGGGATATAGCTCTGGCTCAAATATTGTAACTGGCAAAGAGAATGTGAGGAAATAACTACTAAATTATGTGCTTTTGGAGTTTCTCTCAGTGGTTTGGTGAATGCTGTAGGAATGGTTTTGAATTTAATCTGAGCAAAGCTGAGATAATGTATTGAATCTTCAAAAATGGTCATGATCAAAATTCTGTGGGACTGCATTGTTCTTTATTGCACAGTAAATAGTAATACAATGTGCAGTTAAATTATTTCAACAGAATGTCTTTTCCTTATCAGTTTTGTATCTAGAAATTAGAACACTTCATTATTTGCTTTGCAGACATAGGCAAAGTATAAGCTTTAGATATTTTTCCTTTTTTTAAATTTTTTTTTCATTTAATTCAAGTTGCTCTGTCCAAAGATGCTTCTCATTTGTATAGCTTGTAGATAGACAGAAATAATCTAACTACTTTAAACCTTTAACAATGTATGGAATATAACTGATATTCAGTTTTGATGGAAGAAATTGCTATGGAAGATCTAACAGAAGATTCCAGCTTTTATTACAGACAATCTTACAGTATAGACAACTGCTTCTCTACTAGTTGCCTTATTATTATTATTATATAGTTAACACCATATTCATTCTTTCATAATTCTTAGTTTCATGAAAAAATTGTGATCCTACTTACTAGTTAGATATATCCTTTAAAATTCTTGTCAGGTTAATGGTGTAATGAAAAAACCCAAGTCATCTCTAATTAAACAACCCAGTAGTAATAAGAATGTTTATTGCCATTTATCACAAATAAATATTATATTTATTATTAGATAACTTTAAAATCATTGTAAATTGTATAAATACCTCAGAGCAACCCACTGATGTGATTACAAATCCATTTGACTTGTAGGTCTTTCCTGTGGTTCCAAATACAGATCCGGTATATATTTTATTAGGCTATTTGGAGGAGAATTAATGAATGAGGAGGAGACCTTACTGTAATACTCACTATGTGCAGTTGTAGCTTATGAACTTCTGTGAATAGAAAATATGTGAGAAGGAAATTGAAGCAATGTGAGTTTGTGAGGGAGTAGACTAAGTATGATGGAACAAAGGAAGGTATTGGGTGGGAAAAGAGGAGTGCTGCCCCAAGAAGTTCATATACCTTGCCTCATAATCACAGTTTCTGTGTAATCAGCTTCATCTCCCTTAAGATTCCCTCATTGTTCTGGAGTCCTTCCTCCACTTCCCTAATGCCCTTTCTTCCTTTTCTACATCTCTTAGCTGCTTCATTTGTCCTCAGCAACCCTTTGAGGCTGCTATCAATCCAGGTTTGCCAAGATCTGCTCACATCGCTTCTATAAAGTGTTTTCCTCTTCCTCCTTTTGCTTCTATTAGATATCCTTTCTTATCCTTCTACAGTGCCCTTTAACTGCAAGGGATATGACTACAGAGATCCACTTTGAGGCATTTCTGAAGCTGTCTTCTACATCTCAAAAAAAAAGAAAGCTTCTTAAAGCACTGATCTAATTTTCCCTTGTGACTCCCAGAGTAATACTTCTATGCTGTTGTTCTGTTGTTTCTCTTAAACTGTCAGCTTGTGTTCATGGGGTCATGTGGTCAATTATGTGATTAGGCTGAAAATTAAGTTTAAACTACAACAAAGAAGTCTTCTTGGGTGAATCAGCCCCTCAGACACAGGCGTGTAAGTACTTACCATGGAAGCACCGAGAAATTCACAACGGAGAAAAGAAAAACTACTGTTTTGTACTTAGATAGTGTATTCATGATTTTCAGAAAATCAATTTGATTCATTTAGGCCTAACAATTTATTTTACACTTGATACTTTCCTATGAGAAATTATGCTTAATAAAATGAAGAATCTGCAATTCCCACAGGGCTTTGAGCACAAGGATTTGGTAAATAAATTAAGCCTTTCTGTCATCTCTAAAAGAGCACTCACAGGAGTGTAACATATGCAACATACAGGAGTCTTTCTTCTGTTTTTACTAAATTGTCTTTGATCAAGGAAGCTTGTCAAGAGAACTATTGTACTACTACAAGTGACATTTTCCTAACTTAAATTTTAAAGTTCTTGAAAATAACCAATTTTTCCTGCCTGTTAAGAAAGTCAACCAGATTCAGAAAAAAAATCTCTGTTGAGTGTATCTTGAGTCCAAAAGATGTTGAAACCAATTTAAAAGAAATTAAAATTTCAGAATAAGTACATTTGTGTTGCAGTGTAACTCATAGAAAATAGCAGAAATGCTTGTGAGACTAATGTGTTAAAGTCTTAACTTGGAAATAAAACTTCATGTCAGCATGAAAAACTAAAAATAATGATCTAAGTAATACATAATTGGTGTTGTGGTGCTACTAGCAATTGAAAATTATGAAGGAAAACAGGCATCTAAACTTGGCTACAGTTTTGCATTAAATGTATTTTGTGTTTAGCAAAAGGATTACTATACAGCTTGATGCGATCACAGGACTCAATCTGAGCAGTTATATTCTCTGTGTATGTATTGGGTGTGCATGGCAAGGTTTTGGTAGTGGAGGGCAGGGAGGGTTTGGGGGTGGCCTCTGTGAGAAGCTCCCCAGTGCTGGATAGAGCCAATGCCAGCTGGCACCGAGAGGGACCCTCAGCTGGCCAAGGTGGGAACCATCAGCAACAGCAGCAATGCCTCCAGGATTACATAGCTAAGAAAGAAAAAAAGTTATTGCTCACGAGGAAATTGCAGCCAGTGGAGAGGGAAAATATGTGCGAGCTGTGCAGACATTAAGGTCAGTGCAGAAGGAGGGGGAGGAGGTGCTTCAGGTGCCAGGGCAGAGATTGCCCTCAAACCCATGGTAAGGACCGTAGTGAGGCAGTGTGCCCCTGCAGCCCAGAGAGGTCAGTGGTGCAGTAGAGATCCACCTGCAGCCACCAAAGCAGGCTCCTGGCAGGACCTTGGGACGTGTGGAGTGAACAGCCAAACTGGAGCAGGTTTGCTGGCAGGACGCGTGACCCCGCCGGGGACCTGCGCTGGAGCAGTTAGTGAAGAACTGTCCCATAGGAAGGATTCAGGTCTAAGAACTTGATGGAGAGCCGTATCCCGTGGAAAGGATACTACACTGTTGCAAGGGAAGAGTATGAGGAGTCCTCGAACTAAGTAGGAAGGAGCCGAAGAGCCAGCTGGTAATTGCTGACCACAGCCCTCATTCCCTGTTCCCCTGTGCCACTGGCAGGGAGGTGTTGGTGAAAATTGAGTCAAAGAACCCAAGAAGGGAGGGGTGGAGGAAAGGTGTTTTTAAGATTTACTTTTATTTCTTATTATCCTACTCTGATTTGTTTGGTAATAAATTAATTTCCCCAAGTCAAGTCTGTTATGCCCATTTTGGTAATTGCTGACTGATCTCTCCCTGTCCTTTTCTCAACCCACAAGCCTTTCATTCTGTTTTCTCTTCTCTGTCCAGCTGAGGAGGGGAGTGATAGAGCAGCTTTGGTGGGTAGCTGGTGTCCAGCCTGGGTCAACCCAGCACAGTGTAATTATACTGTTTAAACAGGTGATGAGAGCTACACTGAAAACTAAGGCAGGAAACAAATACATATATTTTGCTGAAGAAATATTTTATGTTGTTGCAATTCACATTAAGATCATTAGTCTACCTGGTTTTTAAAGCAGTTAAAATATCTTTATGTTATTGGAATTAAAATTATGTCATTTATAGATTGAATGTATCTTTGTACTTTGAGTCTGTCAGCAGCAATGCAGATTTGAGTTGAAAATCGCTTTTTCCAGTTTGAAATTTTGCCCATGAATTCACTTTCTGCTTTTATTTCTGATCTTACACTTAACCTTTGAAGCTATTCAATCCACTCCTGATATTTGTGCTCTTATTTTCTGAGTCCAGAAGGTTTTTTTCTCAAATTACATTTAAGTCTTTGAAGAATAATAGTTTTATACCTCTAGTTGCCATTCATCTTATGCATTTTGTCTTCCAATTTCATTCCGAGAAAACCACATCCAGTGTTAGTTAGATGTTACTAACAGTAAAAATGTATTTGCTTTTGTATTTTTTTATATAATACTCTGGTACACTGGCATAATTTTCTTGCAGTTTAGAAGAGAGAGATGCAGAAAGCTCTGAACAGTAGAGTGAGGGGCAGACTCCCTTCTTTGCACAGGAACCATGGCAACTGCATTATCCCACCGATATTCCTCCTGTAATGGGTAACTGAAGATATTATAAAACCAGAAAGGGCTGATGTAAAACTCAAGAGACATCATCTGAAGTGTTCAAGAAGATTTCCAATCATCACTGGAATAATGTGATGCATTTTAGAGCATGAAGCAATTATTTGTTACCAAAAAATTTGGAAAAGTGTTCACACTGGTAGGATATAAGAAAGTGATAATTGTGTTTAGATTATCTATATCCAGAAATGTTGTTTGATTGTGTGTACGTTACTTTAGAATCTCTGATAATTATATTTCAAATACATTAAACACATCAGGATGATTCCTATCATACTCATATCCATTGTACTCTATTACAGACATTATCAGACACTTCAGCAGATCCATTCATTTTGAATTTAAATATGAACCATCAGTTTCCGTAGAATCATAGAATATCCTTAGCTGGAAGGGACCCACAAGGATGATTGAAGTCCAGTTCCTGGCCTTGCACAGGACAGGAACAAGAGCCACACCATGTGCCTGAGAGCATTGTCCAGACACTTGAACTCTGTCAGGCTTCATGCTGTGACCACCCCACTGCGAAGTCTGTTCAAATGCTCAGCTGCTGAGTGAACATTTTTTAAATATTTTTATATTTTTATTATAACCACCCCTAACACAGCTTCAGGCCCTTGGGTCCTATCACTGGTCACCACAGAGAAGACATCAGTGCCTGCCCCTCCACTTACTCTCATGAGAAAGTTGTAGATTCTTTTAGGGTTTCTGCTCAATCTCCTCTTCTCCAGAATGAACAAATGACCTCAGTTGCTCCTGACATGGCTTCCCCTCTAGTCCCTTCACCATTTTCATAGTCTTCCTCTGGATGCTCTCTAATGGCTTAATATCCTTCTTATACTGTGGCACCCAAAACTGCACACAGTACTTCGAGCAGAGTGAGCCAATCTACTTCCACTGGCTGGTGATGCTGTGCCTGATGCACCCCAGGACATAGCTGGCCTTCCTGGCTGCCAGGGCACTGCTGACTCTGATTCAACTTGCTGTCAACCAGAACCACCAGGTCCCTTTCCATGGTGCTTCTCTCCAGCGTCTTATTCCCTGGTTTGTGTATATGCCCTTACCCAGAGACTCCCATCTGTGCTTTTGGCAACTGTAACCTCCATAAATTCCAGCCTTCCATTACATACAACACCACCCCCTGTCTCACCCCCTCTTCCTATCCCTCCTAAAGGGCCAGTAACTATCCAAAATGGCACTTGTGTCACAGGATTCATCCCACAGGTTTCTCTTATGCCTGTGAGTGGGCTCTGGGGCTGGGCCAAAGTTTCGAGCTTCTTTGTTTGTTCCTCATGCTGCTTGCATTAATATAGAACATCTCAGTTGTGATTTTTTTTCTAGCCAATACCTCTTGGAACACGTTGAAGGATCTCAGTACAGCTCAATTCTTCAAGTTTTGGTGTGGTGTCCTATTGTCTATCACTGACAAGCTTGGGTTTTTTTCCCTTTGCACCTTTTAATCTTGTTTGAATCTCTCAATAAGCACTGCTAATTCCTCAGATAAAATCCTTTTTCCACTTCAGGACAGGTGGACTCTGTTGCCAACAGGATTAGTGTTGTATAAACTGACCCCTTATCAAAAACATAAAATTCTACTGTCAATGCCAGTGTTGAAACCAGTTGTTCATCTGCACTATCTTCCCGTTTCTTGCTGCATCATTCCCTACAACTGGCAAAACAGAGGAGCATACAACTTGTCCTACACATTCCTTACCAGTTGTTCCAAGGCCCTGAGGTCCCTCTTGGTTGTTTGCAGTCTCCTTGTTGGGACCTCTTTGCTGCCTACCTGGAAAACCAATAGGGGGTGATAATCAGTGGGCTGTACAGGTTGGGAATCTCCTTTGTGATGTTCCCTATCTGGGCTCCAGGGAGCTAACACACCTCCAGTGTGCTGGGTTCAGTGAGCATGTCATTCCCTCAAAAGGGAATCTCCAGTAACTACTACTCTTCTTTTTTTGTTAATTGAGAAGATTGTGATGGTTGGTTCTAGCAGTCAATTTCCTCCTCAGAGTCTCCAGTACTTTGTAGTCATTCCACATCATCTGTCACTCCACCGCTAGGATGAGCAGATCATCAGCCTTATGATACCTAATGTTGTCCTTGATGTTGTCCCTGCTGCCCCCTGGGAACAGCACCAAGCTCTGTCACTCCCTGGAGCCTGAGACCTGGACCACTGCATGCTTTTGTGGGTGCTTCATCTGGGTCACCAGATCCTTTCTGGATCACTTTAATTTTGTGGTTTATATTTTCCTAAGCCTTCTACTTTCTTTACAGTAATTATTCCTCCCTATGTTGTAAATATTTAACAAAATTTAAAATTAACATTACAAGCTGTGAGAACAACAAAAATGGATCATGTCCAAGTCTTGTCATTAAATACTTTTTGAAATTCCTTGCTGAGAAGCACAATTGTGCATCATGTCCAGGCCATTGACTCAACATACAGTTGACAATTGTCAAAACCAAAATAAATGCACTTTCATTTTCAGTAATAATCTTACATTCACAAAAGGTACATGTTTTGATGAAAAAAATACAGAGAAGTAAATGTTCTTCTGGAATCAGACACCTTCTCTTTGCTAAGTGTATTTGATTCTGCTTTTCTAAATATTGTGTACAAATTGACACAGTAAACATGCTAGTCAAAAATATAAACTGGCTGCTTATTTTTCTCCACAGTCAATTCAGTCATAATAGTAAGTTAAGGCAGTCCAAAGTCAAAATGCAAAATATTACTTTGTTAGTTCTGGGCAAAAAAAAGTTTGGTTAGTTTTTCTAATACTCTCAGTGACACTGTTCTTACATAAAACCAAAATAAAATCCTTTTATATGAAGGATGCTGTAAACATTGACTATTGGTGTAAATACAACACAAAATCGAAAAAGAATTTATACAAGCGTGACATGCACTTTTACATATTTATTTCTGGTTTTAAATATTTTTTTTTTGTTAGAATAAGAACTAGATTTGTAACACTTTCCCCAGATAGAGATAAGGCATAGATTTCCAGGGAAAACTAAAGAGGGTTTTATGATCTTCTACACCTTATACTTCTAGAGAAATACTGTTATAAAATTTATGGCTGCAATGTAAAGCTAAAATCTATAGAGAAAATTTACATGAGTATCTCCATCCATTCATTGTCTATTATCTTTATCCTTTCATTCTTTAACTCAAGTAGAAATACACATCTTCCTGTAATTTGCCACTTCACTGATTAAAATACTGCCTTCTGTTCATGCAGTTCGTAATACTGCTTCTGGAAATAGGAGATTTCTTGCTATTGTTAATGGCTTGGGTTTACGCAGCTGTGTAAAATTTCAGATTCCTCCTGATAATGTGTAGACTTCTTTTTTTAAATTGTTTCATGGGTATTCCAGTCTTGAAAAATACAGCTCATATGAAGTTAAGCTACTGCATTGTTTTCATCAACTTTTTCATTCTGCAGTACACAAAACATGTTTTCGAGAGAATTACACGGCACAAATTGCAAGTGAACATTGAATTCCTAATTCAGCAATTCTTCAGAAATTCAATGCAGTAGTTGTGTCCGTGACTCTTTTTATGGATCTGGTCTTACTTGAGCTGAGAAATTTCACAGTAATTTCTGCAGTGAAGACCTTTGCATTTCAGACCCTTGCTGAAATCTTTTTTGCTTTATTTTCTTGATTGACACTGCTCTTTAACACCATTTTCCTGGTGGGTACATATCTATTCACACACTAAAGAAGATAAATTAATTTCCTGATATGAAATTTCACTAAAGCGATGTTATTGCCCTGTCAAAACCCCATGTTTATCTATGAATTTTCTGCACTTCTATAACATGAATAAACTTGATGATTGCATTTTTATTTGTTATGAGTTTTAAAGATTGAATGAGAGAAATCAATTTAACAAGACATTTCAAATGTTTAATCTATATTTATTCTTTCTGAACACTCTGTAGAGTTCTTTTAAACATAGTTCTACATTTTCTGTGGAGAGTTTAAAATATGTATGCAGAAAGATGTTTGGTATCTAATGTTTTCCTGAAAACTGTTTAGAGATTCAAATATCTAGATTTCAATTTGCACTCAATCAATTTGTGGCTAGAAACAAGGGCAGTTATCTTTGTACATTTATCATATTGCCTTCAAACCCAAGCTTTCCTTTTGAGTAATTCCCACAGAACAACTTTTGCTTTATTTTTAGCAAAGATTCAATGTGCATCGGCAAGAAAGCGATGACAGAAGTTTCATTTTCTACAAGTATAGCCTTCACTTGGTAGCGTGATAAAAGGTGACAGAATTTGCTTCTTTATCTTCATAAATGTCCATCTATTCCTTCAAAACTACCAAAACCAAAAGCAAGTTATTACAGGCATGTGTGAATGGCCAACAGGTTTGGTTGAGGTGGGAAATAGAACTATGCTTGCCCAAAACATCATCCTCCTAATTTATTTAAAAATGGCATTAACAGACACAGAAAGCATTTTAAAAGTGTGTTAGACTGACACTGTAATGCAAATATATGTTGTTGCTTAGATCACCTTACTGAAATGGCAGTTGAGATTTTTCTTCTGATGTACCTGATATCTGAATGTTTTAGGACAGCTGAAGATTTAAATTAGAAGCACAGCCATATATGAATTGCCGATATCCATGATGCTTTTTCCCAAAGACAGAATCATATAACAGGAAACAGGCTGGACTTTCTTCTTATCATGGCTAGCCTGAGAAGCAGCTACCAATCTATGAAACTAAGAAGGAATAGCAAAGCTGTCACTTGGAAGGGAAGTTTCTTTTGAACATGAGAGTGTTTCAGGGAAAGATAATTGCCATTCTGGCCTTAAATCAGTAAAGCACTTAGAGCAACTAAACTCAAAACTTATGTTTAAAGTGAAGTATTTGTTGAACTGGGGCTTCAGCAGGTGGCACTATTCATTCAGGATAGTCTATTGGGAAATGACATCGATTTCATTCAGTGGAAATATTTAAAGTTCAATGCAGATTCTTAGATGGTAAGACTGGCAGAGCACCATTAACTAGGGCTACGACACAAACTGTCAAAGGGTATGCTTGGGTTTTGATTTTGGAAACTGGCTGGATTCCATGCTAAAATGAAAGTACTGAATCTGGCAATCTCATACTGAAACAACCTTCCCTGTTAGTTTTAAGAAAAAAAAAACATATTTTGAAAAGACAGAGGAAACTCCTCTTTATAAAGTATATCATATTTAGGTGTGCTCCAATAGAAGGAATATTTTAATCACCATGGAATTTTCTGTTAACCCTAAATAGCTGGGCTTGTATTGTAGAATTTATGTTATTGATACCTTGAGAGGCTACCTAGAAGGCATCATTGTAGCTACTACATTTGTTTTCAAAGCCTTTGGCTTTGCAATAGTTATATATTTTTATATGTGGTCCTATTACAATAATGTCTTTATAACCTTTTCTAAATATTTGTATACTGTAATTTTGAAGTCATTGTTTACACCTGCCCTCACGTCTAAAAAAGAAATGACATTTTAAAAATTCACTTAGACATAACAAGGAACTGTAAAAATAGATTTGAAAAAAAAACAGTGTTTGCTTCATTAAAAAGGATTAGAGTTTTTTTATTATTATTTTATATAAATATGACGATCTGGGGTGTGGGTGTGCTGTTACACTTCTTGCACTTGCACGTTTTTAATAATAATCTCTGCCTATACCTACTAACTCATCTGAAGAAGCAGCTGAAAATATATTTCTTCATTTGAGCTAACACAACATGGATCAGAATAAAGATATTTAGTATATTGAGCTAATACTGAAATTTTGCACAAGTGCTTTCTGAGTCAGTAATTGCAATGTCTTTGTAAGGTGTATGGCACTGTATTGATTCAGAGTCCATCACTTGTGTCTAGTCTGGCATTTAAGCCTGCTGATGATAACACTGAAATCTACAGCAGTAAAAAGCATTAGAGAATATACAGTTTCCTTCTGGTTTCTCACTTCTTGATCTCTTGATAAGTATTTTAGCTGTGTGCATTTCTGTACTGTCTTGAGACACAGAGGACTGTTTCAGTTGCAAAGTAGAGTTTGTTAAAAATTTTCCCATTCATTAAGATTGCTATATTGACATGATAATAAATAGAAAAGTTTTGTTTAAGATAGACTGTGGAAAATAACTCTGGAATTGTATTTATTGCTTAAAATGCAGCATTATAACATAAAAAGAAAATAGAGAAGAAATATACTAAGGATTTAATGCATATTCAGTTCAGCTTTTCACTTCATTATTTGAGGTGAAATATGCACAGTTACTGCTGTCTAAAAAAGCTTTTCATCTTTTTATTTCTTCATTAGCACAATTGGGTTAATGTCATCATTCTCACATGAATTTGTGTTTTAATTGTGTACAGTTTATTGCATTATAATAGGGTGGTCAACATTTCCTTGGAAACAGACTCTGCCTACTTATAGACAGGTAAAAGATTTCTACATATGCCATATTTTGTATAGCAGCAATGAAATAATTTAAATTAGCATTTTGAAATTTTCCCATTGAATACAAGAGAAAACATGTTTGGGTATCTAGAAACTAGAATATTCTAGAAGATGATTTTAAAGAAGTTGAAGGAAAAAAATGAACAATTACTACAGCATCTTTAAGAGGCATGCATTGGCACTCTTGTCTTTTATCTGATATCTTCTGGTCAGGTTTCGTTAGGTTTTTTATGCTACTTGGTAAGAAGCCTTTGCATGTTTTTCAAAAATTCTCAGAAGAGTTTGTAATGTAATCTGACCTACATTGATCTGTGCAAATTCTTTTGTGTTGCTCTTTTCATTTTCCTGAATGTCACTTACTATAGTCAGATCAATAGTGAAATAAATTAGTAAATTAGAATATATTTAAGAAAATAGGATGGTATTATAGCTAAGTTCAAAATATGATAAAGTTCTGCTTCTAATATTAAAATCTAAGTGACAGATGCTTATAAATAGATTCGTGTGTCCATTGAAGTGTCTGTTGAAGTATGCCTTTAAAGTAAGTTTTGAAGATTTTTCAGCACATTTGGGGTTTCAGACCAAAATTGTCTTGCCATGCGTGAGTAAAAAGGTTTATTCATAAAATTATATTAATTTATATGTTTATATTCAATATTTTATATCAACTTAGTTCACAACCTTATGTGAACAGAGATACTTCATACTGAAATGTATATAGAAAGAAATTGTGCTATTTGCAGAGTTAAGGAATCATTAATAGTTGAGTACAGCAGATGGCACTTAGTCTTCCATAACTACACTTGCAGAAAGATGATTATCCACTGGTGCAGAACTTCTAAGTACTCAAGGAAGAAATAACGCTTGAGGAGACTGTATGAATTTAATTTCCTCACTATTGGAGCAAAAATAAATATATGAAAGAGTTGGATACTTAGCTATTCTCTTCAGAGAAATGGAACCAGAAATGGAAAACAAACTGAAAAATAGATTCTTCGAGAGTGAGAGTCAGGAATTCTGCAGGTTGCCAAATACTGGAGCAAGAGATACTCAATACAAGTGTTGTAAAAGTGACTTTTCGTCATTGTATGTACTAATTTGCTGTTAAACAAACACCTGCATTTGCATTTTGCTTTTGTTTGGCTTATGTTAAAAATGATGTCAAGATAAAGGGCCATTTTTTCCCAAAGATCAAAGACTGGAAGTGAAATTGGAAAAGTTCTGTGGGAGCACGTATGAAATCAAGATCCTGCAGAAAGGCTTACACTTCTTGCAATACTGAGGATTTCCCTAATATATGGAGGGTTTCTGCATCTTACTGCCATTTGTTGTTTTTTGGGTTTTTTTTCTTATGGCAGCCTAGATGTTGTGGGAGTTATCATCACCCTGGGATTTCTGCTTACATAAAATCTCCATGGCAGCAGTGTTCCATAATACGGAAAGGGGCTGCGGGAAAATTCCCCCTAGTCTGAAATAGAAGGTGCCCTTTTGCTGGACTGCAAGTCTCATCTTCCCAAGCTCTATTTCCTAAAAATAATGCAGACTTTTTCTCATTAAATATTTATTTTAATAATGAAAAGAACTTGTATTTTGTGCTACTGTTGCTGCATGTATACATACATGTCATACATTTTACTGTAACTAATTAGAGATACTGTAATGGATCTTGCAGTTATCTCTATCTAAAAAACTCACCAAAACCTGCTTTTATATTATAGTTCTTACTGTCCTGCAAATATACCATTTAACTCTCAAGTCATGGACTACAAATAGAGTCATAAAAGTGGAAAAAAAAGTGAAATAGTTAAAATAACCTATATAGACTTTAACTGTCTTCCTTCTTTTTTTTTTTTTTTTTTTGTTTTCTCTTGCTTTCACAGCAATTGTAAGAAACAGGTGAACTTTAAGTTCATGTGAAGGGACAACAGAAAAAAAGATTATACATTGATATTGGATGATAAGAAATTTGAAGCTTTTCCTTAGTCAATAGCATGCCAAGAACAAGTCATAGTTCCATGTGCCACAGCATGACAAGAGCAAGTCACAGCTTCCCCGTCTCTCAATTTAGTTCAGAGTAACATTACAGCTAGAATGTCTGCCTACCTCATAGAAGTGCTTTAAAGCCAAATAAAAACCCTATAAAATATTTTATATATTTATAAAAAGTGCATTAAAGTATCTTTTAATTTTTTGTTGTTGAAAATGATAAATTAAACTACTTTAATATGAATTCTATTTTAAGCAAGACTACAAAATTTATTTTGACTGAGGAAGAACATAATACTCTAAATGCAAAACATTTAGGTATCCATTTAGTGCAATAGGAATTTCTATTATCCTGTCGCTCACAGAATTTAAATCAGGATCATAACCTTAGAACTCATTAACTGCTATAAATAAACATGTTATCATCACATACTTTTCTTTTGAGGATGAGATTATTTTCACTTGCTTAAGAACACAGACCTAAAATCAGTAACCACATTCCTTTTCTCCTTATGTAACTTACTTTTATAAAATCATCTACTTTCCAATCTCAATGACTGTTGATAGACATTATAATAGCACTGAAACTTTTGTGAAAATGAACAGGATTTTTCTCCCAATAAAAAAGTTGCCTTTGTTTTTGATTTTTACTCTTCTGACTTCTGCCTGTATTTTAAAAAGGTAGACATGTTATCTAAAAAGCCTACTATTGCAGTTAAATTCTGTGATATAAATCACAGATATAAATCACAACACTGTTTTCTTCACTCATATTTAATATATCAGTGTATTTACTATTTCCATGCAAATATTTAGACAAACTCAACAAAAACTAATGTACCCTAAGTTTTAGAAAAGGCTTCCCACTCTCTACAGTTTTCCCTTTATTCCTAAGTCTTAGAAAGAGTAATAGTTCAACCATGCTTCCCCCATTAGCTGCCCTCCTCCTAGGTGCTGGGAAAAAGCAAAATATTTTCATCTGAACCATCAGTGTCCTTTCAGTTGTTTGATGTTTCTCTTCTAAATCATGTTCTTTGGAAGGACTTTTGGAACAAATAGGTTTTCTATCCTCTGTAAGAAATCCACTAAATCTCCTATACTGGTAAGATTTTATGAGATTTCTCTTGGCTCTTGATGGTTCTTCAGTTTTGAAGTGTGACATTTGCAATTGATCTTCTGTTCACTACCATTTCACCTGTATGTGGAATAGAGTTGAAGTAAGGGTAATTGAGGAATCAAAGTGGGCGCAAACAGGGAGGAAAGTATTTTTTTTTTCAGCCATCCTCCACTGTTTTGTTCCCTCTCTAACCTTCTCCACACCAATTCTCTCTTCTCTCTCAGTCTATCCAATTTATCCAGTCCTCCTTTCAAAATACCTTCCTGCTTAAAACACTAATCTTATCAACATTTCTCACGAGAAAAGTTACATAATAAGGATATTGCACAGGATGCTAACTGTGTGTCCTTACTGGGCTGATTTTATGTAAGCACTGTTTTTCAAGCCAGCTTGCCCTATAGTGTCAGCAGCAAATACTTGGGAGCAGTAACAACCCACAGTCCACTCCAGGAGGGAAGTGAGACTCATTTCTTAAGTCAGTTTCATACACATTTTTTGATAAATGCTCTGAAAAACTACTCCATGTCTTATCCTGCAAAGCCAGTCCTTTGTCTAGACAATGCAAAAATGACGGCCACTAAAAAAAACTCTAAAAATATGAATGTGTGGGGTTATGAGGTTTTATGCTGTAAAAAATGAAGCTTTTCTTTTTCACAATAATACATGTTATATCAAGGCATTGCAGGATTATTATATTTTTAAAATATGCAGTATTTAAAGAAGCATCATAATTTCAACTGGAGAGAGAAATTACTTTGCTGAAAAAATAACTTCTCGGATAAACTTATACTGTAAAACATCTTTTGTAGAAAAAAATAATTTTAGTAGCTAATATTCCTAGTAGCTCATCAATTAAATTTTATTCATGACTGCCTCACATATTGATCAAATTTAGCTTAGCTGAGACATTAAACCAATGTCATATCCTTATAATTAATTGTTGCTGATATTTCTGTATTAGCAAGTGCAAAGGTAATGCTTAAATCTTGATAAATCATTACTGTATACTTGCTTTAGACAAGTGTCTCCACCACAAGAAGTGAACACAAAAGATGTAAACAGCAGTTGCATTTACTAAATTCATAGTACTTACCTAAAAATAGTTTTGTTGTTTCTTATAATGTAATTATGGAAATTAATAAAAAAGAATGTATAACATTTTTAAAAGATGTCATACCCTGAAAGTAGCAGTATCTACTCATTTTGAAAGTATCACTTGCTCTTTCTGTTGCAGAATTTATAAATCGCTTTCTAAAATTTCTATTTTGCTGAGAGGAGAAACTTATAATTAACAGCTTTGGGTGAAAAAATTACTATCTGCTTTCATTTCTCACACTAGGAGATAAAGGTGGCAAACTTTTTTAAAATGTTTTTTTGTGAAACTGATGTTGCTCTGCTGCAAGGCATTTCTTTATCATAACATAAAATTAAAACAAGAGAGGGGAAACTTAAATTCATTTTGGAATTGTATTGAGTTGTTAAAACAGTGCAAGTGATCCATTCTTTCTCCAATCATTGCAGTGTTAGGATGAGCTACTACCTGGCCTCCCATCCTGGCCCAGCTTATTAATAGGGCTCCAGAGCATTACATCTTACCTGTGGAAGATATATTATAAAAAAAAAAAAAAAGACAGAACTTGTAAACATTCCCCTCTCATGTAAAACTTGAGTGGATATTAGCAAAGGGATTCTTCTTCGCTATCAATGGGCAGAAAACTGACAAAGTATTCCCAGCTTTCTTCAGAGCCTTCCCTTTCCTCCATTTGTAACTCTAGATTATTAAGGAACTGGTTTCTGTGGGAAAAGTACTAGTAATGAACACCTGCCAGAAGGACAATCCCAAATTACCTTGTTAGACTCTAATCTCAGCCTAAAATTAATTTAGATCTTGGACACTTAATAAATCTCCCTTTCAAACCATCTGTTTGTTGCTCCCAAACAACTAGGGGTATGCCTGCACTGCAAAAATAGCAGTCCCAAACCATTTGACCTAGAAGAGCTTTAGTGAACAGCTTTAGGCAGAGTTGTATAGCTCTTTTTTTCTCAAAAGCTGGTACGAGAATTTACTGAAAACTCTGGCTCACTGAAACCAGTTGAAATATATATTCAGATTATTACTGATTTACATTCCTTCTTCACTGCCCTACGTCAATGAGGACTAGTTAGTTTTTAAACACTGCCAGACTTTTTGATTGCTGGGGAAGCTTTATCATCCAATATTGATTTTAATAACGTTGTGCCAGTTGTAATCCTCAGTATTTTTTCGAAATTTTGCCTTCATCCATTTCAAAATCACAATGAAGTGACTTACGTTGTCACTCTAATATTTCAGGAATACACATTCCTTAACCCAGCTTTTGACAAGAGTAGTCCACTGATTATTTCCTATGTATGTATACATAGGAAATATATAGTCGTATACAAATACTTACATACATATCCACATCTTTTAAATATGAGTACATGTTCAAAAATAGATGTTAAAATTGTGTATGCATTATATGCACGTTTTAAATTCTTTCCTTTGCTGAGAGCTCCTTTATCTAAGTGATCTGACCTCCTTCTTTAACTATGGAGAACAGAAACTGCAGCTATGATGTACCCTGTAATAAATCTAATTTGTGTACTCAGTTCTCCTCTACAGAAGAAAAGAATGCATAATTTGGAACTGAACACCTCAGGGACCACTGACATTTTTCCCAGGAGGCATATTTCTATATGACCCACCAGTGCTTGGAGCACAGACTCAGCATTCTTTCTGCAGCCAGATGTACAGACATTTCTTTGCCATTAATAAAGTATAGTTTATAATTTTGCATTCTATCACTAATATTGTGTGAGACCCATAAGCAAGTATGTTTCATTCCGCATAGTTTGTGCACAAAGTAGCTACTACAGCTTGTGTGTGCCATTAGTCTTTTTAGAATATCAGATGTTCATGTTTTTCATCTGTGGTTCAAGCTACATGTGATTCATTGAAAGCATACGCTTTTTATTAATTCCTTCTAAACCTAAAAGTTATCTGTATCCTGGCAATTTTTTTTATACTAGAATATATGTGTTAACTCAAAAAGAGGGCTAATACTGAGCAACTGTACTGATGCTTATATTGGTACACCTTCACAGATTGATTTATACTGGTTTACACAGCTCAGGCTTGATTCTATCATTTTTGCAATCAGGTAATGATTAGCAAGAACTCATCTGGGAAATAATTAATGAATGTCAGGCTGGGAATGAAGCTGAAATAAAAGTTTCTTCTCTCTTACCAGTTTAAAAATACCTGAATTTTTAAAGCTTTGTTCTAATATTGTTATAGTAGAGAAAAGTGTGTGTTAATTGTAGATGAAAGATTTACTGTTAATATGAAATGCTGTCACTAAAGGATGTAATTTCCCTTTATAAATCAGGCAGTATATAAACAGTTTTGGAATTAAAAAGGTTCAGAACAAAAGTCAATATATGCTCAGCTTGCTCTTGGCCTGGTAGTTCATGACATCGGTTTCATATGAAGTGGTATCAAACTCAATAATGTTTTCAGCTACAGCTTGAGGGAACTCAGCAAAAATATCTAAATATTTTAATAGGAATTAACTGAACATCTTCAATATGTTTTAGGTATGTTTTTGCAATATAAATTACTGCTTTCAGTACTTTTTTCTATGAAAATTGAAATTTCATATTGACAGAAAGCCTCTTTCATATTAGAAGAAAAAACAGTTGGGAAACTACATTAAAATTGGGGTAATTTTTCCACATGCAAAGAAGAGGAAATAATTAACTTAAACTAGGTAAACAACATACATGTTATCATTAATGTGACTGTTTTGCAAGGCCCTAAATAATAGAAATTACAGTGCATTTTAAGTGAATGTCTTAAGAGGAAAAAGTAAAAGCTGCAAGCAATAAAAACAGTAAAATCAATTTGAAAATAATTTCTTTTAATCTTAGTTCACTGAGATTAGACTTGTTTGGGAAAGAGGGTTTTTCCTATGTCAGATGTGTGTTAAAGTATGAATGTTAGCAATATTTGGATCCCTCGTTAACATACCTATTTGGCATAGAAAAGAGCACTGGGCTCCATGACTGGAACCTATTAGTCATCAGTCTTTCTGTTTTGAAAAGAAACTTGTTTTTACAAAGGTTAACCAGGTGGGATTGGAATTAAATTCAAGTTGACAATGCTCTAAGGCACTTCATTTGATTTTGCCCTTCGTCAACCTGTGAATCCTGTTTAGAAAACAGCAACACATTGCAGAATGCTGTAAATGTGGAAACACCAATTTTGAAATAGTGAGTACTCAAACTGACAGTTGCAACAAAGAGCTTCTAACTTGTACACAGATGAAATGGATTTAAATGAACTGTTTGCCAAATAATTTTGAATATGGAACACATTTGGGAATATCAAACATTTCATGGACAATTGATGAAGAGAAGAAACACATTCTAACAATTTGAATTGCTTCTGAGTGGATACATTGAGCCATGAAAAATTTATATTTGGTATCCTTGTGGACAAAGTATTTTTTAAATAGGAATTTCTGGTGTTTCAAAAGATGGAAGAATATGCTTGTTTAGTATACAGGACTGTTATTCCTTGGGCTTTGTTTTAAAGTAGTTTTCTAGCTTTTCTGTGTCAGTGCTTCTGCATCATTCCTTGTGTACATTAACCACATCTATGTTTTACTTCTGTTTAACTTTCACTTTTTGACAGCTTGAAAATTTCTACCTTATCTTAAAGTATCATTAGGAAATATCTGCAGGCTACAGGCTGATAGTTAGAAACAAGAGGAACCCTATCATTCTGACCTTATCAGGCTGCTGTGGACAATTTTTCTTCTACCAGCAGTACTTGATACTTTTAATCTGATGGTTTTTATATTAAAATTTAGCATATCTACTGAAAAAGCGAAGCTGTCTTGAAATAAGAAATGTTAAACTAAATAAAATTTCCTTTGATTGTATAGCATGTGTTTAAGGGTTAGCAAGATAATAATTGAGATATCCTCAGCTGCCCTATGAGTACTCTTAAAGAATTTCTAGTTATTGGCATGCCTTTTTTACTCTAGTGATAACAGAGTAATATATGCAGTACAAATGAGTTCTTTTCACAGAATTGTGTGGTGGTGGGTCAGTAGAATGAAATGCACTGCACAGTTCCTTGAATGGAAGGACAACTGTGTGGGAGTGACTGTTAACTGAGGTGTACATTTGCAAGAGCATATTCTCAAATTAGTGGGTTTGTTTCACTTGAATACTTGAAATTAACATGCAAGGCTTGTTTCAGGTTTTTTAATAACATAAACCAGTTTAATACAACTTAAAGAAAAACCAGTAATAACATGAATTTCTTTATGTGCAAAATTAATTTCCATTAAATTCACCGGCATCAAGATATTTCCAAGTTCCATTCATCAATTTTTTTTTTCTAATTTATATTTCAGCCAACACCTCATGCTTTGGAAGCAGCATAGGTTTTAACTGTTCTGATAACAGTATTGATAACAAGTGCCTGTGTCAAGGACATAGATATTTCAGATGCAATTGAATAAGAAGTATGGATGCATCTAAAATGCATTCTGTATGGCATTTCCTTTATGCAACATACGTTTATGCGCCCTCCTCCATGGTTCTTAGAAGAAAGTGCCAATAAAGCTTGTCATAGGACAAGAAAGAGGAAGAAATTTATCATGTTGCTGTTGCTTGCTGAAGTTTTTAGTGTGTGACTTTAGCTGAAAGCTAAAAAGACTGATTCATACATTTGAGTCCTTTCTATGACTGAGGAAAATCTTTGTGAGAAGCTTGGACATGGATTTTATTGTCAGTGTGATGCCACTGATTTCAGAAAGATCATACCTAGTAAAACAGACTGGTTTAAAACATTTCTTCCAAAGGATAAAAACATTTTAATATCAAAATTTACTATCTTCTTTGTGGGAGTTTGGTTTTCTTTGTAGTTTTTGTGTGCTAGTTGTTTCCCACAGTCAACAGAAAACTAAGTAGAGAATCCCAAAATATGATTTCATAAATTTAGTATTCTAATAAATCTTTACTAGAGAAGAAATTTACATCTATCACAGTGAGTACAATAGCATTTTGTTGAAAAATATGAAAAGAATGTAAACTTACTTTTTATTTTATTGAAAAATCATGTAAATGTATATTGGTCAGTATCAAATTTTAAAAATCTTGAAAACATAACTGAAGAGGCTGATATAGTACAAGGAGTAAAGTGATGTGACATTTACAAAACAATTTTTGTTTCTTCAATACTTAAAAATATAGGTGATTGATTTTTTTTTTTTTGTACTTTTATAAGCTTTTTATTTATCCTTCTTTTTGGCATGCTATGTCCAAATATATGGGGTTTTTTTAATGCACTAATGATTTCTAAGGCTTCAATTTTGAGGTTCTATTCTATAATATACCTGTAGTTAGCCTGGAAGTACTTCAGTAATCCTTCTGTTCCATTCAGGAGAGCTCTGCTTTTAAGTTAGTTCAGTCCCACATGTGTTGTATACACTGATTTTCTAAATTTCTTACCAGACAAAACTGAAATTTAGTAGGAGAAATGTATTGGTTTGATGGATAACAGAAAATGTTTCTAATTGGATTAATATTTTTTAGATTTGTCTGCATAAAAATGTTTTGAATAAGGGAATTCAGGACAGGAAAGCTTTGTGCTGTGTTGCTGGCGTAGTGAGTAAGACATGAGAAAACAAGTGATGTATTTTGTCCAGTAATCCATGCTGGACATCTGAACTGTATTGTATAACTACATTTTAAAAGGAAGGATGGCTGGTAAAAATCATTAAAAAATGGACAAAACACCTCCAAATTATCACTCATTTTGGTATTCAGGTAGTGATGTCATGCTAGACACAGTGAAGTTATTTTTTAAATACAGGTTATGATATTTTTAAAATAACTAATACCCAGATTAGGAAGGAAAAAAGTCTGAACCATTTTTTTCTATAATTGATATAATGAATATATGTTCTGTAATTTATTTTCCTCAATAAATGTTTTGCTTTTGTTATCATCATTACTTACTTCAGAAGACTGCCCATGACAAAGTCTAGAATTCTGAATTCATTGCCTTACCAGAAGACAGTAGTTCAGTTACAGAGATGACAGAAAACAATCCTAGTGCAACACATGAAGCGCAAGAAACATGTTTACCTTCATGTATCATGTATTATATTAAATTATCTGTTTATCTTAAAACTACTAGAGATTTGATGTATCAGAAAATGATGAACGAAATTATGTTACAGCAATTACTGTAAGATGGTATTAATTTAAAAAATTAACAACCCCCTCCACCATACCTGTTCTTTACTAACAGAACCCTTGTTATTCAATATATTACTTAAAACTGAATATTTAGGTATTTTCTCTAGCCAATTTCTCAGTGCCAGAACTTTAGTCTTCATAGTTTATTTCAACACTTCCTATGGGCTTTTTTCCCATATTTCATGCACTACATGATATATTTTTCTGTTTGAACAGGTTGTTTTGGTTGTTGTTTTATGAGTGCCAATTTTTAATTCAGGGTAGAATAATTCAGCTGCTGTACCAAAGTTTTAAGTTCAAGACTTAACATTAGGCTAACTTAATATTTCTAATAATATTTCTGTCATTGAGAAATATATCAGGTCACCATTATCTACTGACCCACAGGTATAATTTTTACATATTTTACATAAAATTTATGAAAAATTAAGTTAGGGGAAGGTCGTTCTGCTGAGTGGGACTGCAATATTACACTTCATGAGCTATGTTAACTCCAAACCAATAATAAGATTTTCCATACTAATTAATAAAACCTTTAAAAAAAGGAGGCAACTTAAGGCACTGAGATTTATTAAAAAATACAGGCATATTTTTGATATCTTGTACTGTGTAGTTATTTGCAAATAACACAGTAACAGCGCAGAGGAACTACAGAAGTCATAGAAGGAACTGGGTACACTTCTAGCACGTGTTGCTGGCATTGGTTTACTCGGACACTGTATGCACAAGTGTGAGAGAAGGAGCTGGCTTTAGCCATTCGTGTTCATCTCTTACCTCACTACCTTCCCCATATTTGCAAATCTTACCATCTCTCTATGCCTTGTGTCAGTTTCCTCTCAGCTCTTTCAGCACTCCCATTATCTTGTAGCCTAGTGAAGCTGAAGAGGAAGAGGGGTGATCCTTAGGGATTGTGTGCGTCACTGAGTTTCTGTGGTTCCGTCCCTTCTGGTGCTGTTCTACCATCATTCTGCACTAGGGCTGTAAGGGAAGAGAGCCAGGAGAGCAGCTGGCATCGTGGAAGTCAACTGCTGGTCCCATCCTTAAATTTTAGACTACGTTTCGCATAGACCACATTTCAAAAGGTCCATATTTGCAAAATCTATCTGCTAGATTTAGGCTTCATGGAAAGTCTCATCACTGGAGAAAAATGTAACTTCATTTTCTATGTAATGAATAGATCTAATACCTGCTGTCAGGCTTATTCTTTTTGAACACTGTGTATCAGTCACCACCTGATTCCACTGATTCAGCTGGATCAACATTGAGAAAATAGAAATGCATCTTTCTTATCAGGAGACAAAAGTAGTGTAGTAATTGTAATTCTGGATAAACTCCTTAATGCTAGACAGACTCAAGTGGAGTATTGTATATTGCTGCGCACTTCTTATATTTGAAGATCAAAAAAATTATACTCAGGATTACCCATAGATATTTTCTCATGTAATTGCTTTTGGGGTGGCTGTCATCAGTTTTATAAAGTGATTTAGTATTTCTATATTGAAGGAAAAGGACAGAAAACAGCCTAATAGCAATGAGATTATTACTACAAATGTGGTTTTTTTAGAATAATGGATTATTCTTGTTATCAAATATTAATGAAAAATTGAAACCATCATTGTTTGCATCACTCAAGTCAAACCTTATGATTTGGGAACTCATCCTTCAGATTATGGCAGTGGCAATATTTTTCCATAATGGTGTGGGTATGGAAGAGCAATACTGTGGGCATTCCAACGGCAGTACAAGCCAGTCATTCTGAAAATGTCCTTTCAGACAGAAGCACTCAAGTCCACCAAATCAACTGATCTCTGGGTTTCTTGACTGTTGTTTATTCAAATAATACATTGATTTCATATTTGTTTTTCTGTTACATGACTAATTTAAGCTGCAAGGACTTTACTGTTCTGAAGTTGTGTGTTGACTCTGGCCTGGAAATAGGAACACACCAGCTGCTCACTTTGGAGAAGAGAATTAGAAAGGCAAAAGTGAAAAAAATAATGGGTCAAGATAAATATAATTTAACAAGTGATGGGAATCAAAGAAGGGGGAAAAAAGGGGTGATGCAATTTCTCACCACTTCTGACGTGCAGACCAATGCCCATTTCTGTGTCCTCTGCAAAGGGATGTTCTGTCAATCAAGATGGCATGTTTCATGAATTGAATTTCTGAATGAAAATGTTGGTGCCAACTTTCTCATTGTACTTTAAGCTATTCATACAAAACTTCTCCCACAAAATAATAGGCATTTAATTTCCAATTTCAATGACCTACAAGGTCTTTTGATGGTCTTAGTTCTTCTGGATTATGTACTAAGACCATTTACAATTTCTTCTGGCCTATGTTAGAAGCAGTATAGACTTCCATGCTGCCTTTGTACTCTCCCTTGATTATGTTGCCGCATAGTGAATTTAGCATTTAAGATACCAGTAAACTTCTTACAGTTTATTAGGCCAATTTTTCACTTCAACTCCAGGGTAAGGTGAAAGCAAAAATAATTTGCAGTGTGGAGACCATATCTGCTCACTGGAAAACATTAAAAATCTTCCAATTTCTGAAAATGTTACAATAGCTGAACTCAATGTTTTCTCATTTTATGAATAAGAAGACTATGATTTTACAGTTTTATTTCTACATATTAACTTTGTTTTTCTCAAAAGAGATCTTGCAGCCTAAAGAAATAAGTACCTGTGTAGCATTTACTGAGTTGTTTATACTGCTCTGGTATTACCCTTTAATTTTAGCATGTTATGACTGCTGTGAAATAGATATGAAACAGAGGTTAGATGCTTTTCCAGTTAGTCTACTTTGCCTTCTATAAACATTCAGTCAGTGTTAGAGAACACTGTAAAGGTTGCATGAAACCACAAGAAAGAGTGTGAAATCACATTGAATGAAATTAGTCAAAGCATTAATAGGGTGATAATGATTAGCTTTATACCCCAGGTGTATTTTGGGAATCATATTTAAACTTTTATGTGTTGTAGGCACAGAGTTTGTGGTAATTGGGACTGGGGCTGTGGCCAAGCCTCATCCCCAATGGGCTACAACTGTGCAGGACAGGTGAACAGCATTGTAGGTAGTGGGACACGGAGTGCTGAGCTGTACTAAGGGGTACAGAGGGCACACAGGTGTAAGGCATGTAAGATGAAGAACATAAAAGGTTGTCCTGTAGACTAATAAAGGGCTGCAGGTGCTTGAAGCTTTCTTTGGTGTCAGCTATGCTTCCAGTATTGTCCTGGTAGGTATGTACTACCACATTAAATCTTTGGAGTGAAGAATTGCACTGTGCAAAATAATTTCTTGGTATAATGTCTCACTGTATTGCCTCTTAAGCCTCCTGAATCCACAAGGTTTAAGATAACTTCATGAAGTCCTCCCAATAGCTCAAAATTTTAAGGATGTTAGATTGTCTACTTAAGGTTGAGAGCATTATGAAAGATATTTCCAATGTTTCTTTAACAGGCAGTTGAAGCCTCACTTATATTTATTTAGAATCCTGCACAACAGTCCTACACAATTTGAAGAGAACCAATTTAGCCAGGTGGAAGCCAGCCATTTGATAATAACTCAGCAGTCATAGCAACAGTCTCCCAGCCGTGGCAAAGAATTAGTCTTTGTTATCTTGCCTCAAAATACAGCCTAAGAATCATTAGCTAACCTCAGCATCTGTATAAATAATTAATAGAGAAATGAAAGATTTTCTGATTTTGTTTTCCGAGATCTATAACAGTATTAAAAATAAGTATGTGACCTAAGTCCAGATGCAGAACAATTGTTTAGGCTGTAATTGTTTGCAATGACAGAAATCCTTTTTCTTGAGTTATTTCAAATTTTAAGACAGATCTTTTCATTTACAAATGCTATAAAAAACAACCCATTTAGTTTAGGCCTGTTTGTATATGTAATTAAGGTATGGGTGTATATGTATGCATATATTCTATTTTTTTTATTTGAATAGTAATCTTTTCACCAGTTTCCATTTAAAGCAAGTACTTTATTTTTACTAATTTTGTGTCTTGGGTGTACTGTTGATACCTGTAATTCCTAAGCACAGGCAAATGATCCACTTTTCATAAGATTGATCTTCAGTTCAGACTGGTTGTCTGCTCCTGCAGAAGCAGATTATCATTTTTGAGTCCCAATATGAGCAATAGGGAGGGAATAACCATATTATATTTTTAAACCATTTAACTGTAGTATATTTTCAAAGAGGATTTTTAGATTTGCTTTAAATTTTGAGTCTCCAAAATAGTACTTGATGATATATTGCCAAGATGCTTTTTCAAGTTACTAAACTTGTTTCTGAAACATTTATGATAAACAGTATCAACTGTTTCACAATGTTGTGAATCCTCATTGAATTAAAAATTACTTTCTGTGCTTAAAAAAAAATAATCCCTCTTGTTAGACAGGAATACTTTTAAAGATCATAAAGTTTAATTTGGATTCTTTAGTTTTGTTTGTTTGAATGCACCAAGCATTTTCAATCTTCTGGTAAACTGTGAGCTATAATTTTATGGGTTTGCATGGCAAGTATTTGGTAGCAGAGGGAGGTGATGGGGAGGAATTCTGAGAGAAGCTGCTGCAGTGTTCAATGGAGACAGTGTCAGCTGGCACCGACTGGATCTGCCGCTCGACAAAGCTGAGCCCATCAGCAGCACCTTTACCACCTCTGTGCTGACAGAGCGAAGAAAGGGGAAAAAAACCCCATCTGCAATTACAACTGTAGACAGGAGTGAGAATATGTGCTCGCAACACCTTGGCAGACACCGGGGGCAGTGCAGAAGCAGGGGAGGAGGTGCTGCAGGCGCCAGGGCTGAGGCTCCCCTGAGCCTTCCTCGTGGGGCGCAGCTGTGCCCCTGCACAGCTGGAAGATGCTGTGGCCCCATGGCAAGCCCCTGGCAGAACCTGCAGACCCGTGGAGAGAGCAGCTCACACACCAGGGGAAGAGTGTGAGGAGTTCTACCTCTGAGGAGGAAGGAGCAGCAGAGACCTGGTAGCAGCTCGCATTCCCTGTCCCCAGGTGTGGTTGAGCAGGGAGGAGACGGAGAATTTGGGAGTACAGTTTAGTCTGGAAGAAAGTAGGAGTTGGAGAAAGGGTGTCTTTTAATATTTTGGTTTGGTTCTCATTATCCTACTTTAATTTGCTTGGTTATAAATGAGATGAATTTCCCCAAAGCCAAGTCAGTTTTGCCTATGACAGTCAGGGCTGAGTGATCTCTCCTCACCCTTGCCTTCATGTGTGAGCATTTCATGAATCTCTCATAAATAAGATATTTTCTCTCCCCTGTCCAGCTGAGAGTCAGAGTGATAGAGTGGCTTTTGTGGGCACCAGGCATCTAGCCAGGGTCCACCCACCATGCAATATTATATTAATTTTTTTAAGCAATTTTAATTTTTTAATAGGTAAATCTTCTGTTATTTACACATATTGCATTTTCACCAAATCTTTAATTGTAATTTTTACACTCTGTTTTGCTGAACGAGCACCAGAATTAGCATACTAGAAGACTCTAATGCAAAAATTCTTTACCTTCATCAAAGTAAGATTAAATTTTTTTTCCTCGATTAGGAACATCCATCAGTGATTGAAGATTTAGATAAAAAGTGAACAAAAGGCCAAAATATATACCTTGTAAAGCAGAAACCTTGTTTTAATAAATAAGTATTTAACTAACTGGCATTGCTCCAATGAGTGCTTTATGAAGTTACTACGCTTTCACCAGATTTCATAGAAATTACTTTTATTCAAACGTGATCACCAGCTATGAGATTACAACTGTTCTCTGTAAATTCTTCTCTAATACAATAAGGGGTATACCAAAGTTGGTAAACTTCTACATAAAGGAACCAGAGAACATTGTTTCAAAATCCACCAACTAATTCTTGAAATGCTCAGAGGTAACTGGATTCCTGTCTGCTCATTTCACATAAAGCCCTGAAGTCAGGTTTTTTTCACAGCTTTTCCAAGCAGGTGGAATTTCAGTAAGGTTTATGTGTTTGGTCTGTACTCTAACCTGAACTTATAAAAATCCGAGTACAAGGCAATTAGAGTTCAATGTTTTTGCTAGAGTATCATGCCATACATATCTGATTGTGCCTGGAATATCCTGAGTTTTTTGTCCTGCCTGTGTATTTAACCTGCTGGTCTAGGGAAATTGATCTGCCAGTGCTTCCAGGAACATTTTTTATTTAGACTCAGAATAAATTGTATCACCACTTTATCTTTTTCTCTGTCTTTAGAAAGATCCAGACAGGGTCTTCTTTCACACTACTGAAACTATATGCTGCTATTCAGGTTTGGGAACGGATAGCTCTGAAGTCTATAATATCTCTAATGTGTCTTCAGATCATTGGCTGAATGCTTGAAAACGATGAACTGGAGCAGCTTGTGGCAGTGAAGCTTAACTGAAAGCAGGCCTGCCCCTGTTGAGAAGGCTGTTTGTTTAAGGCTGGTTTTGGTGTTATCTTTTGACAAAGGTTAAGCAGCTCCCTGCTAAGAGTGTTGGCTGTTACAGACCACATTACGTAGGAATTTTATTCTTCCCTTGCTGATACAACTGCAGAAGAGAACCACCTAGCTGCCTTAGTTGGACATAAGCATTCTGTTAAAGACACAATAGAAAGACTACTAGTCCTAGATCATCAGTGAACAGGAATTGAACCCAAAGAGATTTGAACGGACTTTTTTCAGCACACTTAAGAACAGTAGAGAATTTTTCTACTAAGATTGATACTTTCATTAATTTTATAGATATTTCTATTTTTTAAAATACAATAAATGTTCTCACTATACATTTAGAAATAATGCTTCTCCATTTATAAAGCACTTTAATATTAGAAAATTATAAAAAATATCTGTCAATAATGATTAATTTTATGCATCCCAAATGAGTTAATTAAAATGACGGTAATATTTCCATTTTAATGAATTCTGCTATTCTGCTGCTGTCAATGAGATGAAAGTATTTGGGCAGATTTTTAGCACCTTACCTTGGTGCCAGTGGACATAACAACAGAAATTAAGCACAAGTAATTAATACCAACAGAAAAAAGTAATTGTTATAAGTGATAATTGCCATCTGTTCTTGTCAGTATTATTAATGTGCATAGGATAGCCTTTTTTGCAAAATAGCTTACAACTGTAGTGTTGACAAAACTTGTTTCTTTCAAAGTAGCTGGACTTGCAGTAAAGAAGGTAAGGTGAGCAAACAAATTCAAAATGTTAACACAGCCTAAGAGTATTGGTGTATCAGCCAATTTATAATTAGTTGCAGCTTGCAAGGAATGCAGATCTCACTGGAATAGAACCACAATAGTACTTGTGGATAAGGTTCTGAACCATTCATGTGTTGTACTTTGATATCTTGTAACTGTTACAGTTAATCTGAGAATGTAAGTTTGGTTTCTTATTTTCTGTGGAAAATTATGCCTTCAGTTTCCATAGCTACTAGTGTTCAGTTGATGTATTTGCTATGCAAAACTAAGCCTTTTTTCAGTTTTGTAAATGTAGTATACTCTATATTGCAAGACTTTTGAATAATTTTCTTGGCCTAGAAGGAACAATTTAATGCAGTTTAGTAGAATGATACTTTACAATTAGTTATCATCAGATTCTCTTCTAACATAGTTTCCTAAGGCTTACTTGTGTTCTCGGGTTATTGCCAGATCCTAGAGTCTCCTGAATCTCTTCAAATCTGGTAGCTGAATTCTGCAACTTGGCAGAAGAATACAGGTCTGAAATAACAGGTTCTTACACAATTCAGGTTTAGGTAAAGGAATTGTGATTTATGTAAAAAAAAAAGAAAAAAAAGGTTGAAAAAGCTTGGGTAAAAATAACATGATTTTATTCTTTGTTTTCCATGATACAGAGTGAGGATGATTCGTGAGCTGTGGCAGAACTCAGAGCAGAGCGAGCCCCCTGTGCTTGTAGCTCACAGAACATCTTTTGTCTTGTCAAAAAGAACCAAATACTGCCCATTCCATGGACCACTGGGGAACATGTGCTGGATTCTTTTATTAGCACAGGATTCAAATTACAGTTACTACAGTTGTAGTGTGTGGAGAAATTAAATATACATTGCTATTCAGGAATGTATAGCTTTAGCTAAATATTTATAGTGAGATTTTCCCATGCTGAAAAATATTTGAGATATTTTCTGAACTGAGGCAACAGACATGAATGTGTCTCTTGAGGCAGAGAGCTCTGCAACTTAACAGATTCATAGAGAAGTTCAGAAAGGTATCAGTTTAGATGGTGAAACTTAAGAGCCTTGATGCTATTTCTGAACAAATAACCATACCAAGCTTTTCGCTAGATTTGAACAAAAATAATTTCTATTTCAAATGTAAGTGCATTTGGTTTGAATTGTGGTTTTTGTGTGTGTCATTTCACTTTTTTCTATATGCCCATTTTGTTACTTTGGTCATGTATTACTGTCATTAATTAATTATTTTTCAGTTGAATTTAATTTTAATGCCAGTAGCTCAAAATAAATACTTTTAAACAGCAGAGTCTCTAAGAGATCACCAAGTGTGTCTTGAAATCAACTCTCTAAATGTCTTACGTGTTTTGGTTTTCTCATGGTACATTTAAGATTTAATTCTTCAAATTGTTCATCACTGGGAGATTACCACCCATTTCTATACGTGGGTAATATAACACAGGAGTTTTTTCATCTGATTTTAACAGGGCTATTAAATTGCTGTTTCTAAGCAATTTAGAGACATTTGGAAGCTTGGAAACTAAGCAATTTGGAAACTATTGTTTCCAAAACACTAAGAAAATTATGGGATTTTAGGTTCAGTTAACCTGAAAAGAATTTCAGATTAAAAAATTTTAGTTCAGTATATAGAAGCTGCTGACCAGAAAAACTCAACACTTCTAGAAATATTTTGTCTTCATATAGTAATTTCAAACAAAGAGATAAAATGGCAAATTTCATGCAAGAAATAATGGCATTTCTTAGCTGAGCATTCAGAATCACTGGACATAAATATTTTGCAGATGCTGACAAAGAATATATACATTCTTTTTATATTTTCTAACTTGCAAGGTGAGAGTAATCACACCAATATATAAATCTTAAAGCTCTGGTCTTAATCTCTTACCAAAAACTTGCCTGTGATAAGATATCTTGGAAAACTTCAGCTTATTCAACAGTTGTGTGGTTTGGATGTCCCCTTGAACTGGATTAAGGGGCTTTTAATAATTTGCAGTAACAAATGCATTACTTTAATAGATCATAAAATAAATGCTGATAGAATATCTATGATTAAATTACATTAATAAATGACAGTAGACTCACTGGTCTAGCTAATCTTAATTATAGTAGTATGTGTGCAGGTTATCCCCTATACCATAGGATAATGATTAACCCCACAATTATGTGCAGTAATTCTGTAACATGATGCTATACTAGTATTTTTAAACATATGAAACTGCTTAGTAGCTAGACTTGATAGGTTTATAAATCCATGTACTAAAATCAGTACAACTATGAAATTATCTGAGTTTAAGGCATAGCTAGCACAGCTAAGAAGTTATGTGAGTTTAAGGCATATACTGTCTTCCTAAAAGTCAGAATATATGTAAAGGGAAATGTCCAGACTTATGACTTGGAATTCCATTATTAATTTTTTTTCCTAAAAGCTATATTACATAGATAGTGAGTTTTACATTTGACCTCTGTTCTTTAAAGTAATTCTCTGCTTTTGTGTTGAATAGCAGGAATATCATTAGATGATCTTACAAGAGAGTCTTGGTTTGGATGGCCTTACAAGGTCATCTGTTTTTAGTTTAAATAATTATGTCTGTAGATAAGTTTTTATCACTGGGCCAAATGCTAAATGAAGAGAGAATTGCTTGATGTTTAGCTTCCTAAAGAAGTGCAAATGCTAGACCAAATTAATGAAACTTATTATGCCACTCGTTACCAGACCATACTGTTTGTTTATTATACATAATTACAAAAAGAATAAATCAGCTTGCTTTTGTAAACTAAGCAGTCCCTAATTTTCTCCAGGAAGCTGTCTTCATACTGGATGCCATTGATAAGAATGAAGGAGAAATTATCAAACTTGTTGTAATTACTGAAATATAAAAAATAATTGAGAACTTCTATTTGGACTCTTTGCTCCTGCTATGCTGAACTGATCGATGGGGAATACACCCAGGACGAGTCATCTCTGAAGAACACAGCAATTTTGTTTGTTGTCAACTGACGCAGATGTTCATTTTACATTAATTTTCAGTGTTATTCAAGCAGCTTTCAAATTAATGTAATCAATAACATTAATGACCTTTAAAAAGCAAAGGAAGTATTAGCAATGGAATATTAAATATAGAAACCTTCTGTATTTGATATCAAGTTGTCTGTCAAACTACAGCTATTTCTAAAATGGTGAGCACTAAGAGATATTAAATTTGTTAAGCAGATATTGAAAAATCTTATATATGGCAATAAAAACTTTGTTCTCTTTCTCTTAATTTCTTCATACATAGAAATTAATTCCCCTTGTTAGCTGTATGCACTGATACAAACAACTTTTGATCATAATTTCTTATGTGTAGTGTGTGAAAATGCTTTGCAGGTGCTGGAATTAAAATTGTCACTTCAGCTACCATTCAAATGGACACAGCAGTGCAATTTCATCAACACTATAAATCCTTATGCTTCCATTGTCTTTATGCAGCTGTCTTGAGGACCATATGTACTTGTAATTATATAGCTGTATTGCACAAAATTTTTCTTCCTGTTGTCTTTGTTTCCTTCTTTTGAGTATGGCCATTTGTGTTGCAGTCAGTTCATTTTTCTGACAGGTCTCTGTACAAACTGAGACCAAATACTATGACATTAAGAGAGAGACATGGATGAAGGCAAGATATGATAGTGAACCAGCACTGGAATATGAGTTACAGAAAAAAGTGTAATTATCCGTTGCTTAGATTTTTGAAACTTATATTTTCTTCATTGTCTTCTATTTTTACCATACAAGTAGTGATTTCAAAATCTTCAAAAGGATATAAATAATATAATTACAACACTATTTCTGTAGTATAGTGCATGGGTCAAATTACAGTGATGGTGAGCATCATATTTGGCTTCCTGTGAGGTACCTCTTCTTCATTCATCATCTCTGATGTGTATCTTCTAATTGTTTGAGTGTTTTATGCATTTTTATTAGGCTATGAGTAGGTTATAATATTTCTGCTATCAGTAATGTATAGGTAGATGTTTTCCTGTAAGTCTCATCCACAATATTTCTATACTATGTTACTGTGTAAGCTAAAAAGGAGAACAAAAATAATAATAATAACCCCCAAAACGAAACCCAGCAAACAAAAAAAAAACAAAACCATACACAAAAAAGCCCATAATAATGTTCACAAATGTTGTCTTTCAATATGTTGAGTAATGCTTTATTTTTCTGTTTCCATTGGAGCTAGAGGATACTAATTTTTAATTAAGTTGAAAAATTAGGAGATGGGAAAGATGGCAAGAATAACTTCAGTGGTAAAAAAATTTCCATTTTCTGGTGACTTTTTGGTAGTGTAAGGGGGTGTGGGGCTTTTTTGTGGTTTCTGTAGTTTGAGATTTCAAATAGAAAGGCATTTAATTTTAGTTGTTGTACCATATTTTACCACTGCATGTGTTATGATTATAAGTTGTTTGTTGTTTTTTTTTTTCTGAAATGACAGTTCCTCCCCACCCCCCAAGCTGCTATATATGGGAATTGTTTGTCATTCTCTTAGTTTTTCAATCATCTAGACAGGTTCAGAAAAGTTCCCTGAAGTTTGTGTAGTATTTAAAAGCAGGCTTCTTGTTCTTCTCCAAGGAAAAACAGGCAATGCTTTGTATGTTATATTTATCATTCTTAAATTTTGTTTTCCTTTTAATATGTAAACCATTTTCCAAGGGGAATTATCATTTAATTCTTTTGCTTTCCACTTACTACTTCATTTCAGTTTTAAGTCATCAGTGCATTTGGCAATTCTACAGCTAGTTTCTCTGTTTTAGTAATTTATGCAGATTAGAAGCAATGAAGATCTGAAAACTGACTCCCCTGTGGCTCTTTTCAACACTTCACTTTCTAATCACTTTACTTTAATCAGTTCTTTATCTGTTCCCATGTTTAACCTGACTCTTTCTTGCTTTCCGTTTAAGATGAAGACTATCATTTGAGACATTATCAAAGACTTTATGTAGGTCCAAATTATGGTGCTTGTACTCCTATTATCAACTGTATTTCTAATCTTTTCAAAAATAGAAGGTGACTGGTTGTCAAGATTTAAATTTCTTAAAGTATTATGAAGATAAACTACATTTGTTTTAAATTATTGACAGTTATTTGACTCTCATCTTTAAATGAGTTCTGTGCTATAGTGCAAACTAGAAATTTTTAAGGTTGGTTCTCTCACTTGTTCCTTTTCAATTGCACCATGTGTCATTCAGTGTGTGTGCACTAACACACAAATATTGACTGTAATGAAGCAGGCAAAGCAAAGAGTAGGAATTATTTTGCAGTTCCAGCATATGCAAAGCAAATTACTGTAGAACTCTTGAGGCCTGCTAAGAGAGTTATGTGGTTTTGGTCCTAACAGATCAGATGAGACTGACTATTTAGACAGTTAGAGAAATGAGCTTCAAAGCTTTTCTCTTCTGCTCACTGCCAGTCTTCATGTTAGAGAAGTGGTAAGATCATTCCAGATATTGAATATCTTACTGGACTTTGAATGTGAGTAATCTTCTGCTGAGCCTAAGACTCATGTCTGTCATTATCAGTCATAATAATGTGACCTATCACTATTTATTAGATCTTTAATTTTCAAAACATTCTAGACCTAATCATGTTTAGAATAATATCTTATGCAATACAGGAATTTTTCATTTATAACTGAGAACATTTAAGACAGAAAAATCAGAAAGCCCAGGCAAAACCAGAATAAGTAAGAGCAAAATTTCTATCTATGTATTCAAACTTTTTCTGTCCAGTGGTTAGTGTCTGGTCCATCGCAAAAAGATTTTTATGTTGGCAGCTGTAGAAGCAGGTTGACTCTGATTAAGTTCTGAGTCACTTAAGTCAGATTTGATGATCTCAAAGGTCTTTTCCAACCCATCTCATTCTGTGATCAAAATTATAAAGTTTTATTTGAGAATCTGAGGATAAATTTGAAGATGGTGGTTATTTTTTTGTTACTTTGATTACAAGTATAATTCAGTGGAAGATTGGGCATGTGTTAGGGATTAAGGATTGGCATGTAATTCAGGATATGTTTGCTTGCATAAATTATTCTGATTCAAAGTTTTAATGGATTTAAAATGCAATAAAGTGAATACAAATTGATTCAGTATCTGAAGGGAGCCTATAAGAAAGGCAGGGAGTTTTGCAAGCAGGACAAGGAGAATGGATTCCAACTGAGAGAGAGTAGGTTTAGCTTAGATACCAAGAAGAAAGCCTTTACTGTGAGGGTGCTTTAGGCACTAGAACAGGTTGCCCAGAGAAGCTGGGGATGCCTCATCCCTGTAACTGTTCAAGGCCTGGTTTAATGGAACTCTGAGCAGCCTGGTCTAATGGAAGGTGTCACTGCCCATGGCAGGGGTGTTGGAACTAAATGATCATTGAGGTCCCTTCCAAAACCACCCATTCTGTGATTCTATAAATTGCTGATAAACTATCAGAATTGTGGTATGTATGTTGAAAGGGTGCATGTAATCAAATACATGTTGAAGCAAAGACACCGACAGTACAAATTCTACTGCCTTGCAGTCACCTACCCAAACAGATTATCCTGGGATGCACTCTCAAGATTAACAGTTGGGAAAACCCCACCAAGTAGTTCAAGTAGTAGCTGTAGTTCAAAAACTGCCATTAAACAAAACATATTATCTTTCACTTGTAGGGATGCCCGAGTTCCTCAGTGTTTAGTGGGGCATGATAGAAAATCTGCGTTCTAAAATACATTAGAAGATTTTGCATTTTGCAGTATGTAAAATTAATGTATTTGACAGGAGTATCACAGATTAATACATTGTAAATTAACACCTCAAAAACTCATCAAAATGTTTAAAGACAGAGGAACTTGGTAATGTTTTGGAAAGGTCTTTTTGCTCACTCTGCTCTGATACAGTGTACAATGAGTGGCTACCATGGTAACATACTTAATTTAGCAATCTTCAGATCTACTCTGGCCGCAGTTTTATGAAAATCTTTTTCAAAGAGCAATGCTAGAATAGATGTTTGCCACCCATAATTATAGCTATTAATCACTTTAGATAATGCAAGGATGTGTCAGCTCTATATTTACCTAGTAGCATATGCTTGAGTGATGAAAAGGCCCATACAATCAAAAACATATGCTCAACTTTGGAGCAGTAATGTTTCCTTGCAATGAGAATGGCAAAAGATTAGTCAATATTTACAGTAAAAATATCCTTTCTGTTTGCTACAAAAACAACTCCAACACCCCCAAATAGAAGTACATCAATGACAGTATCAAATAGTAAAAGAAACAGCACGTGTAAATAAATAGAATTATTGTTCTTTACGTATGCAACTGAACAAAAAGAGGAAGTAACTTCTATTAAAAATACTTTCTTTCTTTACAATGAGAAAATGACCCAAAAAAGTGTGAATTTCACGGGCAATTTTTTCAGCATGTGTTTATGTTATTGTATCTTTCTTATCCTTCACACAACAATATATTACATTATGTATTTAGCCCAAAACTCTTTAGAGAGAATATCTTCACTTACAGCTGACAATGTGTGTAACTATCCCATCTTGCAACCCCCAAAATAAGCACTTTATCCATTCTGCAGTTCCCAAAATAAGGAATTATCTGCACAGAAGCTATTTCAGTTTATCATTACTAACACAAAGAGAATTTGTAAGGGTAAGCGATGACTGATTTCAGTCAATAAAGAAACACTTTTTTTTTTAAACACTAAATAATTGGTTTTTTGTTTGTTTGTTTTGGTCTTGGGGGTTTTTTTTTGGTTTGTTTTTTTTTTTGGGTTTTTTTTGTTTGATTTTTTTTGTTTGTTTTTGGTTTTTTCAGGGTTTTTTGGTTTGGTTTTTTGGAGTTTTGTTTTGTTTGGGTTTTCTTGTTTCTTTGTTTGGGTTTTTTTTCTGGAAACAGTGTCACAAAAAACTTTGTTCAGGGCAGAAATGAAAACAGCTTATTTTTTACCAAAAAGACTCCTGCGAATTTTGCTCTTGAAATGGAGTAAAGCACTGCTATCTTCTGCATATGCAATCTTGGGGGCATTATTTCATGTTTTCACATTTAAGGCAAAAGAAAAGTTTCAGTTATGATTACAGTACTATGAAAGTGATGAAAAGAAATGAAAAACAACAGATGCACTGAAGTGAGACAGTAAATTTGATGTGCTCTTATCAGAAAGATGCATTTATGAGGCTTCTACTCTGTTGGGATATGCCTCCAAATGCTACAGCCTAACAGGAAATAAGGCAAAAATTTCTACAAAATATGTATTCTGTGACCACTGAAGTCATGAAAGGAATGAAAAATAAGTTAATTTTAGCTCTGGAAATAGATTTGTTTCTTTGGATGTTTCCTGAGTTCGTAAGTTCAGACTTAAATCGTTTGATGCAGAAAATTTAATGAACTTTTAAAAATAGATTACTAAGTAGGTAATATGAGCAATTAGTAAATATTTTTCTTAAGTTTTGTATGCACCTTAAAACAGTACCATATGCTAAATTGCAAAGTATTTATTTTCACATCTTTAGTGTCATAACACCTCTGAGTCAGAATACTGTTGTACAAGGTAATATTCAATTGGAGAAATAAAAATGGCCTTGGTCCATCAGATCTTAAATCAGAGAGGCTAAACAAGAGAGAGCAGGTGAAGAGGAAAGGAAAAAGATACAACAGAATTCTAGACTACAAAATTCTCTGTAAGTGTAGTCACTTGGATTTCACATATTATTGAAAATTCTGTTTCTAGCACTTAAAACAAGTACTGAAATATGCTTAGACTAATAAAGGTGTTTTGCCCATAAATGCAAAAATAAGTGGGAGGTCAGCACTTAAAAGCTACTCGAATCACATTGAGATAATTTCTTTTAACCTTTTTGCAATTCTCAGAGTATATAGTGTTTCATGAACCCTGCAGCTTCCTTGATGAGAATCAGAGAAATACACAGAGGGGAACCTAATTAAGATGAATCCATATACATTTAACTAACTAATGAATGTGGTTTACGTATGGTATGTATTCTGAGATATGACTAATAATACCTTATCTTCTTTGAACAGGTAAATATCCCATTTCCACTGATTGCCGAAAGAAACTGCGAGACTTCAAAGGTGAGGATCTCCTCAAAAATCTGTCATATAATCATTTCTTCTGATTTATCAGAAAAGTAAATGACTTTTTGACTGTCTGGCTGATAAAGAATTGCAGATGGCATTAGTTGATATAGATTTCCTGTTTGTGAAGCTCTTTACATATAAAAGAAAAATTTTCCCTTTACCCTTGATGAAAATGATAAGCTTAATTAATTTGCTAACAGCAGAAAGAAAAAGGATTCATTTGTGAAAATAAAATATTAAAAACTTATAAAAATTTTGCCATATTTTTCGTTGTGTAAGACTAAAAGAAAACTGTTAAGATACTAGAAAATTAGACTTGGTAAGGATTTTTTTTTCAATATGAAAGTTTTCTGACTTCACTTTTTAAAAACTTTTCACTTGATACAACTTTCATTCTTCTAAGAAATATCAGGTTGAATTTAGTTTAAGAGATTTAATTAATTTTGAGAGCTCTTTGGATTTAGAATACGTTTGGTTTGCCTTCAGTTGTGGGGAATAATTCATGTTGCCATTTTGTGTTCAGGCTTAATAATTCCTGTTGTGTCATATAAGTGTCATATTGTGTTCAGACTTCTGTTTGTGGTACTTCATTGTTCTTCAGTTAAATCCCCTGTAACAAATAGTTGATTTTTAAACCCTTCTGACCACCCTTACAGGAAATATTCTTATCTCTCAAGGGCACAGGTGACAGAAGACATGTTTTCACTAAAATTGTTATTTTTAAGTCATCATGTTAGAGAGGATGACAGGGACATTGTGGTCTGCCCTGAAGTTTGATTTGTTAACCAGAGAGAAAGAAAGAGCAGTAATTATTTTTCCAGTCATCAGCTCTGTGCCTACTTTATGTTAAAACACTGGGTATTTTAAGAACCTGTCACATGTTATTTATGCATATGTTTTAATGCATTCACTGACAGGGATAAGAGATCATATATCAATTAATATGTAGCAATACCTTTCTACCCTGCCTTAAAAACATGTCCCAAACCTTGTTTGTCTTCCCAAAACACAGCAAATTAATTACAGATATTAATGGAGAGGTTCTGAGAAAGTTCCACAAGTTTTTGGGGATTGTGCCAGATATCATCTGAGTACTGGACATTTATGGGACAGAAACATATAGGTAGAGTATCTAAGGAGAGACAAAAAAGTCAAAGGCTCATTTTAGAACGTGCTGTATTCCCAGACTGACCAAGGACTTCAAGTGTGGTGTTACGTCCCAGAAGAATTCCTGAAATATTCAGCCTTTCAGTACTTTGGCTTTGGTCCTGCTCGTCTTTTTTTTTTTTTTATCTTTCTTTCAAATAATCTTTTATAAATAATTTTTTTCTTCTTGATTGAAATCCCAGGGCATTGTGAGATATGGGAAGCCACTTTTCTTATGCCTCAGTTTGCTACCTAGCCCTCTTTTATTCTTCCCATACACCTGTAATGTTTAGAGTCATCCAAAAACTCCACATTTTGAGTAGTCTATTCTACTTTGGAAATTATGAAGTAAATCGTATCATAAAATGGCTGGTGTTTTTTGTGTGTGCAGATGTGTTGCCAAGTTGGTTCTATTTTTTTTTCTTTTCAGATCTTGTCTTTATATAAAAATAAAATTGATGAAAGTTTGTTACTTTTGCAAGTACTTCTGGTAGTCTTTGATCATGCCAAGATTTAAATAGCATTGGCTGAGTGAAAATATTTCGGTATAAGTAGGAAAAAAAGAATGTTAGAGGTGAAAAATATGGAGATATGGAGGAGTTAAAGCATGCTAAGAAAAGCACAAAGGAGGAGAAAGGGTGCCATACTCCAAGGTCCTATTTGAATGCCACTGAAGGTGCCTAGGAGAATCATCCTTGAAGGACATAAAGTATCAAGATGAGAAAATACATGTCACATTTCTGACAGGTACATCTAACTGTGAGGAAAAAAAAGCCCTATTCAGCATAGGAGGTTAAAGGAAGAATAGAACTAATGACATTACAATCCTCTTGAGAAGTCTTGTTTTGTTTATTAAATAAGCCATGCTAGTAAGATAAGTAAGAAGAACTGCTTAGTCTGGCAGTGTTAATTGATGCTGTCCTGGGAGTTTATTGTTATGTATTACTCTTTCTGTCCTTTCATGTAAAGATGTCAGCACATTGCACCTGACAGGATGTACTATATATTATAAATTATTCTAATTGGGATAGAAAAATGGCCATTAATTCATGATACTCTATATATCTATGGCATGACTTTAATTTGTACACAATATTATTTCCCAAGTATGAGGTTTATTTTAGGATGCACTTTAAATGAGTACTGCTTCTATGAAGTCTCCAGATGCAAAGTAGTTTATTCCATCCAGTTAAGTTTTGGCACATATAGATATATTTCCCTACACAAATGCCGTGAACACGTGTGTACAACATGTACATGATCAGAAATGAGGACGAGATAAAAGGAATACAGCCTTTCAAGCCTGACATGAGATGCTTAAAGAGAGTTAAACAGAATCTTGTGCTCTTTCTTGGGGACAACTTATATCAACAGCAGGGCTACAATCCAACAACAGGGACAGGAAAGGGCAAGTATCAAATTTCTTCTTTCATATTGCATCATGAGTGTGTGGAATGCAAGGATGGGCATACTGTATCTTGTACAGGTGGTTATAGCAATATGAGTTTCCCCCTTACTTCTGTAATTCTGGGGCATGTAAAGTTTTAGAGGTAATTTCAATCAAAATGAATACATCTCATTGCAGTGAATTACTTCAGGGATGCTAATTGAATCCTGAGGACAATCCTGAGGTAAAATGTGACAGAAATGCCTTGAGGGTGTGTATGCTAAATATTTATTTATTGCATGGCTTATTGCCTTGTTTTTTTTCTCCTTAGAGGAGATATATTAAGTACCAGACCATTTCAGTTGAGATTATTTTGCCTATACATTAGGAAGAATATTGAATTGAAGCATGTATCATCAGTTTGGTTTAAGATATCACTTGTCAAGCAGGTGTGTTTCTATTAAGAAAATAAATACAGTTCCCACCAGTTGCATTTCCATCTATGTGACTACTTCTCTCTCTTTAAGACAGAAATAGCTGTTATGATGGAAAAAGAGATGAGGGTCGGGACAACCTCTTGAAAGACTTATATAGTGGTTTTCAAAGGACTGAAATGACTTGGAAGACTAGTTTCAAGAAAAATCAATGCAATTTAGGAGACGACATCACCCAGCAGACAAAATTATTTCAGGCAGGATCCATGAGCATTTAGGCATTACAAGATTTAATACTCAGAACCATCCTTCGACGCCTACATAGAACACAAAAAGAGTTAAGCCCCTCTGAGTGAGATCCACAGGAAAAATGTATGCAGCAGACATTAACCTATAGTTAATAATCAGGCAATCCTAAGGTATGGTGAAAATTATAGGGAAGTGACAGGATTGCTGATCCTCTCATGGTTTAGGATTAATGCTGCTTCAAATGACTAAACCTTGTTCTTGTTTCATTCTTTAGGATATGGAACTGAGGTTACCTGTTTAAAAATGTAATAGGAGACCTGTCCCTGAAGGACACACTTAATATGCATCCTACTTACCATACTCCAGATTCCCGTGACTGACTATAACAGGATCCTGTCAAGTTTTCAATGCAAACAGAAATTCTTACCTTTCATCTAGTGAGAGTCATCCTCATTAGTAGAGAGTTATACCAGACCACACAAATTTCTTCCTGTCCAGTTGAATCAAAATTCCAGGCACAGTAAACAGAAGAGAATGAACTGGTTTGGGCTCAGTGGTTAAATTTGTAGAATAGAATTAGAGTTCAAGTCTATTTCCATTCATATGGATTCAATATGTAATTTACATGAAATATGTACTAAATTACATAAATACTGATTAGATAAGTGAACTTCCCTTGGCCGGTTCTTGGACACTCAATCCTATTTTAAAAAAATAGATTTACAAAAAATCAATTACTTTCTATTTGTGGTATCTTTACATGCAGACACTACTTGATTCAATGTCATCAGAATAAAATATGTACAGTTAAATGGTTTTATCCTGACTCTTCAGAGAGAAGAAATAATTCAGGGGTTTTTGCTTTTGCTTTCTGAACTTTGCACAGTCTAGCATCATACTGACACTGAGAACTGTATAAAAATTGTAAATGTTTTCTCACTCCTTATCTATTAAATAAGGCATCTTAGTAGGAAAATTACTTATTTTGGAATTTTATAAAATAGGAATAAATCCCAAAGCTCCTGCTACTTTTTCTATTCGAGGGATTTGGTTGATGTTGTTTTTTTTGTTGGGTTTTTTTTAAATTTAAACTGCTGCTTCTGACAACTTAGTCTCATTAGCTGGATTTACAAAAATCCTCTACTCGGGAACAGGAATTTACTATAGAAATTATCCTGCTAACCTCACTTGCCCAAAAGTAAGAAAAGACAGGACTTTACTCTGCCTTTTCTTGTTGGCATTTGGTCTGCCAGTTGAGAGATTAAAATTTAAATTTATACAATGCATTGGGAGAAAAAAGTATCAGACTTTGGCAGTAAGCAGCAATATGTTACTGATCTTCTCTACTTGGGGTTCTGCTTATTTAATCTCTGTTTTTATTCTTAGCTTCATCCCTCCTATCTTTGGGATTCAGGATGTGTGCATTTTCATATAGTCATGTCGGAATCTTGTCATGCGCCTGAGTTCCAGCAAGTGTTATGGAGCAAACTGGTTTGGGAGCTGCTGCATATTCCAGAAACAGTGGTGCTTAAATCTCCTGGCCCTTTTGATTTTTCTACATTAAAACAATTGTCAGGCGCTGGCTTAGGCTGCCCAGGGAAGTAATTAGTTCACCATCCCCAAAAGTATTTTAAAGACATGTAGGTGTGACACTTGGGGATGTGGTTTAAAGGTGGGCTTGGCAATGTTAGTTTAGTGGTTGAACTTGATGATCTGGTCTTTTCCAACCTGAATGATTCTATGGTTCCTACCAAATGCCACTAAACCATGAAACACAGCAGGAGACAGAAAGTCTCCAGCCTCTACCAGAGGAATTGTATCCTGCTTTTCTTTTTAATCCCTTCCAATATCTTCATTCCTGCCCAGCTCAAGGTACAAGATTTCAGATTTCTTTTTCTTTACAGAATATCTCCTTTGGCTGTTCTTTATCTTGTATAGTGAGCATTTCTCTTTGAAATGTTCTGCTAATCTCAGTTTCACGTTACACGTCTGTCTTGGAGCTTTCCATTATTTCACAATTCAACCTTCTGGTACACCATTTTTAAGATGCTATATATTAATTCACAGAAAGGGCTTGCAAAAATGAGTGTGTTGTGTTTCAAATTGATACACAATTTGTGGCCTGTAGCTGTCAGTAACCTAAGAACACAATAATATATTAGAGATAAATGATAAGCTATGCTTATTTTATGCTACATAATTTAACAGTTGAACTCTGAACTCATTTAAAGATATTACATTATTCTACCTGGAAAAAAAAAAAAAAAAAAAAAAAAACTGAAAAAATATTAATATTGCAAAGTTCTCTGACCCAGTCAAAGTGATTTAAGGAGATAGAATGAAATGCCCAACTGAAAAAGTTTACTCCTGCCGTTCTTAAAATTGAGATAAGAATTGTTATTGCCAAAGCAGCACTGTTATGTAATTAGACACTGTTTAATAGCACAGGTAATGAAGCAACTTTAACTTTGCTGCATTTCAAAACCTCTACATTTTCCAGTTTATTTCTTTAACTTCTTCTTACAAAAGAGGATTCTTGCTTGCCACCCCAGATTTGAATTGGTAAACCAAACAAAATTAATAATGCATGCCTGAGATACTTTGGTTTATAGGGTTTTGACATTTCTTTCTTATGCTATCTTTTCTTATTTATTCTACCATGTTTCAACTGACTAAAACAAATTAAAGCTGAAAACAAGCTTGCTTTTCTCTCTCTTGTTGTTAATATCTGGAAGCCCTGTTTTCAGAGTCATGTGTCTGTTTCAGAGATAGTGCATCTCTGCTTCACTGGTGGTTGTAAGAACAACTCAGCACACCACGTAAGCTGTCAAGGGTGTCTGTCAGGAAGAAATGGAGCCATAATGCATAACTAAACATGAAATAAAAGGCAAAGCAAAACTGAAGGGATTTGCTTATTTCAGACATAGGGTGGGATTTAAATTGTCAAAGTATTGCCTAAATATGAAGTTTAGTCAATCATTATCCTCTTGTCTGTCCCCCCCTTCCTCTGATTCTAATTCTGTAAGTGATACACACGAAATGGTACCTGCAATCATTGTAGCTTTTGAAGTTTTTTTTTTTTACTTCCTGGTATCCCAGGCATGTTGCTTTTAATCAATATTGTGGTTTGAGATTTAGTTGTCAAAGTGTCTATTAAAGTTCACATCTCATTATAATTTATGTTTGCCAAGAACTGCTTTCTGTAGTTTCATTGCATGGTGCTTCCTTCTGGTAACTAACAGGAAATGTTGTACATAGCATCACAGTTGTTGTAATCTTGGTATTTTAATGAACATATTTTCGCCCTGTATTTTCATACCCTGCTCGCTTTCTATTTTTTTAATAAAATTCTGTTTTCACTGGTATAATCTGATTATATCATATTTATTAAATGCAGAGGTTAAAGATCACTTTCTTCCAGTAGTCTGTAAATAGTACAGACATATTTACCCCCTTTTTGTGTGATTGGTTTTGTTCAGATTTTGCCGCATTTGTTTCTAGTATGAACTTCCTCTTTAACTTGAAAACACCTCTTACAGCTGACATATCTTCTCTGTTAGGAGAAGTTTTATGTCTTCTGTACAGAGACTTTGTTCACAAGCTGATAGTTCTTTACTTATAATTTTTTTTTTTCTGACAACCAGTTGGTTGTCTCCCAAGACTAGGCTGTGAGTTCTCCATCAGACTACTGTATTTAATCTGTTGCAGTTTGTGTGAGGCCAAAGGAGCACACCAGCTGTGCAAAGCAAAGAATTTACTATCTGTTCAGGTCTTAATTTTTTTTTTTTTCAAAGCCTTTAGTAGTCTGTTTATAATAGGAATGCTTTTATTTGAATTAGGTTTGCTTAAGAATAAAACTCTCTAACATCTACCTCCTTTCCTGGTGCTATGTTTACCCATCCAGAGCCACCTTGGTTCCTGAGGCTGGTGGCTTCTGTCTTAGAGGAAAAGGTTGGCATGAGCTATCACCATCGTAAGTCCTTCAGCAGGAGAAGGCTGATTTTCATAGTGGGGAGGTTCCTCCCCTCAAGGAATTGTAATGTTTGTGAATATGGTTTGTTCTTCTCTTCAGTGTCATCTTGGGGACATTATGGGTTTTTTTAGCACACTCTCAGTCACTGCATGTATGTGCTGTATTTTACATACTTGGGTTCTTGCTCTTTGTCTACTTATTACCCTTGAAACTTTTATTTTCCCTAGTAACCAGAAGTTGTCTGCAGTTGTCTGTAAGCTTCTGGTTTCAATCTATGCCTTTATTTCAAGGCTTCTGCTGTTACCCTGTGTCTGTACTCCTCAAGCCATTTTAATGAAACGCCGTAGGCAGCTCTACAAAAAACAAGTTCTTGATAGCATTCATGACACTGGGCATCACACAATGTAATTGTGCACAGTGAAGCAAAAGCTAAATCAAGTAGGTCCCACTCATTTGGAAAACTTGTGACATCACAAGGGATTTAAATTCTGGGTTAACCAAGGTATTGTGATTCCAGTTAAAAGTACATGTCAGTTTTTTTGCAAGCAGTGCTGGGTGGGGGGGAACATGTGCTGGTTTTTGCAGTGTGCTAAATGAACAACGGTATTTGGATTATGCGGGATTCCTTGGTTTTTAAAAAAAAAGGGAGTGCTTAAGCCAAAATTCCTACATGTTGATTTGCATGCCAGAATAACTGCATTTGAATTTAGAAGTGTTAAGCAGTTAGCATCTCCTGATGAAGTGAGTGAAGGTTACTGAATGTGTTCTACTAATAATAGTGGCAATGTTGTGATATGGAAGAGGAACATAGCATACTGGTCTGAGCTGTAATTATCATTCAGACAGCCAATTGCTTCTGAACATTAAATGGATCATGGTTTTTAGGATTATACAATTTTCTAAAAGGGAAGCAATACTTACTATTCCTAGCTTTACGCTGAAAGTCAGGAAGAAAAAGAGAATTGCATTGTAACACAGCAACAAATACCTCATTTTTGATTTTGGTAATCAAAAAGGAATCAATTATGTTTTTCTCAAATTTTATTAAATTTTGTTTCTGATTAGGTCAATAGATGGGTTTTTTAATGTATTCTTTCATTGGTTTTCTTCCCTTCTCTCCATTCAGATCTGTAATATCCTTTAATCAACCTCAGTTCAGTTACAATGGGATTTCAGCTACTTATGATGAGAGAATGTTTTCTTTGCTCTAGTTATGGCAATTTTAACACTTAGACTGTTCAACTGTAGAAAAGAATATCTACAACTGAATGCTGTCTAAAAATGTTTTTAAGGAAGTATGATGTGTACACAATGAAAGTGATATAGAAAAAGCTTCTTTGGTTTGTGTGAGTTTTTTAAAAGTAATCTTGTCTCTTACAATTCATCATTGAATACTGGTTCTATGACATTTATCAAACTCCTGTAGGTCATGCATGTTTATCAGCAGCATTTGGCACCATCATTTGTAGCACAGATCTGTATCTCAACTATCTTTTGCCAGAATTTTCTGACAAATTATCTGAGTTCCAGAGTCTTTGAAAACAAATGCAAGGTGTAACTTATTTCTCAATATAAAGCATCATACAAAATGATTCATAACCAACTCTGAAGTGTAGCATTTTTCAATTTTTTTAATTGAGTTGGAATGCTTTTTGAAAGTCCTGAAGATGAAACGAGCCAAGAATTTGCTCTGGCTATTTGAGTGCCCTCAAGATCAGCTTAAAGAATCATGCTCTTTGTGTTCTGTTTCTGCCCTTCCTTTAAATTAAACAATGACATCACTTCAGAAGGACATGTATATTAAAAGTCTTAAAAAGCATTTTTATAGAAATTCAGTTGACGGACAATTGTTTTGTGGTCTTTCACAACACGTTACATATCTGAAACCCCAGTCTCTTCAGTGTCATATAGAATTTGACATTGCTTTGGAATTATGTGTTTGTGGAGCCATAACATTAAACAGAGGAAAACTTTGGGCTCGCTTGAAAACTGAGTTGAGATTTTTCAACACAGAGTTATCACCAAATATTTTTAAAGCTCTGTGGGATTCTTGCTTGACCTTGGGATTTACTTTCTTTTTTTTTACAGAATCTCTATTACAACTGTTTAATTTTAGTGCAAAGCATTTGGTCACAATAACAAAGGGTACCCTTAGACTTAAAATTAATTTGCTAATGGTTTTGCTTTTCCTACAGACATATATTTGTACAAGTAGTGAGTATATACATGAAGGAAATGTCTTCTGATTTTGCTTTAAATTCCTGATGTATTACAATATTTCCTCCTGCCCTTTGAAGGGTCATGTAAATATTAATAGAAATTAGAAATTATTACATCCCTATAAGGAACTACATAAAGATGATGATGCCTCCCTCTGTCTGGTGACTTTTGATTTGCTGTTGTTTGTTCAGGAAATCACTATAATGCAGTTGAAAATAAAGGTAGGGAAAAAAACAACACCACTCTTTTAGCTATCCAGTGCACCAGGAGAGAATGGAAAGCATAAATGTACTTTCTGTATTGTTCTAAAATACTGGAGAATTCCCTGACCAGTATCAAATTCAATAACTCTCCATTTAGCTTCATATTCTTAGTATTCAATTGTCACTAGTATATCACAATGACTACTAATTCCTTTATGCTGCCTCTTTTAGAGTGTAACAAGAAATTATGGTGATCTATATTTGAAATCACTTCCTTCCTGATAGTGCATGGCAAAGATTTATTCTCCTTGGATGTAAAATAATATTATGTTATGTAGCATCATTGCACTATTGAATACAATAGGGTTTATCACCTAATCCTTCTCAAAAGTATTTTTCAGTGACTGAGGACATAAAGCGAATAGAAATTTATTATCTAAAGCCTAGAGGATTGTTTAATACTTTAAAGAAACAAAGGATCTGGAATTCACCCAGAATATTTGACTTAAAAACTTGTTCAATTACCACAGTTCAGAGACCAGAAGTTGTTAGAAAAAGCCTGAATTTATACCTCATTACCATAATGCTCTTCATTCTCTTGTTGTCTTGGGGCACAAGGTTTATATTCACAGTCCCTACTTCTTGCAGGGGTTGTAAATGCAATTACAAATTTTCAATGACCCTACTCACCCTGTTTATGCCCAGTGACAACTTAAAACATAGGGCAGCGAGGATATGATTTCAGGCCTTTGATGGTTACAAATATTCTGTATAGGCTTTAGTGAGGCTGGGATGAGTAAATTGTTTTTTTATCCTTACTAACATCAAAAATTATGGAAATTATTTCAGGCACACAGGAAGTGAACAGTGTTTAATTTTCTTGACAACATGAAAACCAGATTGAAAATGTAAGGCAAATGATTTATTTTATGCAATCTTAGTTTCTTTTAATGAAACAAAGATTTCAGTATAAGACAAATACCAAGTAAAATAGTGTAACTTTGGCCCACATAATTTATCAGGGCATTTAATTGATTTTTGTGTTTAATCTGTACATTACATTCTTCTGGGCAGATGTCTAATCATTCTTTTGAGCAGATGTCTAATATCAAAAGAAAATATTTCTGCCATCTGAAACTATATTCCTAACTTACAAGTTTATTAACAGACCTGTACATTATATATATCTGGGGATTTTTAAATAATAGTTTCTCACTCTTAGATTTCTTGGTGTTTTTTTCCTTTACTTTCTCAATTTCTGATAAGTTTCTTCTATATCTGAAAAATAAACTATCAATTTTTAAGTTTTATTTTTCAATGCAATTAATGGAACTTCTATTACAAGTATAATTTTCAGTTTTAAACAATGTGCTTTTTTCTGAAAGTTTTCCAAAATTATTTTCAGCGTATTTACGAAACAGGGGGTTTTTGATAGAGCTAAATATCTTTATAAATATCATAATTTTTTGTATCATTTTCTTCAGTGGCATTTTAACCCATGCAGTTGTAAGGCCACAAAAATATCCACCATAATTCGGGTATGACATGTACCATGCTTTTAATGAGACATATGAGATTTTCTCATTTGATGAGATTTACTACCAATTCACAGAATCAAAACATCACAGAACAGCTGAGGTTAGAAGGGACCTCATGAGACTGACTGCTCCAACCTCTTTCACCAAAGCAGAACTAGACTAGAGCAGGTTGCTCAGTTTCATATCCAATCAGGGTTTAGATATTGCCAAGAATGGAGACACCACAACCTCTTTTAGTAACCTGTTCCATTGTTTGATCAACCTTCCAGTACAAAATATTTTTCTTATGTTTAAATTGAATGTGCTGTGCTTCTGTTTTTGAACACCGTGTTTTGTTATAAGAATGTGGAAAGCCTTTGTGAATTGACATATCCACTGTGTCTGCTGATCCGATAATGTCATTATAGCAACCTGCCATGATGGTCAAGCATGATTTCTCCTTCTTAAATCCAGGCTAGCCTGGATTTATCACCTTCTTGCCCTTAAATGTGTTTGGATGTGATTTTAAGGCATGTTTTTCCAACACCACTCTATGAATTGAGTTCAGGTTGACTAGCCTATGCTTTCCTGGGTCCTCCATTTTTGTCCTTCTTAAAGATGGGAGGGACATTTTTTGCTTGAAGTCCTGGGGAACACCATCCAGTTTCTACCTCAAAGAATGTCATCAGAGTGACATCACCCAGCTCTCTCAGCTCTGGTTGGAGCTTGCATTTTGTTCTATTGGCTCTTGGTTCCCCGTAGTTCAAGTGTTCCCTGACGTGATACTTCTCCACCATTATTGAGTCTCCATTATGCCTGACTTTCCCACTGGACTGAATTTCTTAAGGAGGACCTTACTGGTAAATTCCAGGAAGAACACCTTGACCTTATCCTTATCCTTAGTCAGCATTGGACCCATTTAACCATCCTGGGTTGGCATCCTACTTTTTACCTCATTTCCTTCTCTCTGCATTCTGAGCTCCACTCTCTGATGGTCGCTGCAGCCAAGACTGCACCTGACCTTCACATTCCTAACCAGTTCTTCTATGTTTGCCAATATGAGCTCCAGCAATTGCCTGCAGTACATAGTCATGCAAGATGAAATACAGATTTTTGCACATGGCTGAGGTCTGAAAGTCCAGACTCCAATCTTGATTCTTGAAATAGAGTTTCACTGGATATTTATCATAAGACCAATTGAAAATGAAGTCAAATTAGATAGGATATAGGTACATGCCTTTTCTGGAGATAAATATAAATGGAGATGAAAAGATATTTTGAGCATAAGTCTGTAAGCTAAAGCACGGACTTAGGAAAATGAGATTTCAGTTTAATGCATTAATATAGAGATAGTTATGACTGTTAAAAATGAATATGTTTGTAAAGTGGGTACATATCTAGAAAAATAAATGTGCACTCTCAATGATAAAATCAAATGTGCTCAGTTTGGAATAAGCCAAAACCTTTTTTTGCATCACCTAAAAGTGTATTGTGTTTTAAAATGATGGATAGCATTGTAAATTATAGTTATTCTTTTTTTTATGGTAAAAATCTGCCAAATTCTCAGTGTATTTTTTTTGACCTGGCACTCAATCACCAATTTTATTCTTTTTTTAAAATAACAGCCAAACAAAGCTGTAAGTTTTTCAGACACTAATAAAATCCACAATGCTTGGTGCTCCTTGTGTTGGCTTTGCAACAGCAATTAATTAATAAATGCTATTCCCATAGTTAGTCTGCTATGTTTGATCTCCATGTGTTAAGATATTTGATAAGATAGGTGCTATACTGAGCTTGATTTTTTTTTTTTTTTTTTTCATTTAAAGACGTCAATTCTAATGTCAGCTTACTCAAACACAAGGGTTGGGGAGAGTCTAATATCTGCTAAGTGGAAAAAGACAAAAAGGATATTGGGAAAATTATTATTTTCAAGCTTCCAGTTAGATAATACAATCAATGGAAGCTTGAAAATAAACAAGACAACTTGTGAGACGTCTGTGTCAAAATACACTAATGCTTCAAATAGGTATGGATTTCAGTGGGAAAATACATAAACCTGTTTCATACTCCACTACACTAAGTAAACCTCTCCCTTCCCCCAACAGAAGCATAAATACTCTGTCTGAGAATTTTAGCTACGAATGGAAGAAAAATATATCTTTTCAAATTGAAAATTTAATCATGTACTAATCCTCAGAAATTAGATAGCCAGATCATTGATTGGTACAGAATAAGTATTACCAGATTTCCGAGTAACTTTTTGACCAGTATTTAAAATAAATGAAATCAAACACATTTAAAGGAAATAGGTTTATTCTTTATATTTGAACTGTGTTGTCTTCAAGAAAAAGATATTTAGAGATTTTAGAAATGTTGCCATGATATTTATTTTACATTAGCAGAAATTAAAGTTATTACGCCTCAGTTTGTCTTTAATACTAGCATGTAATATGTTGGTGGAGGGATAACAGCTGTTGCAGGTCACCTCTTTCGTCAACAGAATCCAAGGGAATAACAAAAAGTTTTTAACTCAGAAATGGCCTAAAAAGCCAGCTTATCCACACTGTTTCTGGAGCCTTGGTTCATATTCTTTTCCTTGGTTTTATGCTAGGAAGTTATGGATCTCTATTTTGTATGCAAAATTTACTCTCTAGAGTAGTAGGATATAGCGGAAGAAGTAGTATTGTTTTCTACTGTGTGTAATTTCAGAATTTCATATGTAGAATTTGGGAATATTTTCAGTTGCCCTGAGGAAGTTAGGTTTTGTTCATTTTGACTTTGATTTAAACTCCAGTGTTTGGTAAACCGCTCTTAAGAGTAAAATTTCTCAAACCTTTTTCCTGTAAGATACTTGCTTATGTCAATCCAGATACAAAATACATGAGCTTTTTTTTAAGTCACTAAAAGAGTTTCGATTAATGGTTGTTTTACAGATTAATTTACAGATACAAAAGCATTATGGTATGATCAGAATTAAAAGATTAGAGAGATAATTCAAAACTGTCTCATGAGCCATGTCCATAATATGTAATTCCTGCCTTCAAAGGTGCACACTACAATTCCAGTTACCTGATCACCCAGGGTAGGAGACCAATCACCCTCTTTCCGTGCTCTGTAAGACAGAACTGTGTTATATAATTCCTGCAAGACGTGCCTTAAACCAGGTCTGTGATAGGAACACCTTACTGCCAAATGTGGATTTGCATAGGAGTTGGAGTTTATTCAAAAATTAAAGATATGAGGAAAGGTATTTCTAGCAGTGTTCTGTTTGTCTATTCATATCTTCAGAACCTAAAAAGTATTTCTGAAAATGGAGTGCACATTGAATTTTATGGTTGAATCTGAGAAAGCTGATCTTTTAAGTAGCATTGTTCAACAAATTCACAAATTCATATGTTGTTCTGTGTTACACAGAACAGCATATTGCCAAGACAGGCTGATTCCTGTTTTCCTAATGGAATGCCCTTACTATATTGAGTCAGCCAAACCCAAATGAACTGAAGGTAAGTCTGCCAGACTGTCCATTTAACACATGTGGTTTCCTACATACTGAACAGAAAAATATCTAAGAGCCACCTAGTCTTTTTGATTTTGAAATTTAAATGGATCTGCAGGTTTGTCAAACCTTCAACAGTTTTTTTGTGGGATCTCAGTGTCATAGCTGAGGATATGTCTCTATATGTTGTTTCAAATCAAAGGGTATCAAGGTGAATAAAAGCAATTGGAACTGTGGACATTTTGCATTTGGGAATTTTGCATGCTATTAAAATACTAATGAATTTGCTGAGCAACCAATGTGTCTAAAACTCTTAAGTGGGATTTAGCAAGTTCTTTGCTTGAAACAGTTCTAAATAGCAGAGAATGGAGTACAAAGTATCCCTACTTATCACCTCTTTTAATCTAGATTTTTCATCAGGTAGCTGATAATTTGTGTAAATCACATTCCTAATGTTGTATTTTTACTCACCAGACTTTCTTGCAGAAAGAGATTAATGTGTATGTAAAGAATTCAGCTTTGCAAGTGTCAGTAGTGTGCTAGTATGACAGGTAATGAGGCAATTTGGCAGAACATCAGAAACTAATTGAGCTCAGCTTACATCAATGCAGTTTCTTTAGCTTAAGCTCTTTCTTCAAAAAATGAACAATAGAATTACATAAGACAATATGACATGTACAATTTTAATTGGAAACTCTATTTTAAAATATTTAAAGCGTGTTTAGAATAATTTGAGAATCTACAGACACTTTCTTATCCAATTAATTAAGCTTTTTCAGTGGGTCGTATAATGGCTTAGTGTCAAAAATACAGATTATGGAAGTCTCTGCACACATAAATATTCAAACAACTTTTAAAGAGAAGGGATTCAGGTTTTTAGATAAAGGATTTCCCAACTGCACACTTCTATTTAAAATGAACATAGAACTTTGTAAAATAGCCGTTGAAGTGTGTAAGTACTGTTAAAATAATGATTAATTTAGAAAGTAGAGCTTTGATTTGGTTACACAACAAAGGAAGGTTTTAAAATGGGATTTAAAAGCATTTAAAAGATCATTAAATGATTTTGAAAGCACTGGTTTTTAAGTATTTACATTAATCTCAGGGGGCACTGTATGGTGTTACTAGAGCATTGCCACACATGGTGTTCTCCTATTACAGAAGGATGGCAACTGAGAATCTGTTGAAATTATGTTTTAAAGGATAAATGTCTCCCCAAAAATCATTTTGGGCATTGTAAATCTTCATCAAACCATTGTGATTCACTCACACTATTTTTATTTTTCATATTCTTTGATTAACAACATTTTCTGCCGGTTCAGATTGCAAATGACAACATGGATATGCTTAGCATATTTAGCATATAGTAAAATATTATAATAAAACCTTGTAGGAAGAAGAGAAAACATTATATCTGGTTTTATGTGGTTTTATGGGTGGTAAAGTTGTTGTGGAATAGAGTGAATTGATTTTGCTTCAAAGTCACCAGTCACATCAGTTTTAACACTGGGAACAGAAACACGATATCTTGATTTACCGGGTGTCATTCTCATCAGTGGTTCATATTCTTTCTCTTATTCTCTTCTTTCTTTTTCATTCAACTGGGTAAACAGTTTGGAGGAATAGGATATCTTGTGAAAAGCAACCAAGCTGCCCTTCTAACAATGAAACTGCTTCTGGTAGTCTTTTGTATTTCATAATCTTACCAGTTTTTAAACTATGCTATTTATGATATTATGTCAAAATGTCTGGATTTCAAGCAGTAACAGGTTTTGGGTTTGAAGGGGATGGGAGGGACCTTTGGTTGGTCTTGTTCTGTTTTGCTTTTTGGGTTTTTAAAATGTAAATAAAAACATTGCTTCCAAATTGAAGTAATTTTAACAAATTCAACATTTTTAGTATTATTAGTAGACCTACAGTGATTAAATTCTTAACTTAATCTAACTTCATCCTAATATGTACCTGCTGAAAATAAATTTTGAAGGTCTGTATGGAATACTGGGTGATTCTGACATTTAGAATGCACTGGGTGCATTCTGATAAATTTTATATGGCAAGCTTGTTCTTATAATTAACTCTGATGTGCAGAAAAATCTTGATTCACAACCACAAAACATTTTGAAACAGGAATCCCAAAAATTCCTTTTAATCACAGTTTCTAGATAGTGTCAATTTACAGATTTAATGGCAGTTCTCAAATACTACTAACATTTTTGTACACTTCTTCATAATACCAGACAAGTGCATTGTTAATTATGTCTGGGATGGACATTGCTGATTTTTTTCCCCTACAAAAAAACCCCACGTTTTAGCGAATTCAGGATATATAACCAGTTGTTAACAGCACAGACAAATGCACTGCACTTGTTTTGATTAGCTTCCTTCTACAATTTTTCAATAATTGTTTACTACTTAGTACTTCTGTGAAATGTCGATACTTCCTTTCATGAACTGTCTTCAGCTAATTTCCATGATTGACTGTGAGGACTTGAATGGCATGGGCTCTGGAAGTCTGCCTAAAAATACTGACAACTTGAATTACTATCTTGCATCATTCATGGTAAGCTCTGTCAGATTGTCTGAGAAAAAACTAAAAGAAAACAGATCGTTATGGAATGAATATGATGCATCCAAAATGGTTCCCCTTAACATGCTGGAGTTTACTTAGTCAATAATCTGTCATGAAAAAATAATTCCATATATTTTATTGAAAAGCTGGACAAATCAGGTCTACTGTACTCTAGTACATTTTCAGAAATGTCATCTAGCTCCCTCTTTAAAACTGTTTATTTCATTAAAAAATTAATATAATCACAACATTCTCAGCTGATAGTCATAATTGTCTCTGGATTGTCTTTTATCTTAAAAGGACATAAACTAATATATAAAATGGAGTATTTTTCAGAGTTAAGATATTTCAATATGTTGTGGATATAGTATTTTTTTAAAGCTACTTTTAAATTAACAGTAATTTTAATAAGGAACTAATACTCTCAAATCTCTTATTATCAAGTCATATATAATGGTCACTGTAACCTATTTGGCTTATTTTCTGCTGAATGTATAAAGAAATTAACTTGTTATTATTTGAGGGTTTTTTTTTAATACTGCCATTACACATTTCACCCCTAAATATGAAAAGTTCTGTATGTTACTTATTTTTTAAAATTTAATTGTATTAAGTGGATTTTTTAATCAAAAATGCCATTAAAACCACTTGCTAAATCCAGTGCACCAATCACAAAGTAACAAGTAAAATTTGGTGAACTGTTATTCTTAGAGGTGTAGTAATTCTGATATGATTACACAACTTTAACTAGAGCATTTTATCTAGATAAGCTCAATCTTATTGTACCTGCTTAAAACTTGTAGACCAGTACTGGAGTTTAATGATGAGTTTGTAAAATGCAAGCACTGCCTTTGCAACAAATCATTTTATGTTAGAAACCATAAAGTGTGTCCAGTCCAGTGAAAGATGATTTGTGTCAGCTGGAACTGTAGCCTGAAGCAACTCGGTGGGCTATCACTTTAATCTAGTTTTTGCAACCTTGATGTATGTGTTAGTAAGCCGAGGGTAAAAATGTCAAAATCACAGTTGAGGCTGATCACTAGCAGTTTCTAGGAACAAACTAGACAGAAAACTGTCCCTTGTATTATTTTTTGAGGTGATTGACTGTAATTTGAAGTCATATTGACTGTGTGATATTTTAAAAATATAAGTTATTTTTTAAATTGTTATTTATTTCTAGAAAATTACGCTTTTCTTTGATAAAAACTTCCTAGAATAGCTAGAAATTTTCACACAAAAAAAAGTCCTGTTGTTCAAAGAACTGAAATTTTGAAAGGTATAATTTGCCATTGCCTTCTCTTTATCAAATGAATGCTGGTATACTGTATTTGCAGACTAGTAGAACAGTATGTTATTAATTCTTTAGCAGGCTAATATTGCATTAAACATTACATTTAATAGGATTTTTTTTTAAAGGTTAATTTTGTCAAAGAGAATCACTTCTTTGATTGCTAATACTTGCAGTAAGCTGTAGCTTCCAGACGATAGTAACAGAAATATAGAATGGTCGAGGTAGTGCAGAATCTCTGTAGGTCTTTTGGTTCAAATCCCCTGCACAAGTAGGGTCATTTAGAGGTGCTTGCCCAGACCCAGCTCCTGATGGTATTTGCAAATTGCCAGGTGTGGAGACTCCACAACCTTCTTGGGCAGCCTGTGCCAGTGCTCAGTCGCCCTCACAATAAAAAGTGTTACCATATGTTCAGGTAAAAATTCCTGCGTTTCAGTCTGTGCCCATTGCCACTTGTCCAGTCACTGAACACCACTAAAAACACCTGACCCATTTTCACACCCTGCCTTCAGATACTTGTACACACTGGTAAAATCCTGCCTCAGCCTTCAGACTGACCAGTCCCAGCTCTCTTGGGCCTTCCTCAGAGCAGAGATTTGCAGCCTTTTACTGGGTTCTGTCCAGCTATGTTCAGGTCTTGGTTCTACTGAGGAGTCCAGAACTGGACATGATGCTCCTCGTGTGCTCTCACCAGTGCCGTGTGAGACAGCAGGCAACTGGTTAGTGTGGTGCTTGAAAGGTGCCTGAATAGGAGAGAGACTTGATGATCCCCCTGTGTCCCTTACAACACAGGATAATTTATAAAGTTCTGAGCCACTCCTGGGAACAGTTATAGCATGGAACTGTTTACATTACTGCAGATGGGAATGATAAATCCCTGAATTAATGGAGCACAAATAAGAATAGTTCCCGAGCCTAATACTTCTTTTGTTCAGAAACACGATGCAATGTATACAGATCAAAACCACATTTATGTGCAGATTCAGAAACTGATTTATGTATTACTTTCAAAATGCTAAAAAGAGATGAAGTATAGGTTTCCTTCATTGCACTCAATTGGAAATTGGGAAGGACACATCTGCAAATAGATTAATATAGCTGTTTTCAGTGCTGTCTGAGTTTTCATTCTAGAAAAGTTAAAGGAAAACAGGCAGTAGGCTGTTGTTAACTAAATCTTGGTAAAGATTTAAGACCTAAAGTCTAATTATGAGTGTGTATATTTCTTATATACTAATATTATTTTGGTCTTCATTGCAGTGTTATTGCAGGCATTTTGAGGGAATGGCTTCATTATGGCTTTTAAAAGTCATTGTATGTAACAGCATATGTAAAGAGATAACACAATGTGAAAATTTTCACTTTGAAATAGTACAATAAGATGCTGGATCTAATGTGTATCATGAGCTGAAATAGTCAATTTTCATTCATATTTTAAAATAATTATGTCAATCTGTGTAAATATCTATGTGTATTCTTGATGTGTTTTTCTAGACATGCACTAATTATTCTTGATAAATTGGATATCTGTAGCTTCAATCAAAATTCACAAATACCCACTAAATTAATGACTTTTTTTAACAGTATTTGAGGTGGTTTTTGCCTATAGAGTTTGCATTATTTTCTCACATATTACTCAAAGAGGAAAAAGGTTGTATGTTTGCCTTGAACTGTCTTGAGTATCTTTTTCTTTTTGGCATCCTCATCTTTCCATGAGGCTTCCATCCATTCATCTGTTCATACTTCCTTCCATAATGGAGGGACACTGTTGTGCTTTAAGAAATGATGCTTAGCCTGTCTGAACTTTTACTGCTATACAATGTGAAGATGTTGTGGAACCTGGAAAATCTTATATTGCCTTGTTGGTACTGCTATTCACACATTTTTCCAGATTGCATTTTTTTGGGGTTATACTACTTTAAAAGTGTGTTGTGGAATCATGGATCTATTAAATTTCCTGGTAACTCCCTGTTAATTGCCATGGGAGTCATTGCACTGAACAGTTCAATGAATTTACTGTGTATGGCCATAAACTTCTGAAATACAACCTGGGAAACCCTACCAGCAAATTGTCAACAGCCCAGTGGTTATTCAGAACTTGTTTTGGTGCTGAAAAACCACACACACTTATATACCTTCTTTTCTACTCCTGATTTCAGACACAGTTGTACAATTTACTTTGTCTCCATAAATATATTCTTTGTTGCATATGCTGTGAGATAGCTTCTCTAAAAGCTGCTTGATACTGAGCAGAGCATAGTCAAGAAAAGTGAAAGCATCCTTTATTCCTGGTACCTGTAATGTACCTATGGGCATATAAAGGCATCTGGCAAGGTTTGGTATTGCTGATGTAAAATTTCTTGGCTTCTGGGCAGTAATGGTTAAAGGCAGCAATACTGTAAGATTGTAAAATAAGTCTTATGTCAAGTTCAACATGACAAGTAGAGCATGCCTGTGTAAGAGAGTGGGTAATCCAGTCATGATTCTGAAAAAATAATAACTTCAATTCACATTGCTTTAAACTTGCTTATATAAAGATTCATAATACACTTTCATATATATACAAGTTCATAAATTATTGTTTATCTAGTACCTAAAGAAGCATCTTCAAGGGCTTTGTATATCCTAAAAAAAGCAAACTCCAAACCACATTGTTTGGTATTCAGCATTTAGTATTCTGCTTTTAACATTTGTGAACGTTTTCATCATGTTGATATGATACTAGAAGTTCATAATATTGCCCCCTCCTTCAGGCACCAGTTACTCTTAAGTTTCAAAACTTGCACAGAAACATGAAATTTGATGTGTCACCTTCCAGCTGGGATTTCTAAATCTGCTATAAATTTATATAACTTCTTGAAATGATAGTCAAGCTTTGGAAACTATTGTGAGATGAGGTAAAACTAAGAAGTGAAACATGGGAAGGCTATATGAATGGATGAAAGTAATAAACCTAAGAAAATCCATAGAATCTTTCCATTTGTTTGGGTTTCTTGGGACTTTGCATTAGGATTCATCTCCATCTTTAGCAAGGTTGTCCTTACTTATTTTTGCTGTTAAAGTTCTTAGATGTAATCCTCTTTTCTATCACGTAAATGTAACCAATACAGTCTTAACTGCAAACTTTCCTTTTTTCTTAATAATTGAGGGATGTTATTACAACACTGGTAATTTATTTCTCTGCTTATTCTAAAGTTCCATTTTCTCCAGGAGAAAAAAATATCAGCTATTTTCATGTGTCATCCTTTCTCTTGCAGACTAAATAAATCTGTATAACCCTCCAGCATTTCCCCTCCTGATGACCAGTAGTAAATATGAATCTTAAAATGCAGAAAATTTAGGTCCCCATTAAACTGGAACTTTAGCTTTAACCTTTGTTCAGTACTCAGATGTTGGGTTAGGTGAGGAGAGTTTTTTTTTATTATTATTTTTCATTTAAAAACATATGAGGGGACATTTTAAAGACCAGAAACTACACAATTGAGAATTAACTTATCTTTACTATGTTTAACATGTGGGATCTTTGTAGATTTAACGTATATTAATAATGGTCTGGAACTAAATTTTATTTCGGCATTTTGGTTGCAAAATTTGGAAACAGGTCAGAATGCTGGTGGTATAGTTCAAACCAACCTCATCTCTCCCATATATGCAATTGCAAAAGCTTATTGCTACAAAGTATTGGTAGGGAACATTTTTTATAGTGCATAAATAAAGGGTAGACAAATAAAATGCATATATTTCAGAATTACACTCAATGTTTTTCTTAGCTTGTATTAGAAGAATTTAGTTGTGGAACTTAATGGGTATAAGACATGAGGGAAATGCATCCTTACCTTAACATGGCCAAGATTATATGAAGGTCACCAAGGCAAATGAAAAAATAAGACTTTAATGAACTGTGGTAGGAACTGACCACAGTTTTATTAACTGTAGCAAAACAAATTATATAATTTATCATCTCCATGAGATTCTAGTAACTAATTTCTGTGAATTGAGTTCATCCTAGTGTCACCTTGGCCCAGTCTTTTTCAGCACCACATCTACTGCCATGAAATCTCATCATGCCACCACTGCTTAACTAGGAATTTTCAATTCCAGCTAAAAATGAGATAAAGCATCCCTAGCGTGGGGAATTCTTCATCTTAAATAGATTTCACTGTTAATTCTGCAGATAGAGGGTAAACAGCTTCATTTTGCCTCTTGAATTGTAGCATTAAGTGCAACCAATACTGGCATTTCACTACTGCAAATGGAGACTATGAAATAACATAGTCAAATCCTCCTCTAAAGAAGTATGACAGTTTTGCTTTCATAGCTGTGAAGTAGACCACAAAATAATGGTTTTAACAAGACTGCAAAACATTAGGCTGAGGATGAAAGGCAGTGCTGGTAAGTTCCATCATGTTCTACAGGATGATTATGCTTTAAGTCTCACCTTCACTTCTTCATGTTTGGAAAAAAGGACCTCCATTCAGTCCTCATGGAGACTGGCTTTACAATAGGGATATTTCCAGCACAGGAAGGTTAAAAAGTAATTATAAATTTGAAAATTCTAATGTTTCAAGTTTTAAAACTGGTAATCAAAAGTATGATAATTTTTTGTTTGAATTTTGCCTTATTAAAACCTTCTTTCACAATAGTTTCAGTAGTATTTGTCATACTTCAGAAACAGAAAGAAGTCCATATTAGCATAACTCCTCTTCCAATGCAGAGACTTCCTTACCCTTAAACTTCAGAGAGGGCTATTATTAAAAAAAAAAAAAAACAAACAAACTGAAAAAAACCAACCAAAAAAAAAAAAAGAGAGTATCAGCTGTAAAATATTTGTAGAATTCTTCTGCAGAGGGTTTTATTTGTGCTGCCTAGTATGATGTAATTTCAAATGGGAGAAAGAATTTGAATCTGAAGCAGAGAAATCATCAGTTTAAGTAAGCAGGGTATTGCCTAAATTTTCCATTGTACCTTGTCCACATTTATGAATAAATAATATCCCAAAGTTATTTGTAAATCTCTGAGAATATTCTTGCTGGTCCTGGTGTCTATTGATGGTATTTTCTTTTTTGATTTCACAATTGTGAAATTGTGTCGATAACAGAAATGGAACAAGGAATACTTATATTTGAGGGAAGTGATTTGAAGAATAGTGATAAATTCAATGTAATTATTATTTTTTATGTATGTAGCATAGAACAGAGAGAATGTTGTTAATATTTATACTGTTGAACAGATGGGCTAGAATAAAATATTTAAGTATTCATCTTTTTGGCACAGTGAGCGTTAAAACTGAGTAGTTGAATCATGAGAACATTCAGAGTCGTTGCATATGTGTTAATTATAATCTTAGGACAATTACCTTCTTGTTCACTACTTTTGCCTATCTTTTGTAGATTTTTGGCTTATATATTGGAGCATAAATGTCAACTATTTTTATATAAATATATACTATTCATTAGTTTCCCTAAAGTATACATAAATCAAAATAAAAAACAAAATACAAGACAAGAAAGAAGCACTGTGCTGTGAAAAGTATTTACAATTGAATTTAAATGATGACTGTGGCAGCCTGAGTCAAATACATTTGGTAGATTCCACTCCTTCTCTTCCTATTTGTAGGAAAGGAGAAGCAATCCCAAAAGTTTGTCCGAAACAGCAGCTGAACTTCCCCTTCAGAGCCAAGTAGAAGCACAATGTGACATGTAGAGAGCATTAGAATGCCCATATCAAAGGTTGGATATAAAGTACATTTTGAGACTTGGTGATGTGAAGAATGAGTTTCAAAAGTTCCACATGGTTTGTGACTTACGTTTGGAAGAGTTACAACAATTTCTATGCAGAAACTAAAAGTCCCAAAATATCTGAGATATTTATCTGAATGAGTATCAGTCAAAGGCAGAACAAGAATGTTTACAAGTGTAGATTGCATTCAGCCAAATTACACTGCAAATTAGTGTTTTGTAGCTATTTGACTAAAACCAAAATAACTTAATGTGTTGAAATCGTTTATGCTAAGGAAAAATGTATCTATGCCAGCAGCTTGTAAATGAAGTTGTGGCCTGTTCCAGCCCAATGCATTCTGAAGTGACCAAGATATTAAACTCACAAACAAGGTTGTCAGACAACAAATCAAGCTGCAAATTAACCTTCTAATCCTATAATCTGGTTACAGCTGCCAAAATACAACTGACAATTGATTTGCAGTTTGCTGTCCAGCACAAAATATCATATATTCTTTTTCATGAATGTCAGTGAGCTAGTTTGGTGTATAGCATCCCATGTCTTCCCTACTCCATTGCAATAGTTCTAAATTGCTGGGGCAATTATCTGTATGAACAAACTCACTACCAGCAAAGTGCAAAGCAGAATTTGTATGTGACTCTTGTGCAATTATTCTACTTGCCGGAAATATCTACTCTCTTTTCAGCAAACATACAAAGTAGGTATTTTTGAGCTTATTTCACGTCATAGCTTTCACGATTGTTATAAAGGTAAATATTTTGAGTAACTACTTTGGTAGACTATCAGGAATTAGCAACAGAGTGGTGTATTTACTTGTAGCATTACCCCTTGTAGTTACCCACAGTTTTCTGTCCAGTATCTCTGATATGATTTCTGTGGAGTTTTCAGAGTACATATGACTTTTCACTTGTTATAGACTGATCATAAAACTTCTTGCTTAGAAGATTCAAAACATCTGTTTGTGTTGTTTAGAGCTTTGAAAAAGAGCAAGGACAGAAAAATATGGAAGGAAAACTTCAGCTGTTAAAGTGACTGACACAGAAGAAGAGCACTAAAAAAATCTTAACTCTTCAGTAAATGAAAATAATATTGTGGATGGGAGCAGTTTGTGCTGCCTGACTTGGAAAAAGGCTTGGGAAGACTGTGGTAATCCTGCACCCTGCTCACAAATAGAATAATCTTGATTGGTGAAAGTGTAAATATAGAAAAGTATTCTGGTTTCTGTACTGTATGGGCACTACATTGGATAATTGACTCTAGGGAGACTGGGTAGAAACCTGTGAAAATTCAACCTCTCACTCAATTTCTACCTCAATGAATTGACCTTGAAGTCTTACTGAATTTTACTAGTGGGAAAATTGCCAACAGAGGGGTATTTGTTAATACAAACCTGATTTAAAAAAAAAGTTAATATTCAGGTACAGTTGAAGTCTATGGCTTATCAAAACAAAAATGAGAAGACATTAAAAATATAAGAAAATTAAAAAATGCTGCCAGGATAAATTGCTTGAAAAACTATGAATTGTTTTATTTTCAAATGTTCTAGGAATAAATAACACTTAAATGTCTGTAGCTAGTTTCAACTTCAAATTGTGCTTGTTTTGGTTTGGGGCATTTGCTCTGTTTTGGTTTTATTTAGGGAAAAAGCTATAAAACTTTAAAGACTGTATTTTATGAAAATTGACATAATTGACAAAATTTTAGCTACTATAACATAAACACTGTCATTATACAAATGGATTGCAGAACCAACTGTCAGAGTAAGGAGATTTGGAAGGCATTTTATCAAAAGGAGGTATCAAATATAGGGTAGTATTAGGAAAAAAAGCATTCTTCAACACATAAATATTTGCCTAATCTTTTTGCACCACTTTTTCTTTATAAAGATGTTTAAATATTTAATTTCAATGAAAAACATTGGAACATACTGTATCATCTTCAAGATATAATTATTTCTAATTTTCTATCTGTATTGATAAAGAAACAAATATTTTCTATTGTTTTTTGTAATTAACTTCATTCCTTCTTTGTTATACAGACCTTAGGGGAGACAAATACCTGTCGGTTTTAAAACAGTTTGTGTGTGAATGAACATATGGCTTGTTTGGTAGAGAGCTTTTTAAGAATTTCTTCCAGAAAAAGAGAAAATAAAAACAATTTTTAGGAAACCGAGCATTTGATAATTCATGCATCCTTCATACAGATTTAATTTCAGAAAACTTGTAGAAAAACTTCCAAGGTTCAGGGTATAATATAGATCATAGAATCATAGAATTGTTAATATTGGAAAAGATCTTTGGAGATAATCAAATCCAATCATTGACACATCCATACAAAGTCCTTTACTAAAGTATATCCCCAGATGCCACATCTCCATGTCTTTTAATTATCTCCAGGGATGGTGATTGCACTGTTTCCCTGAACAATTATTGCAATTCAGGAGCATCCTTTCAGTGAGGACATTTTTCTTGATGTTCAGTCTAAACCTGTTTGGTTGCTACTTAAGGCTCTTTTCTCTTCTTAACTGGTAAAAGATATTAACTCCCACCTAACTACACCCTCTTTTCAGGTTGTAAAATGATAAGATTTCCCCTGAGCCTCCTTTTCTCCAGGCTAACCAACCCCTGCTCCCTCAGCCACTCCTCATAAGGCTTGTGCTCCAGAGCCTTCCCCAGCTCCTTGCCCTTCTCTGGACGTGCTCCAGCACCCCAAAGTCTTTCCTGCAGCGGGGCACTCAGAACTGGACACAGCACTCAGGGTGCAGTGGGAGATAAGAAATTTTATGGGGAATATGAAAAGCAGATAGTTGGTATCTAGTGGAGTTACAGAATGAAGATAATGGCAATGAAATTTAAAAGAATTAGCAATGTTAGGGCACAGTAACTGGCAGAATAGGAATCATGCTTAGATGGGTAACCTTAATGTGGTCTCCTGCTGCTTCAATTAACTCTAAACAAGAGATCATGGAGTAAGGAAACTCATTTTTGCCCTTGAAATTTACAGCTCGGGCATATCTCTACCTAATTTCACCAGCATTAACAATGCAGTTCAGTTAGGATTCATTCTTAATATGCTGAATAATAGGTATATAAATGGTAAAAACTAATGAAAATAGAAAGAGTTTTAAACTGCTAAAAATAGCAACTTGATATGTTAGTAGTAGGTTTTGTTTGTAGAGTGTTGGATAAAGAGCATTTTATCAGAGCTTGTGTGAAGTCTAGAGTTCCTTGTGAATATATGTTCACAGGAAGCATTCTCTCTTCATTCACCCTCCCCTAAACAGGATTCTAAGGATTTCCTTTTGATTGCAATATGGAAAACTCAGTGTGCTCCTATCCCCCTGCAGTTCTTTCCACAGCTCACTTGCTACTCTGATCTATTGTATTTCAGGACAGTACATTATTTAAAAAGACGTTTTCATTTTTTAAGTATTTTTCTCTTCCATCTTATGACACTAGAAGTACAATAAAAGCAATTGTTCATTGTTTTGAGCTCTGGGTCTCAGTCATTAATTTAAGTCCTGGTTCTGCAAGATGCTCTGCTTGAGCACAGGCATTTTGCCTGTATACAGGCTTTATATGATCTTGGAAACAAAGAAAGTAGTATTTTCTTAATTATTTTGTCTCTACTTCCTGTGGAGACCTAATTGAAGCCAGTCAGCCTAGGCTCTATTTTTAAATACAGATATTTAATGAGTTATCATGTCAAAGCAATTTGATATCTTTCCTTCTAAAAATATAATAGCACAACCATAATTAAGAAGCTGTGGGATCATTAAATGATTTTTCTTTTCTTTTTTAAAGAATAATCTAATTATTAAGTCAACTCCCACAGCTGAAAATTGTGGAATCTTTTTAGTGAGCAAACATATCTAAAGCAATAAAATTAAAATGAGAGAAGAATCTTCTATATTCGAGGGGAGTAATGGGTGTTTAATTGTATATGGTGTTTGTTATTAATGGTGATATTTGGGCATTTTCAGTAAACCATAATTTCTCTGAATAACATGACAATCCCTTGACATTCAGGCATCCTCCAGTTACTAAATAGCATAAGTAAAAAAAATATATTGTTTTGTCTGATGAGTAGGAGTATTTAGTATTTATGGAGCACTTCCTATGTTCACAGTGAAAGATTAGAGATCAGAAAGTATGACTTAAGAGAAGGACATGAAAGAAATCTTACTTCAGATAAGAGAAGATTAAAGGGTTGCAAAAAAAGAGTTTTCTGATAAATAAAGAGTTTCTAAAAGGAAGACAGTAATTTTTTAGTTATATTGTGAATGACATGAGAAATAGTGGTATAAATTGAAATATGATTTTATCTATGTAATAGCAAAAATGTCTTTTGAGGACTAATAAGGTCTGGAATAGTTTAGAATCTCCGCTATGGGATCTTATGAAAATTCAGCTAAATAGTCCTCTGAAATATTTTAAATTTAATATTTTAATTAAATACTATATTTTAAAAATATTTTTAAAAATTTTACATTTCAGTTTGGAAAACTAAAGAAAATTAGATTTAGTCAAATTGTGTTGCAATGAAAAAGAAAAAATCAAGGTATGTTGAAACAAATATAAACGTAAGTCATCCTACTTTAGAATCTTTTCAATATCAGTGAAAAAGAAATAAAAAATAAAAAATAAGGAATAAATAGATATAGTAAATAAAAGAAGTGATATAATGGATAAAAGAAGGAATATGCAATATGCAATTAACCAACTTTTGCCACAGGAAATGTTCCAGACATCTACCGGGCTATCCATATTACTTCTCTATTTATAATTTGTTCCATTCACAGTTATTTCTGATGTCCTCACTTGGGTGTAAACAGTTCTCTTTATTAAGGAAGACACCTTCCTCTCTCCCTTCACACCATTTGATTGAGAGGGACTGCATCCTACAGACTTTGAAGATTTGCAGTTGGTCTGACTAGAAGTATGGTTGAGAAGCATTGGTTTAAGAGCAGTGACTCAAAGGTCAATAAGATCCAAGAAAATTTGCATTTTTCAGAAAAAAACTGAGCTAGAAAAGAGTGGGTGTTGGTCTCTTTTGTGTTTGATATTTTATCAGAAACTTTACGATAAATACTCAATTATACTTAAAGAAAGGTAGAGTACTTTAAACTTACAATACCATATATTTTAGGACCAAATGTAAAGTACGGAAAAACCTTTCTGCAGTAGTATTGTATTAGCTTCTCTAATCAAGATATTTTTATGGACTAGACTGTCCATTTCATGGAATTATGGCTACAAAAGTTTTTTTGAAAACTCCTTGAAAGCAACATTAATAGTCTGCAGTACTTGGGGATTGGACCTAGATGATCTTTAAGGTCCCTTCCAGCCCAAACTCTTCTATGCTTCCAGTAAGTAAACACTGAAAACTATTTGCAATATTTGTTCCTTATCTATTTAAATAGATGTTAACAGTAAAATTGGAGTACTTTTTTCAATAACAATTTTAAAAAGTTTGACCTTCAGATCAGAATTACAGATTTCTTTCTATCATGATCCTCTTTATCTTTTCATTACTGATTGCAATACTGAGCATTGTATAAAAGGAATTGTGATTGATTTTTGTAGGCTAGGCATAATGGGGAAAGTGCCTTCTGCTCGTATTCTCTGTGAGCTTCTCTTATGTTTACCTTTTGTCTTCAAGAATGGGTTTGAGTAAAGTGTTCATTCCCATCAATACTGTTCTTTTTCCTTTTTTTGTTTCTTTTTCATTTTGTATTTGTAATTGAATTTTTGGTTGCATTAATGCTTGTGATGTACTAGCAGCCTTATTCTGACAGTAACAGCCTAGAAATAACAATGTACAAAATTGTTTCCTCAATGCAAAGAAGTTATCTTAGTTTGGTTCTCTTATTACCAACATACAAAAAAGTAATAATAGAAAGGTATTGTGTGTAGGCCAGTGAAAATATCCAAAGAACTTAAAAGTTAAGCTGCTTTTTACAAACTTAATCTGTAAGACTTACTTTATACCTAGTTCATTATTTTAAGCTCACTGCACACTTTGCACTCCCAGACAAGGTAAACCTCTTATCTTTTTGCTTAGAACTTGTGTTTCTTTTAGATTGTCTTTTCTGGACCAGGGTAAAACCAAATAAATTTAAAATGTATGCAAGGACATATATATTCTAGGATTTTTAAGGTGAATTTCCCATTAAACTCAAAGGAAGTAGGAACATCTATACTATTATACATTTTCACTAAAATGAAAAAAAAAAAAAAAAAAAAAAAAACCCACGTTTTTTAAACAAACCATGTAAAAATTTCCATGGAAGGTTTATATTAAAAGTATTCTTGAACTAATAACCTCTCACATATTATTAGTTATGACTAAGTTTCTTGAGTCTAGCCTAGAGAGGTCAAAACTCTGTTTTTTGGAGGGAAAGGAAAACGGAAGAAGGTCTGTTCTCAGAGCTATCATCATGCTATTCTCTGTGTCCTCCATCCTTTGTATTTCTCAGTAGGAATATGTATTTCAAGATAAAAGGAGATTTTTCTCCTATTCCATGCCAAATTTCAAAGGCAGGCCCTATAAACTTTAGTGGCTTCTGATTCCCAAGCTACATGAATATCTAGTGGGCATTTTCTTCAAAAAAAGGAACTGGTGAGATAGACCATATATTTCTAATTTAGTTCCTCTTTTTCTAATTAATGAAAATTCCATGACTGTTCTTAGCATTGGACTTTTCATACTGTGCTTTTAATCAGATTCACATTCTGTAATTTGTGGCAGAATGTTGACCAAGAAGTGGGTATGATCCCTTAAAAATGGTTTCTAATTGTTTCAACTAAGCGAATGAGAAGGGCCTCAGCCCCTGTGGTATGTCAAACTTATACAGATCCTTCTTTGCTTAATGGTTGATAGTGATCCATGATGATTACTTAGTAGAGTAAATAAAGATCTTTATAATATCATTTAAGTAAAGCAACTTGCAAAAAAAATTTAATCAGACTTCAATATCATTCCAATTCAGACTGTGAGGAGTGGCTACACTGTTTTTCTTTTTTTTCTTAGATAAAGCATCTTGCATTTAAATTTCACCAACATCAAAAAGTATTTTCTTACTCTTTTTTCTTTTTATTTTTATTGGCATGCATATACAAATAAAAACAGTTCTGGCAAAACTGCAGTCACTATTTCACTTAGTGTCTTTTTAATATAATGCTTTCTGCAATTCATCCTGTATTTGAATAGTTAAAATCTAGTGTAATGTGTGAATGGTTAATTTGAGAAATTTGCAGTGGACAGTACCATTACTTCTGTACTATGATAGATTCCCTGCTTTTGCCAACTTTTCCTTGCGGTTTATCATATGACCACAAATTTTTGCTGGGGGAACAAAACTGAAACTATAGCTCAAAAAGAAGAAAAAATAAGGATGTGACCTGAAGCACCATAATTAGAAAGCATGCATCTCTATTGAAAGTGTTACTAAAAGAGAAAACAAAGCTTTTCATAAACTGTGGTAATAATCTCTATGATTATTAATGAAAGGCTGTTTAACTTCCAGTTAAAATATATACTTGATGAATATGAAAACAAAATAATCAAATCTATGTTCTGTTTCTGGTTATATGTTTGTCAAGATCCCCAAGTTCTTACACGAAACAATCTTTTTGAAGACTTTGAATCTACTTTTGGAACATGTTCTTGTTCTCAACACTATTTCTAAAAATCTGTTCATGCTTGTCCAAAATCTTCTGCTGTCTACATTTCAGAGTCTCTGGGAATGAGTGACTCTTGCAGAAGGCAGATGACTTTCCAAGTTCATTGTTCTGTTCAATTGGCAGTAGCTAAAATACCTGCCTTAGAGTGCATCTTTTGCACTTGCTAAGTGGGCATATTTGTCTGCAGAAAAAAATTATTCTTCACAATGTACAGCCAAAGTATGCAAGTAATTACTTGTTAGGTGATTCAGTAGTCTGACTAGTTTGTTTGACTACATTTGTTATTTCTACTTCTTTTCCACCTATACCTACCCAGGACCATGGAGGTGGAACATTAGTGTTGCATCATAGATAAATCTTAATGAGAATACCAGTTGTTGACTTTATCAAATAATGTGGTGATTATTATTGCCCACTAAATTTTCTTCCACTGTAATGTTACTTTGCTTGACTGTTCTCTAGACATTTCCAGCCACGCTGAACCTGCAGATGCACTCAGTGTTTTAATTGGTATTTTTCATTTGTCTGGCACAGAAATGGCACTTTTTAAACTACTCACTTTCTAAGACAATCTTGTAGTAGCTTTCCACAATAAATACCAGTTTTATTCCTAGGTAAAAAATTCCATTTTTTTTCTGCTGTGGGTGGACAGGCATAGGTGGATAGGGGCACAACAGAGGAGAAACAAACTTCCTATCCCATATGCAAGTAACCTGTCATTTTTAATTCAGTATCTATCCATAGTGTATGTCTATTCAACTCTTCATCTTTTTGTCTGTGGGAAATCAGAAGTAAAAAGAGAAACTCTTTATATTAACACAAATCATGCAGCATCAAAGCTGGACTTTATTTTCACTGTTTTTGCCAACAACTTCACATGAATAATAATTGCTGTTAAACACTTCACCAGAACATGTCTCCATTTCCAGCACTGCCAATGGACTTTGCATAATGAATTTTGCAGGACTTTATCTCAACTATTTCATCTATAACACTAGATAATGATCTTTTTTGTACAAAGTAGGAATTGCATAAATTCCTGAACATTATTATTTTTTAAATATCATTATGCCTTATATGGATTTAAAACTAAAGTTCAAATATTCATTTCTTCAGCAAATGGAAAGTTTCTTCTTATCACTCAGAAGCCATACATTCATAAATGTCAATTTTGTGGAATCACATTTCTGATCATTATCACTTTTAATGCCTATGTTAAATTATCTATCATGTAGAACAAGAATAATTCAATTCATCTCAAGATTACTTTATAGCACTCAAAGTTCTCCAGGAGTACTGTTGGAATTTTTATTGCTTTCATTTTCAAGTGTTTGAAATTTTTTTTCAGATAACATGTATATTTAACATTTACTGATGTGTCACACAAAGAAATAATTTTAAGTCATTTTTGTGGAAATCTGTATAAAACTTTGACATTTGACATTAGGTTGAAATGCACTTTGGTAGCTTCTGATGAGCAAATTGTAATAGCATAAAATTAAATGTGAGCAAATAAGTTGTTTTAAAAGAAGCTACTCTTGTGATGTCTGAACTTTTTCATTTTAACTACTTTGAAAGAAGTATTCTCGGTCTTCTTAAGAAAGTTATATTAGTTTTTATTTGAGTAGTACAGTGTTGTTCTCTTGGAGGTTAAGATGTCTGCCTTTTGGGGGTTTTGTGTCCTGTTATGTGAAACATTTCAAGTAAATTCTGCTCTTTCTTACTGAGGGAGATGAACCCTAAACTCTTTCCCCTTTTTCAAAATTCTTCCCTGACAAAGAATCTCTTCCTCTTGAGTGCTCAGTGATTGTACTACACACTGGATAGAAACAAGAACCCTACTAGCCAAGAAACACTAAGTAAAATTAAACCAAATATAGGAAGAACAACTGTAAAGTAACAGGCAGAAAGAGAATGGGAGGGAAGGTGTACATGTCCATCTTAAAGTCTTTTCGTAGATGTACTTCAAGGTTATCCTTGTTAATACAGAATACAGCAGTGACATGTTCATATGGATCTGAATTAAGTTTTAATGGAATAACTACCAAAGCACTACTATGTCAGGAATCCTGGAAGTCAATAGCTGATTATATTTTCCAACAAACATATGCTAAAAGAAAAATCTTACCAGAGGAATTAACATGGAAATAATGCCCTTTATTTTAACTGCAATAGCTATGCACAGTTTTCTGTCTAGGAAGGAGTTTTTCATTCATCTGTAGTGACTTCCTTGAGAAACTTCATTCATACATTCAGACTTTCCAGGTAGCTGAATCATGTTTAATATTTTTTGTCGTTGTTTAGCTGACCTTACATTTTCAGACAGCTAATCCTTCACATCAGCTCTGTCATCTACTTCATCATGTACCTCCTGGCTAGATGAACTACTGGTGTTTATCCAGGATATATAAAAACTAAATATTTTGGTGGCAAATAAGACTTGTCTTGGTGTGCCCAGGTCTGTACATGTGGTTTGTATTAAAACTCCTGTAAGCTATTCTGTGTGGCTTTGGTTTTGGTTATCCATGCTGCTCTGGTTTCTGTGGCTCCAGAACATGTAATAATCCTTCTCCAGAAAAGTACAACTTGGAATACTCATGTTTTAAATCTCTTCAATTTGCTGTCTATGCAGATATCCTGGACTCTTCCTTTTGGGCTGTCAACAATAAACTCATATATTGCTCTTCTAAAGAGGGTAGAAGAGCATGTGCAGATATCCATGGACTACACAGATATCCTGGATTTTTCTTTTCTATGATCATTATGAAAAAAAATTTAAGAGTACCTCCATTAAGAAGTTGAGCTTGATTTTTTTTCCCCCGTTGAAGAGTATCACTGGTTTCTTGTTCTGTGTCAAATATTCTGAACTCCTGGTGCAAAATAGTTGCTCCCAGTAACTTTGTGTTTTTCTACATGTTATTGTCACTTTTGATCTTCTTCTAGTGACACTTCTAGTAACATGATTTCCTTGTCCTAGAGCAGAGTAGAGAAGTGTCAATAAAGTCAGACCAATCATAGCAATGTCTGTGTGCTGTCTGGCATCCAGACAAACCTACCCTTTGACATTGTGATAACAAGCTGGATTGGCTTGTTAATTAAAGATAAGGTATCTGTTTCCATTACATGCGAGTCATTCAAATTGCATTTTTGAATACAGAAAGTTATTTATTAGTTAAATCATGGGCAGCATCCATTATTAAATATTGATTTATATTTTCCTTGGAGTGCCTGATTACCACAGCCAGTAAATTGCAGATTTATTTTTAAGATTGGCTTACAGCTATTGACAGATGCTTTCTCTATGGTCTTTTCAACATATGTGCACAGAAAAGGTGATGGTGCAGGAGATTTATACTGTGTTGTAGCAGCTCATTGCTTTTAGAACTCTCTTTTATTGCTCTGTTAAAAATGCATTAACAGATGAAGACACTGCAAAATTGGAAATCAGAAATGATTAAAAAACATCCAATGAAATCAGCATTTTTTTCCTATTTAAAGAAATCATCTGCCCATTTATTTAGATGTGTAAGCAGATGTATAATATGTTATAATTGCATCTGACCATACAGTATAAAAATTATTGTGTATTAAGGAATTCAGACCAAAGAAAGTTGTTGTGTTTTGTTTGTATTGCTCTTTCTGTGGAATCTGGGTGGATACAGAGGTTTGGAAAGTACAATATGGAAGTTAGCTAGCTCCACTGATGACTTGACTTGATGCATCTGATTCATTTGTGGGCAGAGGTCAGATTCACACTCATGCACAACTTACTGTGGAAGCGCAAAGGTCAGGACCATGACCTGTGGCATGAGATTGAATGGGACTGGTGGCAGGGAAGTCAAGTTAAGAGATTGCTCATATTTAACCTCTGGTATTTAACAGCCAGGTAGTCTAACTGCTTTCTTAGATGTCACATTCATGCCACAGATCTTAACATAATAGCTTGTTTTTCACAAAAGCTCAAATATATTTTCCAGAGGGGTATCCAGTCTTGCTTTGAGTACAAGAAGGGACAGAGAATGAAATTTTTCAGTACTTTGATCCAGTGGTCAACTATTTTTATTTTGAAGTTCATGCTTTACATTTAACTTTCAACTGTGTCTGTGTATCTTGGTTAGAATTACTTCTGTTCAAGCCTTGAAAGCTTTAGTATTATAAGCACAGAGCCAGATAATCACAGTTCTGTTGTCTCTTAAGCCAGCTGTTATCTTTGAATTGCATTCTATATGTCTGAATTTCCTGCAAAGAACTGGAATTGGTGGCCATCCATATATGGTAACACATGAGCAGTTCCTGTGGAATTCATGTGACATGAAGTTTCCAACCTGGTGTCTCCAGAAGACATCACGTCTGCATGTCTTCCTCCTCTTCCAGTGAAGTCAAAATTGGACAGCAGTCAGATCCCAACCTAATATTTATTCCCCAAGAGCATATGGAAGTGTACCACTGATGCTGACTCTTGCAGAAAATATTTTGTTTCTTATCACACTAGTCTTGTGGCTAATGGTATCAGGGCAGGGTTCTCTAAGTAACTGAGACTATGCATTACCAGGGCTTATGTTTCCAAGAAGATGATTTTACCTTAAATAGGTTTAAATCCTCTTTGACATACAGGCAGTACTTGTTTATGAAAGAAGAGAACTCTATTTGTGGGTTTTAATAATCTGAATATGATGGCTCTTTAACATTTCCTTTCTCTCATTCTAAGGCATATTTTTCCATCCTCAATTGCTTTTGGGAGTTGTTGGTTTTTTTCTATTTAACTAGATATAAGATACTAATATTGTTATGCATACAATATTAGTATTGTTGTGTTAATGTCACAAATTGTATGCACTGATTAAGTCTAAGGATATAATTTTTTATATATGTTTTTAAAAAGTACACCTTTCTGCCACAATGTTATGCACACTGATTGGCCTTAGACTGTATCAGAAAATCACTGCTTTCTAGGCATGGGCACTTATGCTAAATAAGCATTCTGTATAGTCTCTGCTAATCATTTCTTGTTCATCATTTATTTTAGTCATTCATTAGTCTGCTTCAAGCGTATTGTATGAAAGTTATTGATGAAAAATGCACATAGCATTGCCTAGTAATTTAATTATGATTTAATCCTACAGAAGCTGGTTTAAAATGTTGATCTTCATGATGACAGCTCTGATTTGACATCTGTCAGTTCTGAACTCTTTCCATACATATACCACTCAGTATTGCTTTGTTTTCATGATTAATAATATTATGCTTTATCTCAATAAAGAACTGTTGTATGAAGCTGGCTTCATCAAAAAGATCTGGAATTAAAAAAATAAAAATCTCTTTATAATGTAATTATCTAATTAGAGATTATCTGTAGAAAACCTTCTGCAGAAAACCATGCCAGGACTTTGTATTATACCAATAACATTTATGAATACAGCTTAGAGAGCCATGAGACTGGGTGTGATTTCTCAGCTTTTAATTTTCTTTTCATCTGTATTGCTTTAAAAAAAACAACATAACTTTAAAGAACAGATATAGAAATCAGATATTGATGGGTTTTTTTGATATGCTTACTGGTGTTTTTCTTGTTTCTGTAGTATGCAGTGCAGCACTGATTTTTCTGAAACATAAGGTTCAGAGAAGGTGAAATGAAACGTTTCCTCCATAAAAATATGTACAAAACAAAATTGAAGTCTGCATTCATAATTTGCCAGAAATGCTTACACACTCATCCTTCAGTGCAGAAGCTTTACCTTCTGAGCTATCTTGCAAACAAAAAGCAACTTCTCTGTGGAGGGCTTGAAGAGATCCCTTCATAATCAATATTCAGTTACAAGTACAACTCACAAGAATTTGGCAAATTATCTCAGCTAATGAGAAAATTGTGATCTGCTTGTGTGTCTTGTGAAAGTAGAAAAATTGGCTCAATTTGCTTAGTAAATTATTCATTGGAAGTTACTCATTCATCACTAATAAAAATGCTGTCTTCAGATGTTTCATCTATTTGGTGTTTCATCTGCAATGAAAACTGATTTTACAATCTGTCATTCCTACAGCTGTTCTAGAGAACTAGAGAAATCTTTATTCTCACAGTAAAAGGAAGCCTCTATTCTTCCATCTGAGAAATAAATAAAAAAAAATTTAAAAATTGAAATATAATATACCTCACGTTTTTTTTGGGGAAAAAATCCAGTGAAGAATCTGTCAATACAAGACTGGAAACCAGGAAAGTATTTGGCACCATACAGAAAATACTTTTGTATGTTGTCTCTTTCCAGTATTTTAACGTGTTTGTTCTCGTTTAATAACACTTCAAGTATGTAGTTAGCTCTAGGGAAAAGATTTTGGAATGGTTAACATATCTGTTTTACCGTGTGAATTTTCCCCGAGTGGCCTTGAACAATAGCAGAAGAAAAGTAGCAAGGTTAGCAGATAAACAGCTGTCACTGTCATGACAGCCAGTTGAATGCTTGGAGCAGCATGATGGAAAGGATGATTTGAATTGCATCAGAACATGACTTCCAGGATTGTGAAGTCTGGAACTTCTCCAAAGGGATCAAATATGACTGGAATAGTAGTTGACAGGAGCTGATCCACATTATGTATGCTGCAGCTTTCTGGTGGCTTACTAAGCTGAGAAAAAACATTGGCAAATAGAATAAAATAGGGAAAATAAATTCATACTTGGAGCAGTTTGCTTATCTGTGTGTGGAGATGAAACTGTTAGGGAAAGCTAGTAGGATGGACAAGAAGTCCAGGAAAACAGAGTGTTGACATATTTTCTTCTATGTGCTTTGAAAGTATCCTAGAAAATTTTCTTAATATTACAGAATTTAAACCAAAACATTTTCAACAATCTTTGTGTAGCTAATGACTGAACTGCAGAGCTGAACAGTGGGCAAATAGAGAAATTATGAATGTTGCACAAGTGGATATCCTCAATACCAAATAGCACATATATTCTCATGCTGTTGTTACGAAGCTTCCTGTGTTAATTTTGTTACATCAAATTATTAATAAATCAGTGGAAATTTTATGTGCATCATAACAGAAAAAGGCATTTATTTCTTTGAAATATATCAGGTATCTAATTAAGATGACAGTAAAATAAGAAAATCAATGCATTCACGCATATTTTATGTTTAACTTGCTAGAATAAGATATTTAAATAATTCACCAGTGCACTCAACATTTGAGTATACTCATGGTAACCTGTATCACTACCTGTTTTTCTAAGTCAGGACAGTTATGTTATCCAAATAATTTGATTCCATGGATATTCTATTACATACAAGAATTAAGAAAAAAAAGAAGTGGTCTACTTTGGTGAACATGATACTATTAAAAGGTTTTTTACACTTTGAACAAGTGGTGTTCCATTAAAATATTGACATTGTCAGAGTTAAAGAATTCACAAGGTATGTAAGCAATTTGAAAATTGAAAATATTTCGAGTTTTAGCTCTTTAGTTGAGGCTTTTGTTTAGTCATTCCTTACCATTAACTATTTCAAAAGGTCATACTTACTGAGTGCCCTACCAGTTCTTTTTTGGATCTCAAATAGTAAAATGCATTCACTTTAATAGTGGGACAATTACTTAAATAAGCAGGTCTCAAATTCTGCATAATGTGAATATGTATTTAGATTTGGAATATTCAGAAAAAGTAAGGTATAAATGATGGACACTTGTGGTACCATCACTTAATGGTACTTCTGTATAGAAAAGCTTTATACTCTTTAAAACAGAAATATAAAAAAAGAAAAGTTTTAATTTTTAACTTTCATGCATTTATATTTTTGATAAGAGAAAGATTGATAGATGCATGCTTTTATGCGTTATTTTTATTATTTTTTAGTCTGAAGGTCAGAGTGAGGCAGTTAGGCTGAAGTAAAAAGCAAAAGGTTAACTAGCAATAACTTTCAGGAACCAATCTATTGTAATAGAACAAGATAGGAATGGTTGTGAGCTATTGAAAGTAATAACTGAAGGCTTTATCTGAAGACTCATGAAGCTTTATTTCCAGTCTCAGATCTTGGATATATGGAAGGTATTCCTTCTTCAGAAAGAAAGTAAGATGGTTCTGACTCCAAGATTCCAAAATTATCTTAGTGCATAAATCATAGTTGAATGTGACTAGTGAGAGAAGAGCTTAATACACCAACTGATCATCTGTCAGTGCTGACGTAAGCACTGTGATGGAGACACGTCCTTAGGGAGGCCTCTCATTCTTCTGTCATCTACATAGATACTGTCGTGCTGAAGCTTTACTAATGTAAGATCTACTTGGAAAGAGAAGCTAAAACTGAAGTATAGCTAAGCTCGTGAAAACAAATGCTTTATTATATAGATTTTGTAATATCCTATAAAATTTGATGCATTCTTCATAAAAATATGTATCAACTTATACTTTCATTGCATAATTGGTGAAATACGATTTTTTCCCTAAATATCTGCAGGATTTTATATTACTGTTTTGATGTGTAATAAATTGAATTTATTTTGATGTTCAAACAATAAAGGTTAAGTCATAATGTTCTGCATTATGACTGAATAAGAAAATATGAAAAATAGTCAAGACAAGTAAGACAGAAGTTACATGTCAAATAAATATCTTTTTTTGGTTAGCTTTTAAAAACTGAACGATGTCTGGCAAGTAAATATCTAAGTGCCCAGCTTTGGAGATATTTGGAACACACAGAGCACTGTGCACCTGCTTTATCTGACCATACTTCGAGCAAGGAACTTGGTCTAGGCAATCTCCAGATTATTCCACCCTTCCAATCTTAATGATTCCATGACTTTATGATTTTATATTTAGGTTTAACCCTCAAATGTTTTATGTTTTACAGATTTAACTAAATTATTAGACTATTTTGAAATATAGCTTGGTTTCCATTATACCAGAAATTTTAAATAAGGGGGGAAAAAAAAGCTGTAAAGCACATTTTCTCCTTCCAGAAATCTTGTGAGAGCAGGTCTGAGGACTACTTAAAAGAAAAGCTGTTCCCCAGATTTAGAATCAAATCAATACAATGGTAATAAATAATTTTTTAGCAATAGTGTGGTAGTGGAAATGTACACAAAATGAATGCTTACAATATTCTGACTGAAGCAAAGAAGTCTGCTCTTAATAGCTATTTCTGCTTAGAGTGTAAGTTATTGGTATTACTCTTAGTTATTACAGATGAAAGAAGTATTTTGCACATCTGTGATTTTCCCTGATTTCCATCAATCATTTCAAATATTTGTTGTTGCTGTACTTCTGGTGTTTCTTTTAGAATAACACTATAAATGCAAATCATATTAACGTGTAATATTAAATGACTATTAGAATATATTCACAGAAAATCAACAGTCCTGTGCTGTGTGATAAAGTGTGTAACTACAAACAGTTTCAATCAGAGGAAAGCAACTGGGGAAAAGTACATTAGGAGGCTGAATAAAAAAGCTGTTTGCAATCAGTTACAGCTGAGTGCAACAAAAATTACTTTCTAGGGATAAAAGGAAATTAATGATTGACCAGTGTAACCAGAACATCCCACAGCATGTTGAATATTTAATGCCATGCTACTTCTGCCCAAAACAATCTGAGGTTTGGCATATATCCACCAAAATAGCTCATCGCTAATTAATTTGCCATGTCATTTTGCATAAAATTAGTAATTAATACTAGTCACCATGCACTATAGTGAACTTTTTTCAGTTAAAGGTTCAATCTCCGTAGTTTCAAAAGCTCAATGAAATGGTCATTTTTTTATTATTCTTAGAAAAGAACTTGCACATTGAAAAAGGTATTGCAGTCAGAAGGAAGGATATATCAAAGTTTATAGACCAAATATATTTGAGGTTGTTCAAGGTCAATGAATTTTTCCCTCCACTTGCTTGAAATTATGAGTAATAGAATATGAATAACTGATACTCCAGCTGAAATTAACTACAGTGATGTGTAAGACTATATTTAGCTGTCTTTTAAACTGTTGCAGTCTCATTTAACAGGCTCCAAATTAAATCTGCATTCTCCACCATTTTAGAGGGAACATTTAGCCTGAGGTTTTGCAAATTGATTGGAAGAATTTCCAGTAATTATTACTTGAGATGCAGAAAGAATGCATTCTTTGAAGAAGTACTTAGGGTAACCATTGCAAGCAGTAGTCTTGAATAAATAAAAAAAAATATTGTTGTGAAATTTGGAGTTTGCCATGTGGAAAAAAAGAAGAATATTGCTGTATAGAAGAAGTTGTGGGTATGGGTCATTTTCCTAATCTGCTTATTCCCCAAACAGATGTTTTTAAATGTAGTAAAACACAATTTATTCTGAGCAATTATGCAATACCAAACCCCAGGAACTGCAGTCCTACAGTCAAAAGCCTAGAGAGACATTGAAAACTAGCATTAGTCTGTGAGAGTCTGCAGTGAGCAAGAACAGCCTTGTAGCAAAAAAGTCAGGGACTGGCAGATCACTAGTAATTAAATTAATAGTATTGAGCCCAAGGCCATTTTTCTTCATCTTCTGTTTTTCATATTGCCTCTCATTTTTTTTCTGTGATAATCTTTTCATGTTTCTTATTCCTAATTAACACTTGTTAACACTTTTTTCCCCCTTTGGCTTATTTTGCTTTTTTAATTCTTTCACATATTTCTGCTTTCATTCTTGGTATCTGTGGCTTCCCTGTCGGCTTATCTCTCCATTCATTATTTCTGGCTCTCCTTTACTCTCCTGCCTTCACTGTTACCTTCTCCATTTGCTTACTGCTACCTTTCTTTCATTGTGCCACATGTCTGATTTCTCCTTGTTTAACTGCAATGGTTTTCTGTCAGAAAGGAACTTCTGATAGTGCTTTCTATTTCCTTGTGAACCATTTGAGTGATGTTCGTCTAAGAACTATTTTTTGCTTTTGCACTGAAAATTTTCATGCTATGAACTCTGTAGTTCAGTCTGCTCTAAATATATATTTCAGGATTGTAGCTGCTGTAAAATGTCAAGACAGCAACCCAAACAATAGCAGTAATATTATATAAAGTGTGAATGCTACACACTGAGTTTAAAACTCAGCGTAGTGCAGGATGTTTTTAGTAACTAGTAATCCACATGTACTTTCATCTGTATTCAAATTACATGAATTTGCAGAGGATGATGCAATCCACTATAGTGATATGTTGACATTTTTCTAGTCTAAGCATATGTTACCATGCAAACTCCCAATCTAAGTTATTTATTAGAGGTGGAATTGCTTTTTCTTCCAATGCCATCCATCCACAGGCTGCAACAATCAACATATTTGTAAACCAGAACTTCTCCCACAGAGCAAGTCTTCAGGACAAGGTTATGCAGTCTCTTAGCACATATCCTCTGTCGTTGCACCATTTCTTTAAAAAAGCCTAAGCAGCCTCAGCCTTTTCGGGTTTCCTTGGCTGTGGGCCGTGGGCCCCATTGGTGCAGGTATGAGGCGTGTCAGGGTGCAGCTGCAGCCCAGGCTGGGGGCGGTGATAGCAGAGCCGAGGCCGCGCACCGCCGGCCCCTGGCAGCACAAAGGACCAGGCACCTGTGGCAGTGCCAGGAGCACATGGCAGGAGCCAGGAGCTCGCCAGGGACAGCGAGACCTTCGTGCCTTTGGGCTGGGAATGTTTAACAGCCCAGGGGATCCTTTGTTCAGGGTCCCTCCTCAGAGGCCACCCGGTCGGGCTGTTCCTGGGTTACTGTGCCTTGAGCAAATGGTTTTATGGAACGAGACACCTGAGCCAATGCCATGGCAAACCCAGGATGGATGCAGTGAGAAACCTGGTCTAACTCTAGGATGGAGTGTACTGGAACCTCTCGGGTCATTGCAGCTGCTGCTGTGGAAGTGGGTTGGCCTCAGCAGTGGAAGTCTCTGGTGCAGGGAATGTGACTGAGAGAGAGCCTCGTGGATGGTCAGGCTGGGAATTTTCTGTAACATCCCCATTACTGTCAATGTAAAAATCTTAGTAGGTCTTGACTTCTAGAAATAGTGATGGTAGCAGGATTTCCCCCCCCCCTCCCTGAGAAATCAGCATGTAAGTGTTCCAAATGCTGGATGTGATTCTCATGGTGTGAGAAGTTTTTCAGTAGGCAGGATGTCTGGGTTTAAAAGCCATGGGATAACAAATTCTGTCAGAACTTTGGTTTTAAACAGAGTGTTTTTTAAGGAATGGTAAATTGCAATGCTCTCATATCAGAATTTGGACAGCAAGCAATATAGGGAACACTTATTATTTCCTTTTTTTACACTGTTGTCAGAATGTTTTTCACAGGAGTATGATATTGTGAAGTGCAATGTTACACAGAGAGTGACAAAGAAATTTCTGTTAGAACTTGTTATAAGCCTTCTGGTTTGGAATTATAAAGGAAGAAAAGAAAGAAGACCTGTCTTTATGAGTCAGAGAATGCCATTGACCAGCCATGAAAAAAAGAAATACAATCACTGCATGAGTTGAGAAAGTATATCCACTACCAACAGAGAGAAAATAAATCTGTGCATTAACAAAGAATATTTTTCTTTTTAAATAAAAATTGCAATATTTTCAGTTGGAAATCAGCAGTAAGTTTCTAGTCTGTGAGGAGAAGGTGTAGAATTGCTTTCCATGAAGGTAAGATACCAAGAAATAATGACCACATGAACTTAATTTATAAACTCTTCTTATCATAGGCAATAAGCTGGTGATATCTTCAGAGCTTCTTATGAAACTAATGGCCAGCTCATAAGAATTATTCATGTTTCCATTCTCATTATTCTCCATCATTCACATTTTACCTTAATTACTAGAGTCCACTTTTGGAGAAGGTCTCGAGTGTCTCTCTCTTTTCTTGAAGTGTTAATACCATGACATAAAATCAATGGACATAATGTGCCCTCTTAATAGCACACTTTACCATGAGAGGGAACATGTGTGCTAAAGTCTTTACAAACAATTCCATGGGTGAAGAGATGAGCATTAATGTCTTTGAAATGGGTTTTAATGTCTCTACTAACTTCAAGCAGCAGGTTTGTTACAGAACCCAGACAGCTTGGCTCCTGAAATGGACAAGTGTGTCTGCACCAGCCTGAGTTCCTGAGCTTTGGGGTAAAATGCCAGGTTCAGGGGGCCACATGTGGTAGGTGGTTCGGGAAGCTGGACCTTCCCAGTACCTCAGCCCGTGGGAAAAGAAGAGGGGCAACATGTGGCCGGGAGTTTAAGATGAAAGGAGGCTGTGCCCTCCAAAACATGGAAAGAGGAAACCCCATGGGTGTGTGTGCCCCAGTGGACTCCCTGCCCTGTGTATTCGAATAAATTTCAGGACCCCTCTGTCTCCTTTTTGGTCACTGGCTTTTCATAGCTTGATTTTCCCTACAACCACTTTGATGAGGTAAATAAGAAGCAGTTTTGACTTGTTCTGTGGCGGAACGCTTTGCATTGGCAGCAGCTTTCTATTTCCTCATAGAACAGGAAAAGAAAAAAAAAGCCAGATTTTCATATCTCTATAATGAAATGTCCTCCTAGCACAGCTTGAATTACCAGGACAATGTGATGTTTGGTTTTTGGTTTTTTGGGGTTTTTTTGTTTGGTTTTTTTTGTTGTTTTTGTTTTTGGTTTTTTTTGTTTGTTTTTTTGGGTTTTTTTGTTTTTTGTTTTGTTTTTTTTTTTGTTTTTGTTTTTTCTTAAGGAAGACTTCTTTGCGAAATTTTGGTTGATTAATTATGTCATAGTACATTGTGAGAGTGCATTATTCCTGATGTAGCTACATTCTTACAAAGCCTTTTTCCAAGTTTTACCTGCTATTAAGTATGATTTTGATAGTAATGTAACTATTGGGGGAAAAAATGCTTTCTGTAGCCTAAGTGTGAGTTTATGAATATTTATCAAGAAAGAAATTTAAGTAAACTTTCCTAGTGAATTGATGCAGTTATAGATTTATGCTGAGCTAATAGAACAGTTTGCAATCTGGGATTTAAATACTAGTACTGCTACTAAATGATTTTTTTATGAAAAAGAGTAAATTGAATGAAATCCACCAATATAGATGCCAAATACACTTGTTAATAAAAAGATATGAAGGAAAATATCATCCTAATTATTCAAACATGAGTAGCTTTATAGAATTATTTAGGTTAGAAAAGACCTATGACATCCATCAAATCCAGCTATGACTCAGCACTGCCAAGCCCACCACTAAAGCATGTCCCTAAGTGCCATGTCCACACGTCTTATCTGTAGTTGCCTAGATCCTCTTTCAGCCCCTTTTGTAGATGGGTATTTAAATAGGTGGATTAGTGAAGGAAAAGAAAATTTGGTAGAAAAAGAACATTAGTTTTTTAAATGTGTATGGAGGAATTTGAGCATAAAATATTAAAGAATCATTCATAAAATAACATTGTCTTCCAAAGGCTTATCTTTCTTCAAAGATTAAGATGTTAAGTCATAATTTAACTAGTCCTGAGAAACAATTATATTCCTTACCAGTCACTACAGGCTATTTTTTTTTTTTTTACTTCCTCAAGTTCTAAAATTCTTTATAGGAATGGCACAAGATCAGAGCAGCTCTCATGGCTATGAATCTTATATACTACTTGTATGCTACTTTGCCATTCTTTTTTTACTGATATACTAAGCTCTGTTGCTGTAGAACTTTCATGGCACTTTCTTGATTTTGGAGTAAGTTACATGGTGGCTTTTAAAGAGCAAGAGGGCAGTTTGAAAGCATATCTGCATTTTCAGATACCAAAATTAAATTTATCAATGAAAACTCTAGCTTTAAAGTCCTTTTGCATACTTTAAACTTTGTTCTTTATTGGTTTTTTGTTTGTTAAAGAGAATTATTGTCTTCGAAAATAAGTGGAGTATGTCCATGTAGGAAAAACTCTGTTTCTCTCCTAAGAGTAATTGAAATCAAAAGTAGGAAGCTATGACAGGAAATTAACTCCAGTACTAAAATTTTCTCTTATGTTCAGCATCTACCCATCCTGTAGTGTAATACTGAAATGTTTATTTAGACATATATACAAAGCCTGCTTGGTCTAGAAAAATAAATTACATTTAGACAGATAGATTTTCTTCTAAAATGTATTTCCTATTCTCCTGATTTAAATGCATCCAGTGTTTTTAAAATGTCTTTTTCTTATGTTCATTATTGAAAAATGCTTCATATTTTTCTTAGTCTTCAATATACTTTATGTTGTAGGTACTCACATAGTTCATTTAGACCACAGAATAACTTCAAACAACTATTAATATATCTGAAGAGAGAAAACATGCCCACAGCTCATATTTTTCACAGCTCATATTTATAAGGTGTTTCATTCTTTTTTGTTTATATTGCATTGCCCTGTAAAGAATCCATGATTCCCTCAAAAATAATGACATTTTATAAAGGCAACACATGTTTATTTGGAGTAGTATTTCTTTTCCTCCTTCCTGTTTCTGAATCTCTAGGGTATATTCAGTTCATAGTTTCAGTATTTTTCCTCTCAAACACTTCTATTACTCTATTTTTGCAAAAAAATGAAAGTGACAGGTAGATCAAGGAAAGGTGTTTGTGAGAAAACAGAGCATTATTAATCTGAAAAAAATATGAAAGCTTACTTATATGTTATAGCTTGCCATAATCAAGTATCAAACAAATAAAAAACTGAATAATATCATTGGAATGTATTGGTTTTGCTTCAGTTATAACTGTGAGAAAATGTTTATAGTCCCTCGCCTCAGACAGTGGAAATAACAGACCTCACTTCCTTTGCTATTTGTAGAAAGAAATTTGTGTTCAGAAGAATTGTCAGCCAGGGAAAAGTACTCCTAATTTTGCTAATACTTAAATTCTTTTTTTTCTGGTAAATTTTGGTGTAAGGTAATTTATAGACATTAATTTAGTATTTGTCTCCATGCGTAGCCAACATTTAGCCTCACAGAGTGTGCAATATGAAACCTGGAATACATCAAAGCATTATGGACACAAATATGTTACTTATTTTAAAACAGAAAAATATTATTGTGTTTATTCAGAATATACTCTCAGTCTCTCTCATGGCTGAAAGTTTGACTCATGACTACACTTCATCAAAGCGACTGAGATCAATTTGCATGCTTTTAGTTCAGGAAGGAAGTCACATGAAAATGAAGGCACCAAAGCATAAAATGGGATTCATTAATAAAGGCTCAACATAGAGGTCAAAAAAGCAAAATGGAATCATACACTGCACTGATCTGTAGAAACAGACATTGAGAAATTACAATAGAAGCATGATACAGACATTACCAAGATGTTTAATTGTTGTATATCTATGTTTATACATGTCTTTGAAGGTCTGCATCTTGATATACAACTTCCGATGAACCCTCTCAGAAGTCTGGCCCATTTATGGCCCAGTGACAGGAAGGAAAGGAAAGGACTGTCTTCTCCTTAGTAGTCCTCAGCACTGATGCTTCCGTTAGACAAAGCACCATAATTGTGCAAAACTGTCTCTGAGGCACTTACAGATCTTCCCCAGTGGCCTTGGCATGTGGAGAGGGTAGATGCATCACCTACCCATAGTGTTTATCAGCATAGTTTAAAAGCATGGTTTCCAAGACAACGACCTGAGACTAAACCATAGACGTGAAGGAGGTTATAACTTTCGAATCGTTCCTTCACCTCTGCTTTGAGAACAGGCTTGCATGAGTTGCCCTGTGCTTATCTTGACTCCAAAAAAGTGTTTGCAGATTAAAGCAATATTAACTAGTCTAAAAAACTAATTTTCCTTTAGTACAGGAATAAAAGACAAGATAGGTGCCCAGCATTTAATTTTTTTCTCCATATACAGTGCTCAGAGTAAAAGAAAAACTGAGGGAAAAATGACCCTATAAATAACTACAGCTAAACTGAAGGAAGATCTTGCTGAGCTCAGTGGGAGCACTAAGGTATGAACTCCTGCCTTGCATCTAGCATTTACTTCTGAAACTTTCCTTCACCTGAGAGGCAGCAATTTCTTGTCATAATTGCAAGATTTCACTTACAAACTCAGCAATATCTTGCTACTCTGACAGGGAAGACCTCTCAGCTTCCACATCCGTCTGAGTTGTGGGAGTTGGATGACCCTGGGAGATCAATCTTTCCTGGATGGCATGACCCCCAGGCTCCCCATGAGCTCAGAACTCAGGCGGATCTTGTATTCCGCAATATTTTGCACCGACAATGGCAGCTGGATCACAGGTCAAGAAGGAAAGTTTCTTCCCCTTTTGTTCTTTTCCTTTTTGGCTCCTGTCTGCTACATTGGTAACAACCACTTAGCTAATGTGAAATAGCTTCCTCTTACTTCTGCAGTGAGCTTTAAAGCTATCCATGGTGCTTAGAGCAGTTGAATGGCAGCAAAAATGGGAGAGCCCAAAGGGGAAACAGCACTGTTTCTAATTGAACCAGTGGTGTTTGTAGAATATAATGAAAAGTTAAAGAATAAGCAAGTGATGGCCCAATAATAATCGTATATACAAGTATAATATAGCTCTCATTTTTCTTGGAGTGTCAGCCATCCAAAACTAAAATCTGAGTTATGGGATTATAGTCTGTAGGCTAGTTTTTTTATAAAAATGACAGTTACTGTTTAACAGTCTGTTTAGTGGTTTTGATTGTACCAGAGTTGTGAACTGTCCCTTTCTTTGTGTTTTTCAACTACAAACCCACCAAAAGGACTTCCTGAAAATTGTCTGCCTTACATTGTTTTCATTATATATTTGATCAAGAATTTAATTTCTGCAAGGTGGTGAATGTACTTCTTCTTAGTAATCAAAATTCTTCAATAAGTACTAAAACTGGTGGATGCAGTTTGTGCTTTTGGCTTTAACGGGTGTGTTTCCATAACTTAAATGCAATACACCATCACCAGAAAGCAATGAAGGGATGTGTTGCAGCCATAACATATGTCTAACTGAAGACTCACTGGCATGGTTAATCACAGCATAAGCAAAATCCAAACCCAGATGTGTGCAGAGCTAGAGTATTACCAGCTGGAATGCATCTCTCTAACTCTATTGACATAAAAATATTTTTATAAGACTAATTAGTAAAAGGGGCTTGATGAATTGATACAGAAATAATTATTGTCCCTATTTTAATATGAAATGACACAATTATTTTAATGTTTTGTTAAATATGTACTACAATATTGCAAGATGAATTCCCTTTATGTTTTATTTACTCTCTTTAACATCAGGAAACCTTATTTAGAAATCACTAATAAGTAAGCATTCTGTGTGCATTTTGAGTTCTTATGTCGTGTACTTTGAATTTTTGCTTTAAATAGGCAACTTGAACACTGAGTGTTATTGGAAGATCTAAATAAATGGATTAAAGTGTTGTAAAGTGTTCTCTAATGGTGGAATAAGTAAAGCATGCCTTTATTGTTTCATTTTTGGCTTTGATGTGCTTGAAATCAGACGTTTTTCAGTTTGTGTGAGGGTTCTTTCCCTGTGGTTACATGTGGATATTTACTGTTGGATAAATGGATGTCCAAAGCTTAGCATTAAGGTTCCTAAAAGGAAATGGACAATTCATTCAGAAGAAAGAAATACAGTTTTTATTTTCAACCATTTGAATTTATTTATACTTTAAGGGAAAGTAGAAATGAAAGCATTCTCAAAGTAATCATTGTTAATTAAATCTCATGTTTTAATTTGAAACCTAGCTCAGTTTGAGACAAATTAGGAGGAAAAACTCGCATTGTAGTCTTGAATTCCCCAGGGTGCATGCTTCCTTATTTTGATACTTTCCTTAAAGTGTATTTTTACTTTTTCCATCCATTTTGTACAGCAACAGAATTATGTAAACCAAATCAAGACATTTCACAGGATAACTAAATGGATCTTTAGGAGGTATCTTTTGAAAGCCTCTCTGGCCATTTTCTTTTCAGACTGTTGCTGAAAAAGTCTGCTTTCAACTGAAATTAATACAGGTATACAAAACTTCTTTTTTAAGATTTTCAAATAAAATATGAGAAATTTATTTGGCTATTATTACTATTATTATTATTATTATTATTATTGTTGTTGTTGTTGTTGTTGTTGTTGTTGTTATTATGAGAAACAAGCCTCCCAATTTCTTGCTCTTCATGAAATTCACTTATTTTTTCCCTCCTCAAACACAGAGCATCTTAATACCCAAGTACAAGTTTATAACCAACTTAATCTAAAATTCAGGATTGCTTTATAGAATTAATAAGGTTTTTTTAGAAATTATTTTTATCTCTTGTCTGTTAACTTCAGGCATTTTCAAATCCATTAGACTTCTTTGAACCTTTTTTGAATGGCTATCTGCTTAGTCTTTTTAATGTCTAGACTTTTGTTCCAGGGATTTATGACTCATATTTATTCTGTCATGTTGTATTTTAGTACTTGCTATACAGGAATTGTCATAAATAATAGGGCTAATTATCTAAGTCATTTTAGCGAGTGTTTGTTGAAATTCCCTGTTTTCTCCAGTGCAGATATCCAACTGTCTTTACTTCAAAACAAATCCCACAAAAACCCGAAGTAAAAAAAAGTTTTTAGAGCTAAAACTAGAAGCCTTCTAGAATTAAATGTAATAAATGACAGAATGATAAGGATATTGTTTGCTTGCATGTGAAGGATTTTGGATACAATACTAATCTGAATTTGTAATGGAGAAATTTTCACATTTGTCCTGTAACTTGTGTATATTTTCAATGGAAATCAGATTTTCAGCCTCCAGCATCAGTCTCATGATGTAAGTAAGCTACTGCAGATAATGATCCTCCAATATCCTTCAGACTTGTATCTGTGTATCAGTAAATAATAATTTTCTATTTGAACAGTTTATATAATATGTTGAGTTAGCTATTGACAGCAAATATAACTTACATTCTCATTTGTATTTTCTTTGTTTTCTGTGAAAGCTGTGAATTTTATATTAGAAGAAAAATAACACACATTTCTTAGCAAGGGTATCTGTCACAGGCTAAAACTCTAAACAAAACCTTGTGGAACCCCACTGGCTTCAAACAATGTAACTACTGTTTGTTAAAGTCGTTAGAATTAAGAATTGGTGTCATAGGTATATGCCAGGCCTCCTATAAGCCTATGACATTTAGAAGAAGTGTGTTGAAGAAGGTTGTAATGACTGCTAAAATAAAACCTCCGAGTGATAAATGAACAGATTGCTACTGTGAAAGTGTTTAAAGGTTTAGAACTCCTACTGATAAAATCACCAGCGAGAGTATGTAGAAAATTACTCTCTTCTCACCTTTAATTGCGTTATTTAACTTGAACATTTTCTCCACTGAAGGGAGTGCAAATAATAAAACCTTTTAATTTACTGCACAAAGTCCTTTACAAACAAAGTATAGAGGCTATATGACTTAGGCTTGCTTTATTGAATTAAATAACTGGCCATCTATATTGAAGGTCACAATGGAAAAGAAAATTGAAATTTGACTAAACCAACAGTATGTTAGCACTTTATCAGAGAGATGCAGATGTCTTCAGGTGGATTAAAATGCAAAAATAAGCATTTCCACCATAGAAACAAAGAAGTCTGTCTTAGAGAATGAACTGTCTATTCATTCAAGCACTAGAAAATGGTTCTGCTGAAAAAAGGACTGAAATTCTTAACACCTTGTTTTCTACATCATTGATAGCACTGTCTGTTCGCCAACTTTCTTTTTCTAATGTTTTATTGAATTATGGAAGTTACTTTTGACATGAAATATTAATTATGAAAGAATTTAAAATACTGTCAAGGAGAAACACACAACAACAGAAAAAGTAACCTTTTAATATGTCTTTAACCTTATTTATATCTTTTATCTTATGGAGAATAGACATAAACTGGAGGATATTTTTTAACTGGATGCAATTACTTCCCAAAAATAAGATTTAGTAATGACACCTTTTAAGCCAGAGGAAACATCAAATTAGCTTGAATACACTTTACACATTTTTCACATTCCCTCATATATGCACCTCATTCCATGATTGTCCATGATCCTCATTGGACTCAGGAAATGAGGTACCTTGCATGTGAAAATGTAAAAGTACCTCTGTGACAAGGTCTATGAAAACACTTGACACATATACAGACAAATTAATGTTGCTTATAATTGAGAACATAACTTAATTTTTCATTTCTTATGGCTGTTGCACAGATTTTACTTTTATTTAATGGCTATTCAAGCTTAAGGTAAAAAAAAGTAAAAACCAAGAAGAAATCAGAAAAAATTTGCTAGCTTTTTAAACTTTTATCAATAACTGCTTTTTGAATCTCAAAGGGGAAACTGATAGGAGAGTACTTTGTGAGGAAATGGAAATTCTTATTGGATACAGAGGGGAGAAAATGGTTACAAAATGTAACAATATATAGAAAATTCTCCATAAATTGATTAGTCACACTTTATGTGCCATAGCATGCACAGCACAGATTTAGTTTAATTTATTTCTTTGTAATTGGCATAAAATGGTGCACTTAATCTTTCAAGATATTGCTTCTCAATGTCACCATTTTTTTCCTTTATGTGATGTACAGTTGCTTCCATTTCATGACCAGATATACTTTTTCAGGTAATAAAAAGTTCCAGAGATGATATTTTTAGAGAGAGATATTTTTGGCCATCTAGATAAATGACAGCAATGTGAAAGTAGAGAATGCTATGGAATTAAATGCAGCCAAAGAGAAATGTAGCATCAAAATGCCAACAACCCTGAAATCAAAGGGTGCTAATTCTAAAATGGGCAAGATCGCACACTGGTGAAATGTAACAATTTTGCCTTTATTTAGAAAATGGTTTAAATGTGAATATTCTTGTCCTGTTTTCTTTAGTTGAGACCTCAGTACTTCTTCTGCAGCTTCTGCTAGTCAAGGACCTTATGTCCCAAAAGGGATCTAAAATTTCTAGCTTTCTCAGAATTAAAAGTAAGCTAAATATAGAAGCGGTCTATCTTCAAAAGTTATGAGAAATCTATTTTCTAATTTTCAATTATCTAGAGAATATGTATTATATTATATATGTATTTATTTCATATTATTGTGCTATCTAACTTCACAACTTGATATGTATGTCCTGTGTATCAGTCAGCTTTATCTGCTTCAGTATGTCTAAATTACCCATTCCCTGTAGATTTGTCATGTACAGATAGAAATTAATCTATGTGATTTGGTAATAGTTTTATAAAGGGATCAGTAGAATTAAAGGATTTGACTTCTGATGATTTTGTAGAGATTTTTGCATTTTAATATATGCAAATATTTCTTTTTTTTTTTTACATTCACTGAGAAAGGTTATGTTTTCTGTATGGGAGCCATCACATTCTGGCATGCAAACAGTCACCTTGCGGTATTTCTTCATTACGTAACCAGGCACCACACTTGGGACAATACAAGTGTATTTCTTGTCAGAGTAGCTGAATGTTATTTCACTCTTTAGAAAGTGTTTATTTCTTAGTCTTTATTTTGAAGACAGCTTGGCTCGTAGGCCAAGATCCCAAATAAATTTCAAAGTCTGGTAGCAAAGCATGTGCCTTCCTCACCCTGATTCCACCACCAGCTGAGAGCCAGCTCCTACCTCTCTGCCTATGAAGCTGTGGCAGTAGAAGCTTTCACTGAGAAGTGGGGCTTGTTAGTGGGGCACGATACATGCAGATTCCTAACTGGAGTTGAGGGTTGGTCCAAATGTGCTGATGAACCCTAACAGGCTTTAATTTAATCTTAATAGGATATTTTAATCATTTAATGAATTAGTAATGCCACTTATATACTTGTTCTAGATTTTCCTCCATGCAAAGATTAAATTGCTTTTTATATACTTGAAGCAATTGTAGATTAGCCAGAGCAACCAAGAACAGTGCTTCATCTTCCAGGCTTCTCTGTGTGCTTACAGAGTAAATAGGTATTTTTGTCTTTGAAAATTCCTAACAGAATGAACAGTTTTTAACAGAGTTTCAAGACCTTTTCAGCAAATAATGTGCTATGTATGAGGAAAGTAATCTTTCAAATGCACACATTCTTTAAAAAAAATGCCAATTGATTTTATCCAGTAGTCTTATTTTCAAAGAAGGCCATTTCAGACAAGTATTGTGCAACTGGAGGCTAAAGAATGTAAAGAGACTCTAAATCTTCTCTAGTCACATAACTTTGGATTTTTTCTTACTCAGAGAACATCTGGGCCCTAAAAAGATCATATAGTTATCTCCACACAGACTTTGAAAACCTTCTTGTGTATTCTGGGTGCAATGGAACTGCAGCCCAGAGATGCTTGGATTATGCAAACAGCTCCTTGAAAGCCATCAAAGTTTCTGAATGTTTGCAACATGTGGCATGTCTGAATAAGGTAAACTGGTCATCAGGATCCAAGATCTGAAGCCACTAATACTTTAAAGCACAAGTCACTGATCACACGTCATTCATCGCCTTTCAACACCTGCATTTGCTTTACCTTACCTTGCAGCACTTAGTAAGATGGTGAATGCAGACAGCAACGCCCCTGAGAAGTGAGAAATGGAGCTTAGCTCAGCTTTAACATTTTCTGTTTCCTTACATCATGTTGTCTCCCATGAGGGAACCAGAAGGAATATAAGACCATTTTATGCATGCTGATTTTGTCACTTGCAGAGGCTCTAACAAATCATGTAATTTCTATAACTGAATATTTCTGTATTATTCAGTGTAATTGACAGTGCCAGAAACTAGCCCTAAGCGAATGAAATGCAACACAAAATCCGCTGTAAGCAAGTTAATCACAGTCTAAGTGATAGAAAGCTTGCACTTCATTTCTTTTCCAGGATACATTTGTAACTGAAAAATAATTCTCTTTTCTCTCAAAAGACTAGGGAAGCTGTCAGGCGCTTTGGGGCAATCAAAATAAATAGTTTATGCCTCCCGTAAATAAAGATATGAAATGTTTGTATTTGTGAACAAAGGCCAGAGTAACCTCATAAATTTGACATTGTAGGCTTTGAATCATGAGCTTAGACCACTGACAAATGGCTCACTGCCCCAACACTCTGCTCTTACACATCTCATGAAGGCACTTGACTTCATATTCTGTACTACATTTTAAGACTACCTTGCTAGTACCATTTTTGAAGATATCTGCTTAAAAGATTGTTCTGTTCTTATTGCCTGGGAGCATGTATTTTTGATTAATATCTGTGTTGCTCAAGATTTTTATTAAGAAAGAAATTTCTTGGACTTTATACAGCAGTGCCCCTGGGCTTGCTGTTCAAGAAAGTTGTTCAGACACATGATTTTCTGGATATTTCACCATCCTACAATTAGATATTTCATATCCTTGCTAGTTCTTATTTATTCATCTTTCAACAATGTCTCTTTCTAGTTCACCTTACAAATATATTTTGCACTTTGAATACCTTCCTTTAAAATTCAAAATATGCAATTAATATTTTTGTTAGTTTAATTTTATTCTGATGGCTTTATTTTATTATTTTTCCCCACAAAGCTGGCCAAAGACAACTGGTCACTGTGACTCACTTTTCCTTCAGATCAAAACTTTGAGATGTCATCAAAAATGTAGTTTCCAGTGCAAAAGTGAGGAGCCAACCACATGACAAATGGAAGTCTATGAAAACCATACTTTGCAAAATTCAATATTTGCTATGTGTAGATCATGCATATCTTGCTAAGGAGGATGGTATAAGGAACCTGTGAGCTTAAAAAAAAAAAAACCAAAAACAACCCAGCCCTTTCCTAACAACCTATATCATTATATTTTTCTCTTTGTAAGACTACCGGCTTTTTCCAAGCAGCAAGCACAATTGCACGGCAAATCCAAACAATTTTCTTATCAAAAACCTTGAAAAAACTCAGCTTTTCTAGACAAAATTACAACCTAGGATAGCTGTATGTTTTTACACTTTTTCATGATAAGGATTCTCTAGCACTTCACTTATATTCATTGCTTTCTTCAAAGACTGTCCTTTGAATTAAACCTGTGGCTGGACAGACATTTAAATTAAACAGGGTACCTGTTTTCATTGCATCATTGCAAATCTTGACTTTTCCAGCTTGCTGTTTTCTGATTATTTTATGTCTTCAGCAGAAATAAGATCATGGTCCTAATTGTTTACCTTTTAATAGCTATTGCTTTCATTTTGAAGCTTTAATGCCCTTTTTCCGAGTTGAGAAATTAATGTGAATTTGTCATGCTGGTTTGATGGGGTTTTTTCTTCCATATTTACAAATGTTTATCACTTGCATTTCACACACAAAGGTTCAAGGTTGTTTTCCAGAGAAGATCAGTCATAAACATATGGATAAATTCATGTTGTATTCTCTATATCTCTTTCTTGCCTGTGCAGGATTTTATACTTCAGTTTTTATCTTTTACTCCATGTTTAAACCTATGAGATTACTTAAAACTATAAAGTGCATCAGAATTACTTCTTATAAAAATGCAATTTCCTAAAGCATGTGCACACATAGGCACACATTTCATGTAGTTGTAAATTGAGAATCAGTTTGAATGTCATCCAGCTGCCTAGACAGTTTAAGTCTTTGGAGCTAAAAACTGTTCTATTGTTCTGCTCATTGCTTTTGTTCCTATTTCTTAATTATTAATGGCTAGTGTTCCATAAGCACTCCTCATTTAGGGAAAAGTGAAAAGCTGCTCCAGTGTCTCCATTCCAGTTTTCCCATTCTGTGACGTAAAATGTATGTACCAACAGTCCTGGTCAGCACTACAGCTGGCATGCTCTGTAGGTCCATGTAACCACCCTGGACTTCATGAATTGCTACAGATCAGAAAGGCTACAGAGTGGCAATAATTAATTTGGGCATAGAGTTTACTGTTGTAATATTTACTTCAATTCCGTTTCTGAATTTCTTTTTCAATGTTTTTCACTTGGATACATTTTGTCAGATTTTCCACAGTTGTTAGGTAAAATACAGATGTAATAATCAAGCCTTATTTATATGTTCACTACGAGCCTCTTGAAACTGTTGGTGGGAATCCACTGATTTCAGTTTCTATTTTAAACTGAGGAACAATCTCATATAAATGTAAAACCAAATTCTTTCTAAAACTGGAGTATCTATCAAATTACAAGATAGAAGATTACAAATCAATGGGATATTCCAAACCAAAGTCTGGAGATTGCTTCTTATATTTATTTCTGGAATTAGATCAGAATTTATGTTTTAATCAACTTCAGGATATAAGAAAATAATAAAAGATTCTGTGAGGCTTATATTTCCAGGTCTGCAACACCCGAAATGAGGAGCTAATTAAATTTAGTATTTAACTCTTTCTTATCAGTTCAGGGGTGGTAGGCACTTTTTTTTTTCATTGTGTAAAGACATAAATCCTGCCTCTGCACTCTGGTGGCAGAAGAGCTTTGTAGGCAGACCTGTGCAGGGTTCAGTGAGTAATCCAATCTCAAAGTGATAAAGGCAAAGCACTCAATCTGCAGGTCAGGATGCAACAGGAAAGGCTGTAGTTTAGCAAGAGTCTATAAAAGATAAAAGCTCTCTCTGACCACAGGCTACTTACATTGATTGGAATTCACCACAGTCCCAGACAGGTTAAAAAATATATTGTTTAAGTGTAAGTAATTTGAACTATTAGAAGTGATTAACTTTCTACATTTAAAATTTTATATGATTTTTTTCTTTCTGCAAGTTTGTTTCCTCTTTTCAGCAACATCCTTTAGTAGGAAGAAAGCTCCATACTTTGTGAACAGAACTCACATTTTTCTCCAAAGAGTTGTTTTTTCTTCCTCCCTGGAGTAATATAAAAACATGGGGGCAGATTTTACTACTGTACTGCCTTTTCACTTAAACCTTTTATTTGAAAGTTGTATTTAACCCTTTGGATTTTATATTTGGTATCTTTCCCAGTTATCTGAGAGTTCATTTCCTCTGTTGGGATTAGGGAATGCTGTAATAAAGCCATCAAAAAATAACTTCTTAAGGAAGACAGCAATAATTCTTTTGTCTTCAGGCATAAAGAAGACTTGGATTTCAATACTTTTATCATTTCCCTTTAAAATTACTATAACCTGAAAACATAATTTGATATCTTGACTACCTGAAATGAAGCTATCAGTGAAATTCTGCATTAACTTATTTTTATATCTATATCTATACATCCACGACTGACAAGAAAGTTAATGATTCTGTTACTGAAGTAATGGTAGTGGAGCCTGAAAGGGGCTCAGAAACGTTTTCTTGCTGTTCTTAAAACCAATAATAAAAAAAGGAACTGCTAAATTTAGGCTAAATCAGAGCAAAATGGTAATACAGCCGTAAGCACCAAAAATTATAGCTTTGAGTTCAAAAGTTATGTTGTTGCTGATATCTCCCTGCTATTATTCTTCTCCTCTGTCTAGATATTTATTGCTACTAGAACATAGTATCAAAATACTTAAAAGCTCTTGACAATGTATTGAATTAAGGAGGCAGATGAAAAGGGATGGTGAGGATACATATCACATATGGAAACCAATATAGTTTTATTTTTGAAACATTCTGAACAGCTACTGTCTTGCACTGGACTGACAGTAGTTCCTTTTATTTATGTATTTCCTGTATCAAAGAATACTTCAAAGTATCACAAAATCATGAAAATACTTTCACAAGACTGCATACAAAAAGTTATAATTTCAAATCTTTATTACTTTCACTGTAAATAACAATGCATATTATAGAAATTCACAGATTAGAGAGCAGTATCATAACTGTAGTTGGTTGAGAGAGCAAATAATCATAGTAAATTTGGAGGAAAAAATATTTTTGGAAACTGTTGCAGTAGTTTAATATTATCCATAAACCCCAAAACTGTTTGTTTATAGAAAAAAAAACATAGATGAGAAAAGGTATATGTACCACTGACTAATACTTCAGCATATAATTCAATCTGGCTCTCCTTTAGACTGAAACCAGTGACAGTCGTGGCAGTATACAAAGTCAAGGTCAGCATATGCAGAAAGCTCTTGTTAATTCACTGTTCTTCAGTCTGTTTGCAGAATCTCCAGTTTCCCTTCTGGCATCTTACAAATAGAGGAATTACATGTTACTCATTCTGTAATGATTAACTATTGCTTATGGATATTGCATGAACATTTCCAGTGGTGTCTTTCTGTCTGAAGAAGCTAGTACAATCCTCTCCCAGTACAATCCTCTCCCAGTACAATCCTCTCCCACTCAGCACAAACTTAGACAAATACTCCACGTGACTGCTTCAGGTTTACTCCCAAAGCAGTTGCACTTGGTCCCAAATAGCCTGTTGTGGACAACTTCTAAGTGCTTTCTGTTGAATTCTGGGATATATATATATACACACACACACACACGTATTGTATTGTTGTGGTTCAGCCCCAGAAAGTGACTAAATATCATGCATCTGGTTACTGATCAGCACATGTATGACCCCCCCACACCACCCAGTGGGATGGGGAGGAGAATTGGGGATAAAAAACCTAAAATTAGTGGATTGAGATAAGAACAGTTCAATCACTCAAACTACTACTACTTATAATAAATGTGAGCAGAAAAAAAGAGAGAAAAAACAATCCAAGTAATGCACAATACAATTGCTCATCACCCACTGGTGTCCAGGCTGTCCTCAAGCTGTGACTGGCCCCTTTGAGCCCAGTTTATTCTATAGAACAGAATATTTCTCTGGCCAGTTCATGTCAGCTGTCCCAGTATTGCATAGAAATGGAAGAGTCCTAGACTTAGGGTATGCACTACTTCCCAATAAACTGAACATTTGTGCATTATTGACTTTCTCATATTGAATCCAAAACACAGCATGTACTAGCTACATGAAGGTGGTACTACAAGCTTCAAAGAAGAAAAATAAATTGTAACCCAGTCAAAACCAGGAGAGGTGTATGCAATCCAGGCACACTCAAGACTCTTTTCTGCAAATGAGGCAGTATGCACATGTAGGAGACTGGGAAGGTACCAGTATGTAGTCCTGATGGCCAGTTATGGCTAGGACTCAAGTGTGAAATTTTGGTGTGTCTATTTGGAGGAAATGCTCACTCCCCCCTTCTAACACAAGGCAGCTGTTAGCTATGCCGGAAGGAATTTAGTAAATGGTAAAAGGTAAAGTGTGTCAAGGTAAAAGACAAAGTAACTTTCAGAGTGAATGGGAAGCAGAGTTGAAAGTTAGCGGCTTTTTATCTTCCTCCTGGGGAAATGATCTTACATCCAGTATTTCATTCTGGGCAGACTGAATAATCTGTGTAGTCATTGACAGGAAACAGTAATATAATAGTAGACATTGCAGTATATTCTGCCTGAAAATTTCAAAGTATCTTCTATTGAGGATATAAATTTAAAGTACCTATCTTTCTTTTCTAATGCCTTAGGTCTAAATATGTTCTGTTTTCCATAGAGAGCATCTATAATTTAAATGATTTACTCTATGCATAAAGAGTGTGAATTCTCCAAGTGTTCCTGCTTTTATTTCACAAAGAAAGCTCTTAGAAAAAAAGCAACTTAAATATACAGTCATTCAGGATGTGGGTAGAATCTCTGAAGTACTGCTTCACCTTAAAACCATCAACATAGAAGCACATTTTGAAAACAACAAAGTGACTGCTGAGTATATGAACAATACTGAGATGGCAGTGCAAAATCAGTCACTTCTCGCAGGTCTTTAATATCAAACCAAAGACAGAAGTTGACTAAGATTAAGGTTACCACAAATAACAAGATACAAACATTTGTATTTTCAAGTGGTGACTAAGTCAGTGTGAAGGGGTTATATTTTATATCCACAATGTGTTAGAGCAGTATTTTCTTCTGGCATTGTGCTGCACTCATTTTTCTTCTGACAAAGGCTTTTTGGGATATGTGCAAATGCCTCCCGTTATCTATAGCACAACACTGCTAATTGTGCAAAATATGCAGATGCTATAATTTCTTGACTCCCAGCTATAAATTCACTGGTAATTGGGGAGAGGGGTGGAATAAGAAAACTATAAGTAGAGCTCTACAAAATACTTCTACTGTATTATATTTGTGTCTGTTTGTGTGTCTGTTGAACCTTTCTTGTCTCTTTCCCCTTTAAAATGGGACTACATGGACATCTGCAGTTTTCCGAGAGTTAATTACACTACCATAAAAAGAAGATTGTTTCATCATTAATTATATATTAGGGTGACTTACCTTACAAAACTTTTTTTTTTTATTCTCCCATTTTCTTAGCTAAGTGTTCATACCTTATTTGGAAAGAATATTCTGAGAATAAGTGGTGAACCATTTCAAAGCATTTTGGAGGAAGAGTCCTTAGGATACTGAGTTACAACAAATGGTGGCAATAATGAACTGTTAGGACTTACAGCAAAAGTAAAGAGCAACTCATCTCCTGTTGCAAGTCTTAGATAGAATCCAGAGTGATCCAGACAAAACTTCCCCTAAACTGGGGACAGATTACCTTGAACAAAAGTTAATCAAATCATTAAACCTAGCTTTAAAGCCTAAATACCTTCAGTATTAGAAGAGAAAATGTATGTCATTCTTCTCCTTCATAGTTTACACCACCATGTGAAAGAGGCAGCTTGGTTTCTAGTCCCCAGTGTTTCAATAACTCTGTATTACTTTCTGAGCACATAGGGAGCAGTTGCAATTCTTATTTTGCTCCTTACCCTTACCAAGACAATGTTAGCTCACTCTGTAGTGAATGTGTGCTGGTTTTATTAATTGCCTGGGGAACTCACATGTACAGAAAATCCTTTCTTACTAAAATCAATTGTAGCAAATTTCATAGAAATTGGTGAATGGAGAAAACTAGGACATTTTGTATGCAAGCAATGATCTTTGCAGTAGAAGGTTCTATATTGAAGGGAATTTTATTTTGTGTCTTATTTGTCTTACAGTACACATGCAAATGCTGACCTTTTGACAGAGGTACATATATATATTATATGAATATAATATGAATATGAGAAAAACTAATAAAATTAGTTTTCCTTTTTTTTTTTTTTTTTTTTTTTTTTTTTTTTTTTTTTTTTTTTTTTGCAAAAAGCAGTGCTTATAATTGATTTTCTTTTGGGAATGCAGTATCCAAAGCATACATTTGAATTGTACACACTATCTCTGCAATTGAAAATGTAAAAGAGAACTTTGCTCAGGAAAATATGGAAGAAAGCAGTGACCTCAGGTTTTCGAATTTATCAGTTTTTTATTTTTATTTTAATTTTGGAGGAAAAAATATTGTGCAGTCTTTTAATTAAAAGTAATCTGTCTTTCTTTTGCATTTTCACCATGAAGTGGTTTGTTGTAGTTGTTCAAATATAAAGAATGACAATGAGGTGATGCCTTAAAGACTTCCACATAGCTAGTCTGTCATGTAAAGAAGGGGCTTACCTTACAGGCCAGGTGTTATGCACAAATCTATGTCAAATGTGCAAGGATGTCACTCACAATTCAGTTTTTATTAATTTCTGCAATTAATTTTTTAAGCTTTAGGTTTTCCATTTTCTGGGTCATATTTCAGCACTGCTTTTACATTTGCAGTTATAAAGTAAAAATTCATTAAGCATTTTTGTCTGTTAATATATATATTTTCTTTACAACTTCATCTGTACTTTTTTATGATTAACCAGTTTTCTTTTAATAATGAGGTAAATCTTTCTTCTGCCATGAATGTCTTGTAAAATGAAACGCACTAAATTAGGTTTCTTTCTATTGCAAATCATTCATATTTAGCTATTGACATGTAAAGTCCAGATGGTTGACTCCTGACTATCCTAATTCATTCTTTTGAATAGCAACAGTTTGCCTTTTGTCGTGTATTTTCTCTATTTGTAAAGGCTTTTGTTATTTATCTGCATTTACTGAATAAACTTACATATTATGGCACTTAATAAGTTCTACAGTCTTTAGCAAAATTTTCTTCAGATGCAGCAGCACAGTACCTGTGTAGGAATCCTCTAGATTATGGAATAGTATTATTTCCATCATTTATGTACTTCAATGAAGTCATTTCAAATATGAAGTCTGATTAAAATGAAATATGCAGAATCTAATTTAAAAATATTTAAATTTGTGTACTTGAATATTGCATTGATTCTATAGGCCAAGGAAATTAAAGGGAGACATAATCATAGTTTAGATGCAGTGCAACAATTGCTTGTCCATTATGGGTTTTTTGTTGTTTGGTTTTTCATATTTCACCATCTACATGATGCTATGTCTGTTATTTTTTTATACAGAAATCTCAGTAGACCTTTAGTACAAAATGTGCCATAGATCTAAAGCCATTATTGGCTGTTGTGATTTTGCAGAGTATTTGTCCCTCCTAAGTGACTGAGTGTGACAGTAGAAAGATATATCCTATGATAGCAAATTCCAACCATCAATCACAGTGCTTTCTCTTTCTTTTCATTGGTGAAAAGCTTGATGTTGTCTTTGGGGTAATTTGCTTAAGTGCTAAATCATAGTGTACACATTTTCATAAGATACTTCAATAAAAAGTACAGAATGTATTCCGTAATCTCTAATATACTTCAGACTTCCTCACAACCATGGTGCACTTGAGTAGAATTGCATTTTGGGAAGTCTACATCTGGGAACACTGTGTGAAAAGATAATTATGGGTAAATGGAGCATTTTTGATGCTAAAGATAGCCTTAGAATGAGAAAGAATAAAAAGATATCCTATATTTAGTTTCTTCGAATGAATATTTCGTTCTATAATGTAAAATGATGATGGGAAATTAGAGTTTTAAAGTGACTTTAAAAATGTCATTGACTATTAATTCTGATTTTATTTAAAAGTCCAATGTCAAACAAAGTTTTTGATATCTTTAAATGTTAATATATAAAAATCTAATTTTATTTTATATTTGTCAACGTTAGATTACAGAAAACATTCATAGTAAATTTCAACAATGAGAAAGCATCAAAACTTTCATCACAGAATTTAAACTTCAGTAAAAATATTTTAAAGATACTATGATTTTGTGTTGTAGTCATTGTTGTTTACTTGCTTTTCTTTTTTTTTTTTCCCAACATTTTCTAAAATGTTTATTACTGCTGCCATAAAGATAGGTATATTAGGTTTAGTTCCTAAATTCAGAATGTTGTTTTCCTTTTGTTGTGTGAGCCTCTAGATATGCTGTCCATCTTGAGTGGCATTTAGAGCTGTCAAACCACATCTGAAAAAATGAATTTGTTCTCATGTTCAATTTCTATGAAACTATTGGTTTTAAATAATGTACACATAATCAATTATAAATTTATGGCACATGTTAGTTGTAGTCCTAAAGAATTCATAAATATATGAAAAATGGTTCTGTGATACAAATTGTAGATTCTATTCTATCGTTTAATAATTTTTAGAATATAATACATATTATGGAATAGAATGCTACAAATCCATAGATAGGGTTATGGCTATTTTCTGTGCTTTGGGGAAAAAATTGTCCTTATAAGTAAAATGCTGTAGATATAGGTAGTAAGGGAATTATCATCATGGCTAAAGTTTGCTGATGCATTTTACAAGCCATTTAGGACAAAGCAGATGATCCTTTAACACAAACTCCATCACTTATTACTGCACCAATTATTTTACATAAATACATTTAGGTTTTTAAAAAACAGGAAACAGGTTTTTAAAAATAATATTGTCTTAATCATATTTTAGTTAATTATGCACAAAACACTATAAAATTATGTATTTTCTGGGAAAAAGAAAGTCCTAAGCTGCTGTTACCTTCCTCAATAGGTACAGATGACATCAGTACTGATGGCAGGACAGAAGCACTTGTGGAAGCATAAGAGCCTGATCCCTAAAGACAGTGAAACCAGTGTCTGCAAGTCCTCACTTACACTTTTGCTAAGCTGCTTTGAGTGAGGCTTCTCAGTAATTCTTGTACCCTTCAAATAAAGCCTTGACTCAGTTTAGGATGACAGTATCCTTTGGCATGGACATATATTCCAGGAAGCCTACATCTTATGTGCAAATCTTGTTTCCCATTTGTTTTTCAATCATTCAAGCTTGCAGCCAAACAATAGAATTATTTTCAAATGTTTGCTGACCAGGAGTATAAAGGTCAAGTAATGCTTAAAGAGAGGATAAGCAACTGTCTTTTTAAAGTTAATTTGACTATGTTTTATTAACTGTTTAAAAAGTTCATGACTTGAAAGTGCTTTTTAAAAAATTTTAGACGATATTATGAAATATTCTTGTGAACAAGTCAGTGAAACTTTATGTATGAAAAGTTTTGTCTTGCTTTCTCTGTACCATTTACAGACTATCTGTATTAGCACAAAAAGTGATATTTATTTCACTGACCTTTTTAATTAATTGCATTCAGGTTTGTACTGTTTTTTTCCTACAGTAAATGTAATATTGCAATCATGAAAGTCAGCAGTTCCAGTGGAAACACTGGTGAACTCATTAAGTGCACTGTCAGGTGTTGCCAACCCCAGATGTCAGCCAACTGGATAGTGACATATAAATAACTCTTTACAGAAGAATTTCAGTCTAACAAATTACCCATCTTAGACAAAGCAAGCTAGTATCCTGTGATTTGCTTTGCTACTTACTAGCTGCTAATGTGTGGGACAAATGAGAGGAGCATATGCCCCTTCTTAGAAAATATAAATCAGATTAGTGATTGCCTGATTCCTAGAAGCCTGGCTGACAGATGTCCACGTAAAATAGAATTTAAATGCAAGAATGGGTTCCACTGCTATCTCTCTATTTATTTTATTTTGCATTATTCCTTTCTATAACCAAGCTATTTGCAAAAAATGGGATTTCTTGACTACTAAATTTCTGCATCCCCTGAAATTTCTTTATTATTTCCTGTGGATTTTAAGGAGCATCTAAGTGAGTAGTATATACAGAACAACAGCAAAAATTTCACATGCAGCAGCAGTGACAAAGTGGAGGAGGAGAAGGGGTGAGAAAAAGAGAAAGCTTTACTCCCCTTCTTCTCATGAGTCAGTGTTTTAGAACTCTGCTGTCAGGTACAGATGTAATAAATTTCATTTAATAAGCATTGCAGAACACTTAGAAAATTGCCACTTTTAAGAGTTTTAATACTCTTGTGTAGTGCATGTCTTTTGTTTACAACAAACCTTCTATTTCTTCTGGATTCTTTTGATTGTTAGACTGTGTCTCCTATATTTGTATTTTATAGTTTTACAACTGAAGTCTAAATCTTACTTTGACTGACACAAGGTCTGTCTTAGATGTAATGCAATACTCAGTTTCAGGAGAACATGTTTTGTATGTACTGTGTGACAGATGAATGTGGATGTTCTTGGCAAGCATGATCTTGTAACAGAGAAAAGCATGAATGGCAGTCAGGACAGTTTTGAACTTTGTAAAAAGATGAAAGAGTTTATAAGTATCCAGATGATTCATTCATTTACGAAAAATCTGGCATAGGGTTCAACAGTTAAATATTCATATAGATTGGAGGTCTGTCTTGCCTTCTTGCCACAGAAGTATGTCTTTAATTGTAGAAACCATTCACGTGCACTTGGAGAATTGTGATCACACTAAATTACAGGTCTTTGCAAATTATTTTTCCACTATTTGTTTCTTAAGTTCTGTAGTATTAATCTCCTTTCCAAACAGAATAGAAGAGTTGTAGATCTTCTTTAAAGAGTGTAAATCATTCAGAAATGCAATGTCTTTGAGATAAATTCTTAAATAAGATAAGTCTGAAGTGGATGTTGGTGTGGGCTTTGGCTCAGCCTAACTCGAGAAGCATTAGTATAAACTGTACTTGTGGCTGCAGCAAGCAGCCTGGGGACATTGACTGAGAGATGAACCTCAAAAGCAAAAAAAAAAGGCCAAGGAGATCCAGTTTAAACATTTTGAAATAATAAGAAATAAAAAGTATAAAAGGAATAGTCCCTAAAGAAATCATAATATCAGCATAAATGTTGAAATAGCTTTTGAGTGTTATATTCTCTTTGCATAAATTGCAATTAATACAAATACTACTATCCCTCCTGTGTACATACCTCACATAGATCTTATCTAGTAGTTTTAGTGTTTGACTGAATTGTCACTCCAAGTGTTCATTTAAGAGTTTTTTGTTTGGAAGGTGCTTAACTATGTACTCAGTTGTTTTGTGGTGATTCTTGTTTGAGTGACACCATAGGCTGTTTTTAATGTGTCTCATTGGTGTTGTGATAATTATAATTATACCTGAAGGTTAAGAATGGAACTTATACATAATGTAAGTGGGGGAAAATGCTAATACTGGTTGAAGAACGTAATTTTAATTGTCATTGTTGTAGAATACTTGTAATTTACTTGCATACAGCTGGAGAAAAGTTGCCACAGGTAGGATGGGACAAAACCCAAAAATCTAGTGAATTTTGATCTTTACATCTACAATCACTTAGGTTTTCTTTAAAGAAATCACTTCAATTTTTCCATTAATTTATTATAAGGAAATTGAAGCTCTTTTTTATGTAAGAATTAGGAACAATCATATTAGCATTATTGTCTGATCATCACAGTGTTCCACATCTTTTGCAGCCTCCCTATCTTAGAATTGATAATATACTTGCCTTTACCACACGTTGTGATGAACTAGTAAAGAAAATTAAAAATATATGCATTTTCACACTTAAGCATCAAGGTTAGCTTAACTTCTAGACTGGCATTTAATCTCTGTTGTCTTGGCTTGTATAAGCTTCCTGAATGTTTTGAAAATATGCTGAAAGTTCTTGAAAGTTTAAGCATTTTTCTTTACCTTTCTTCTAAGAGCACTCCTCTTTAATGGCAGTTGCCCTGACCAGGAAAGTTGTGGAGCTCTAAATCCTTGTATCTAACCCTTGCTTCATCATCTTTTATATGAGTGATATACTGTTTGCTTCTTTCTCCCAAATTAGTTCATTTTTCATTATGTTTCAGTCAACTATCCATCTTGATCTTTATGATGACAGAAACAGCACTTGTACAGTACAGAAATAACAACTTTTAAACAAGTTAATCCAAAATAAATGCTATCAACATGGCGTTAACATGACAAAAAGGTTTTCATCTTGAAATTTCAGTTTCAGTAATTTCTTGGAAATACCTCAAGATTTCAAAGCAATTGCTTTGGTTGCAAAGTATGTTTTGGATTAATGTTTTTCAGTAAATCTCATCCTAGATGTTAGCAGGGAAAATTGTCATATCTTAGACTTGAACTGTATGTGTTCTTTAAGAATTAAACTGTGTAGTGAACTGTTAATTGAATGTAGAGTTTCAGATTTAATACATTGTTCAAGCATTATCATAAACTTATATACTTATATTACAAACAAATTTTTTTATTATTCCAGTTATCGCTGTGATGTGGCCTGGTTACATGTTATCTGGTAAAATAAAGTTTCAATTAAAAGGCAGGCACTAACAGACTGGAGGGTTGAAATAAACTTCCATATTTTCATATTTGTAGAAAATTGCAGAGTGTGCCTTTAGGAGACAGTGTATCTCCTAAAACAAATCACAGAGACTAGTATAAGTAATTTTGTATCCCTGACTGGTTTCTGCAGCCTGTCTCTGAGTAAGGCACCAGAATATCTGTGCAGAGAGACATGAAGCCAGGAAATGCTCAGCACAGGATGTGTTTCAATTGTTATTCCTGAGAAGCATTTAGTGACTTCTCTCATGCAGAACCTGGAACCTGTAGTGTCTTACAGAGGACAAGCAGCTGTGCGTGTTCTTGAAAGAACAAAGTATTTTAAGAAACAGCCATTAAGACAGATGCGACACTGATTTGCATTTTTGTTGCATTTCGGTGATTCCAGTCTTTATCTAGGATTTTGGAAACCCAGATTCATAATCTTCTTAACCCTAAGGTTAAAATTTTTACCTTTCAGTTCTGTACACATAGATGGTATCTGAATTTTTCTGCTTAACAAATACTTTAATATGAGTTTGAAATAACCAAATAACTAAAAGAGGGATTTTTTCCTGTCTCTCTTTCAGAAAGTCACAGTAGAAAATAGTTTTTAGAGGAGTTAGTTAATTATTTAAAAGCTTATATGGTAAACTTCATGAAGTACCAAGAGATTGGCAGTTCTGGAAGTGATACAGGAATTAGTATTATATATTGAATAACAGTGAAGGATTTTATCTGGAGAAATTGAAATTTCATAACTCAGTAATCTATTGTATTTTTCTGGTGCAGGACATAATGGTTTTGTTACAGAAGAGCTAGGTTCATGGCAGTAGAAGACCGACAGAACAGCTGTAGCTTTGATTGTTGCACAGCTTTGAAACTTTATTTTGGCCAAATACAGATTGATTTGCAAAGATTTTTAATATTCTAATACTAATAGACATGGCTGTTTCATTCACATGTAACTTAACAAAATATCGTAAAATGTTTTTAATTAAATTCATTATTGCAAGCAAAAAGATTTAAATTCAAAAATTAACAACTCATTTTCACCTGCCATCACCTGGTGTTGTTGAAGATAGTAAAAACTAGTCTCAGTAACACCTCCACCTTTGAAAATCATATTTTTCATATGTAGCTGCAGCTCAAGCTTAGCAATATTGCTTTCAAGTAAGCAAAAGACATCAAATGTAAAATATAGTTTGTATAGCTGTGTAATGTGTTATATACTGTGCTGATAAAAGTTGGTGATGTGTTGATAGTTTGTTGGGGTTTTTTTAAAATTCACACTTAATTCTTTAGTAGAAGATATTTCATTACTCTGCATGTTGTTTTAATTTTCATTCTTTTCTTTCTGCTTTATGCATTCCTTCCCTTATAGATTTACTACATAGCTTATTCAGCTAGACAAGGAGAAGTAAAACCAGGGATATTGCAGCAAAGTTTTTCTATCTTCAAAATACATGCTACCAGGCAGGGTTAGTCAACTCCATCTTAGATGGTCTCATCCATTTCAAATATGCCCTGAAGTGAATACCTTTTGGCCAAAGAACACTTAAACACTGTCTATTATGTAGTTATGATTACTATAACAAATAAATTTAATATCTGTTTTTTGAGTGCTGTTGTCCTTACTATTTTTCTTTAAATACACTTGACTTCAAAAAAATATTAATTTTTGAACTGTATTAAAAATATTTAAGACTGGACAGTTTTATTACCATGCACATATATAAGTGCAGGTGAAGAGCCATGAACCTTTTATTTCTTTTTTAAGTGGCTACAGACATCTCAGGGGAGGTACATCAAGGTTCCCAAAACCAGCAAAGGCACCCTCCTGTTTTGGGTGTGTGCAGTTCAGAGAGACAGCAGGACTCCTCATGATGCTGAAGCGCAGCATCAGTTCAGACATTTTTTTAGCTTGGGCTGGTGTGTTTGATCTCTCATGTTGAATTCAAAGCAGATTTTACCCAAATTTTGGTACGAAAAAGCATTGTTTGCCATAACTGGTTATTATAATACAGAAATACAAAACATCTGAGCATGCTTTATGTCAGTTGCATTTAAATCCAAGTATCCTTTCTAATCTTTAGACTGTTATTTGTAGACACTAGACAGTGATAAGGCAATACCTCATCATGATGTTAAATATGAAGTTTGGGAATATCTGAGCTGCCAGAAAGATGTCGATATCCTGATGTGACATTCACAGAGCAGTATCCTCTTTGAATTACTAAACAGCTGTCTGCACTGTCAATGACACAGCTTAAAATATTTGATAATAAGAAGAACTTCAAACCCTCGTAAAAAGAACTTAATTATGTACATGTACCTTATTTAAGAAGTTTCAGCTTGCAGTAATGAAATTGTGCATATGTATTTTAAAATCACCTCTCAAAGTATCAGTGTCAGAAAGATAATTCTCTCTCTCTCTTCCCCTGCTCCTCTCTTCTGGAAAAGATAGTTGATGTAAAAATATAGTGTCACCCTTCATTGTCTGAGAAATCTCATAAAGTAATATAAAGTGATAAAACTATAGTCTGTGTATTTTTATGCTATTTTGATATTTTGTCTCAGTGACTGGTATTTTACAGCACATCTCTTGTGATTCTTACTAAGCATTATTTTTTATTTTTCTGCAAGTGACAGTATGGTTTCACTTGTTAAGAATTAAGTCTTTTCTTGCAATACATCACCAGATGCATTGCCTTCTGTATGGTAGAAAATTTGTGTATCTGGTTTCCCCTATATTGTTTTATATCTAAGCCTTTTTCAATACACTTTGCTTTAATTTTTATTATAACAGCTTGTAGCGCAATCAAACAGCATGCTTGTAAGACATTTTTACCCTAATTTGAGACAGTCTAAACAACCCCTGTCAATAAAGAGCACCAGCTTGGCATGGACTGCAAAATGTATTGTGAAAATGCACACCATGGCTTTTGTATTCAGCTTCCAAAAGTATTATGTAAATAGGAAAAAAAAAAAAAGAAAGAAAAGAACACTGTATCATTGGGTTGCAAAACCAGAATAACTTTACCATCCTGCAGTTCTGAAATTAGCTGAATTTAATAAAAAGCTTTAACAAGCTTCACAAATCTGAGATCTAAGAACTCTGATCCTTCCACTTCAAACACATGGGCCTGCAGCACTTGATATAAAGGGAGAGCTTGTTAGCTGTTGGCAGCAGAAGTCCTTTCCGAGCTGTGCCAGTCAGCAGGGACACTTCATGCAGACGAGCATTGTGCATAAGCCTGATGCCATTGAAGGCAACAGCAAAACACTGATGTGACATTATTGTGATCAGTGCAGGGCACAATACGATTGACAGAAGTGGTTGCTGTACAATTATCTGTTTTCATGGGTTTTTCTGGCTTGTAAAATGAAAGCATTTGAAAAGATAGAAATATTCTGTGTGTAAACTACAGCAAAACAAAACCCTGTTTGATGAAGTTAGAATATCACATTGCTTTTATGTGCATTTTCTTCATATTTAGACATTATAATCAAATAAATCTTTATGTCATAGGAAAAACAAGTTTTCAACCCAAACACAAATGTAATACAGGATTCTGTTATAGATAAGTGCAAACTTGTGGACAAGAATAATCAGTCAGGTTTCATAAAGCTTACAGCTGAAGGTTGTGGCTAAAACAAAGAAACAGTGACACCAATGTTAATACACTCTTAATAAAAGAATAGATTTAAAGTCAATGTACAACTACTTGTATCATCAAGTAAAAATACAAAGCTTGCATTTATAGTTTCAGCGATTTACATATTATCTGTTGAGTTCTGTCTGTATGCTAGATGAACATGTAAGTAACTAGATATATAGAACTCATTTGTCTCAAGGAAAAATGTTTGCATTATCGATTTTTTTAGTTACTGAGGTTTTATATAGCTTTTATATAATTTTGAATTTATATTTTAAAATTATGTTTTAGCTGTATTGCTAATGAGCTATGCACTCTCATATCCATGGTTCTTTTTCAATAGTGAAGCTCTTTTTGTTGTTGTGTTGAAAAGCCAATGATAGAATTGACTGCTGTTTTCATTACTGGGTTTTTTAATCAATTTAAGAAATGAATGAAAGACTTCATAAGATAATTGGACATAATTTGATTACCTAAAATGTGAACTTACATATTTTGAATATATATTGAAACTTGAAAAATATGGACTATGTTGGACACAAAATTGCTGATAATGCTGTGTGGGTAACAAAAAGAAAAGACAACTCTCCTTGGTTCTGCCTATTGAGTATATCTAACAAAGCCAAGGATCAGCAGTTGGGTTTTGTTGAAGGATTTCACAATCTAACAGGTTTAAAATTATAGAAGCAGGCTGGAACCAGACCCCCAGTGGATCCAACTGCCTGGCTCTGTAGGAGCACGGCCCCAGGGATGGGAGCTGACCAGGGGCTGTCAGTGCAACAGGCTGGGAGCTGGGCTTCACCACAGGCAGAAACAGGACAAAAGAGCAGTGGGGAATCAGAGAAGGAGAAAAGCACAGTGTTATCCACCTTTCTGTTCAATCAGGGCTTTTTAAGTTAGAAAGCTTCCTCTCAGTGAGGTTTTTTTAGTTTTTGTTGAGTTTTTTGGGGTTGTTTTTTTCTTTTTTTTTTTTTTGATCACAAATGACAATCTGAGTATAAACTGCATGGGGACTGAGTATTAACAGGAGCTAGGATACTGAACAGAAGATACAGAAACCATGCAAACTGATGGAGAACGGTTCTTTTTGTGAATCCCAATTGGATGTGATACTAGGCTAAAGATTTTTATTAGATGCATCTGTGAAAAAACAATTCATGCCCTGAAAAGCTTTCTAGAATTCTGATAGAGGTAGTGAAATCACTTTCTTTTTTTGCTTAAAATCTAATTTCACCTTTACTGGTGCCAAATGCAGAAGTAACTCCCACAGATGTCTTAAAATTCATGAGAGCAAAGAGGGACATAGACTATGTGTCTTCCTGATTAGGATGAAAGAAGGAGTTTTGGTTTTAATTTGTGTTTATGTGCTTTGCCTTCAAGAGAAACTGAAGAGAAGAGTTGAGAGGAAAAACCAAAAATCTCTCTGGGGATTGGACTCATTGCAAGGCTAAAGTCTTATGACTTTGTCCTCCTCACTGTATCCCTGCAGTTTCATATCTTGTAAAATAATGTCAATGGAAAACACAGCTAAATGATTCCACAGTTCTGTAGAAAAAATGAGTAAGGAAAGGAGCCCCAGAATTTTTGTTCAAGGATGTGCTCAGACCAGGTCTTATTGAATCAAGTTTCTCAAATCTAGGATCACCTGATGCTTGAACAGCTTAAGGGTACTCCATAGCTACTCTGGGGAAATTGGGCAAATTGCTCAATTGTATTTTACCTTTCACCCTCTATAGTAGTATAGCTTTTTTTTTTTTAACTGTAACTTTAAAAACTTATATCTGTTGCTGATAATTCTATCTCTTTGTAAAAAAAAAAAATCAGAAAAGCTTTACGAAAACCAGGAAATTTGATGCTTTAAAAATAAATTTTTATTTAAAAATAAAAAAAATAAAAATATAGTTGATCAAAGAAATGTGGTTTAACATGTATGTGCCTGAGCATGCTGTTTTGGTAGCTTAATACAGTTGGTATGGGGACAAAGTAAATTCCAGGTCTGTGCAGCCAGATACTTCTGTCTTCTGTTGCTGGGACAAGGAATGAAGAGAACAGACTGAGAACACGAATAGTTAAAATAATTTCTTAACAGCTCCTACACAGACTTTCTGTAGCTCTGTGCCCATTAACACCCAACCACCAGCAATAGCTTGGTTTGATTGGAGCTTTGTTTTTCTTACAGAGATGATTTTTTGGTGCCTTCTGAAGTTCCCCAAGTCAGAGATACATGGAATGAGCAAAGGGCAGTTAATATCTTGTAAAGCTATCAGGCTTTCTGAGGACTCATTAAAAAATTTAAAAAAAAAAAAAAAAAACAAAAAAAAAACCACCTGAACATACTGATAAGTTGAAATTCACTTTGCATTCACCTAATAACCTATAACACCTAATAACCTGATGATGCCAACTAGGTTTCATTAATGTTGGGCCTTTGTTCAAATCCACAAAATTGGTAAGGTAGAAGAATAACTTCCTTTAACAGTTAACAAGAATGTGCACTTTTGCAAAAAATGCTTTGTAGCAATAATGATTATGGTTTGGGGTTTTTTTAATTTTAAAATTGCTTATAAAGTATATTTCCTAATTACTTTTAAGTATTTAAAATATGCATACAAAGAAATTAGCTTTTTTAGAGTAATAATTTCAAAGCAATCAAATTGTTTCCTGCAAATTACCCAACAAAAAATGCCATTTCATTTAATTGACTGGATTTTTTTGTTACAACTTACGACATGAAAATTCTTATCCTAGACCTAAATTGCACAGATGCTTGTCTAATTCTATTCTGAGGACAAAGACTCCTAATGCAATTCATAGAAAGGCAAAAGAAATGATGAGGGATTACTGGCAGAATATCTTCTGGCATTTGGTAACAGCTCCTTAGCTGGGGAGTAAGGCATGTCATTCCTTTGGCTTTGCAGGCAATCCTCACTTAGGGCAAACCTGGGGCAAAGCAGATTTAGAATGTCCAAAAGCCAGCGTGTTGTGCAGTCCTGTTTCCAAGGTGAGTTCTAGGTCAGTTGGCCCTGCAGTGCATCCTGTCTCTCCAGTCCTCTGCACAGGAGCAGCATCCCACACAGATGTGACCAGTGCATGAGGATGAGTGGACTCCCATCCATTCTAGAAATCTGGGTCTCCAGGAACAGCAGGGTCATGAATGTTTAATGCTGAGGAAGATGAATTCATGGGGATTTTAACTTTTAAATGAACCTACATCATTATTTATGTAAAATACATAGACACATAACTTTTTAGATACTCTTCAGACATCATCAGTGTGACAAAAAATATCTTGAGACAACACTTCAGTAGAATGTTCTATACACAAGAAGAATTGTAAGGATTTATAAGATACTATATCACACAGCTCTTGAGAAATAAAAAGACTATAAATTAATGCCAGAACTAAAAAAAAAAACAAACCCAAACCTGTTTGATATATCAACTACATTAGCTTTTAAAATAACTTTATATTAATTCTGCTCTGGTTTGGGGATAACTTCCTGATCAATATTTTTAAGGTAAAGCAGAAAGAAGGAGAAGCTAGCTGGAGAGGTAGTTCTTCTGGGAGCCAGGTAGGCTAACAGGAGCAATGCATACATCTTTTAGAAGGCTGTTCTTTAGCTGTAATAGAAGACTAACAAAAAAGAAATATTTTCAATGATCAGAGACTTTTTAAAATTACAGAAGATGGGCAATGTGATGGGTAATTTTAGGGTAAAAGTTATATATGTAATTAAATTTGTTCTTTGTGAATCAGTTTCTAATTAGATTTCTTGTACGTTGTACCCTCCTTTCCATGGCTTTTTTAGTAATCTGTTTCTCACAGAAGTACTTTTTTTTTCATGTCAGCTGGAATTAGGAAAACAGATGTGTTCAGGTTAGGATATTTACTTCTGGAAGACCTGAATAGATGTAAAGTGATGTGGTCTGTGTAAGAGGGAAAACCAGAACAGAACTCATTGCACAAGACCTCTTTCAAGAGAAAGGCAGCCAGATACTGTGCTACCTTGGATGTATACAGGGGCACAGCAGCTCTGTGTGTGTACCATCTTAAGCAAAAGGGAAAAAAGGTAATTTTTTTTGTGCCTTAGCTGCCATCCAAATTAACTGAATTTGCTTCTCATCTGCTGTGCACAGTTCCCACAGCTCAGCTGATCTGTCATTTGTTGTTAAACCAGTAAATTATTTAGGTACCTAAATCTGCAGGCAATGTAGTGCATAAAGAGATAAATCTACCCAAGTTAGATTTAATTAAAAAAATAATCTAAAGGTTCTGAATTCTTACCATAAACCAGATGATTTTGAGGCTGAGCATTTAGAAAATGTAACAAGAACATCGCCACAGATTATTAAAACTTAACCTGTAGACTATTTCGTAGTCTTGCAGAACTGGGACTTCCATTTGATTTTAATTTCATTGCATGCCAGTAATTACTTTGTTCTTTTCAAAAAGATTTGTAGAGAAAAGAAAAAAGTAGAGTTTAATACTAATAACATACTAAGCTACTTGGATATTAAGTATGTATAGACTAAGTTCTTGTTTAATATTCCTAGTTGTGTTGTGGGATAGATCCCTCTGCATTGCAAGGAAAAAAAATATTATTTCCCACTGAAATGGCACAGCACTTGAATAACTTCTAGGAAATTTATGTCTGTGAGAATAAGTGCAGAATGTTCATGAATAAAAGGACATGATCAAAGTCCTTGTCTTATCTGTTGGGGTATATGTACCTCACAGCTGACTTCCAGGCTTCTGTGGCAGCTCCACACCTCTTTGTTCTGAGTCTTACATGTTAATTCAGCATCTGAAAATACATACAGAAGGAAGTCACCCCATTTTATTTATGTTTGTTTTTTTTCCTCAGCTACTGAGAGAACATTGTCAGAGGAAACTCAAAGTAATTTCAGCCATTTTTTGTCTCCCTGGACAATATTTCTATCAGTGTATCCTATAGCAATTGAACATAGCCTTTTCCCCAAGCTACAAATTCCATCCAGTGCATATATATATATTCAAATATTTTTTCATCATGTCCTAGGAAGATCAACTTAACAAATGTGATGCTTTTCAGAAAACAAAAGAAGATGAGCTAAAGTTGAACTAGAAACAAAAGAAAAAAATCATTTTCTGCCTTTCAAATATCTCAAAATCAATTACATAGAAAACATCTACTTTTTAAACAAGAAAAAAAAGAACTTTTGTTTTTTGGCACAGTGGCTGGATAATGTTGCACTTTGCATTCTCAAATGAGATCAGTAAGCACATATATATTTGGGAAATTACCTGATTATCTTATGCAAATATAAGTTCTTCTGCAGCTAGATAGTGTACACGTATATGAAATCTAAAAAATTATATTAAAAATTTGTCATATAACTTTTAAAACAATTTTTGTCATTTAGTTATTTAAATAACTTTTTTGTACTGAACTTCCTACTTAACTTCCTTAAGAACTTCCTACTTAAATTCTCCAGTTTGTTGTGTTTTCATAGTGTTACTCATTGTCTCTGTTCTCTATTCTTAAGGGAGTTTTTGGTGTACTTGGCAGTTGTCCTCATCATTTACTGAACTGTACAGTTTGATTCTTGAAATTGGGAGACAATAACTATTAATGCTGGTTTAAATTAAAGATTAATATTCATAATGGTATTGGAACATCCTTTATACTATTCTCTATTTCTTTTGCACATTTTGTACATCTTGTTTGACTCTATGGCAGGATATAAGTATTGAATTAAGATAATCAGTGAACTTTTTCCAGATATTTTAAAACACTAGATATTCTTTGAATTTTATTTTTCTCTCAATTTTGAATTAATCAACTTTAAAGATTATTTATTATTAACCTTATAATTCATTTTATATTCCTTTGTCTTTAAAATTATCTGTGATACTCTTCTCTTTGAGCAATTAGAAGTAACAAGAAACAGAGATGAATAACTTGTTTAAAATTTATTAGTTTTGCCTTTTGGTCATTTAATATATGACCAGTTGAAATCCATTTTTTTCCAAAGACTGTATATTCACATCCATATTTTTCCAGTGGAAGCATAATTTTCTAAGAGTCTTCTCATTAGTTTTCCAGATAATTTTTATTTAGATAAACTGCTATTCCCAAGTACAGTAGTATGTCTTCGGAATTTATGTTTTCTGAATTCTGCTGTGTTTCCATATTTAAGCATTTTACCCATTCTTTGTTTATTGCCAGCACTCTGTTTCCATTCTGCTCAAAACCATAGCCATCTCCTCTGCGTTAAAAAGGAGAGCAAAAAGCTGTTACCAGTAGGTGTGAGGGAACGTAGGAAGTGAAGGAATATCTGCAAACTCATTGTATTTACGGGGTGACTCATCTAAAGGAGTCTGGAAAACCTTTGCAATAGAGCACTGGGAAACTGAAGCACCCAGCTCATTCCACACAGTGACCTGCCTAATAATTTTATAAAAGCAAATAAGCCCCACCCTCCTGTCAGCCTTTTAAAATGCAATCAAATATTACTCTGACATTCTTAAGAAAAATATCAACTTGTCTTCTCACAAAATGCATGCTCTCAAATATAAACTGGATAATTACTTCTGTCTAGTTCTGTTTAAATATTTAAAAATATATTTTATTTGATAGTTTTACAAAGAAAAAATAAATATTTTTTTTAGAAGTGAAAGCAGAAAATAGCACTTTTTTAGACAGAAACTACTATTTTGTTGGAGGTGATCTGGTATGTGCCCACAAACTGTTATTAGAACCTGAGAAGGAAAATAAATAAAATAATTTCACTACCATCTAATCAGTGTGTGTAATAGATCAAAGATATATACAGTATCCTTGATGTAATTTCTTTCTCAGTTGCATGAATCCAGTGGATTTATTTGCATTTTCTTTCATATTGTAAGATATATACCACTCAGGGACAATTAGTAATAAAGAAACATTAAGTACCAGAAATTAATCTCCTCAATGTTTTTTGGAGGGTTTTTTTTTTTGCCTGGAGGGTTGATTTTATGGCTTTAGAGCAATTACTATTTATCATCTCTTGGTTTACGGGAAAGAATTAGAGTTATTAGCTATTAAATTATCCATGAAAATTTGACACTATACTAGACCAAACAAACCCTGGGGCTTGCTGATTTTCCCAGTATGAAACATCTGTGACTTCAGCTAGAGAGAACTTAACATTGTCTAATTAGATTTCTAAGATTTATAAGGCTCAAATGCTCTATTATTAGAAACCTGAAAATTGGAGCAAAAGTTGAAACTTGCATTTACTGAAGATTATTTAAAAACATTTTTAACAGCACTGTGTGTTGCTAAATACTACTAGCTTGTAATTGGTGAAGATTACCAGATAATGTATTATAGTCCGTAACAGCAGTAGTCCAGGAAAAATGTGCTCCCTACAATTGAAAATAAGTCTCACCTTTTGACAACAGTAATTAAAAATACTTTATTTTAAATGCTGCACTAATTATATGATTATTTTTTATATTCCAATTTAAGTATAGTTTATATTCTCTTGTGTTCTGCTGAGGCAAAAACTAGAGTTTGTGTATTTTCCTTTTTGCAATATTATCACTCATGGACAGGGAGAGATAATCATCAGTCGCCAGCATAGAAGAGTAGCTTTCTATTGGCTCTGATTCCAAGTCTGACAGTGAATTAGGCACTATCTCTTTCTTTGGAGTCAATATGGCTTCTTCACATGGTAATTAGATATTTCATTCTGTCTTCAATTACTGGATCTAAAAATGGTTCAGAAATTTCAATCTGTTAAAATAAAAATAGCATTATAATATAATCGTTGCTATATTGAAAGATTGGAGAAGATTATTATGGTTGCAAAGAACTTGGAAATTAAGAAGGGGAGGAATCAGAATTATCGCTCACTCTTAGTTTGTACCTTTTGAATTTGGATTAGAGCAATCTTTAGTTACAGGATCCCTTTCTCATTGAATACAGAAAGTAAATACTGCTTGGATAATAAGCAGCTTTTCAATATTTTCTCTTGTCCTAATTGTTCATTGCATTGTCCCATATATTATTTACTCTGGTCTATTCAGTTCCTGCTGTAAAGAAATGATTAATTTCCTCAAGTGTTCTTCAGCAGTGTGCATCAATATACTATCTGAATTTTTCACAAACACTAATTAATCTTCATTACATCCTTCTTGAGGAGAGGTGGAATTAACCCCAATTTGTAGAAAGGAAACAGAATTACTGGGAGTGAAAGGTCACAAATGCCCATAATGTGGGCAGCATTTACTGCTTAGTTTCTGAGTCCTGAGTATTACATAAGGCTTTATTTATGGAAAATTTCTATTAATTTCCATTTCATTTATAAGAAAGAAACATTTCTACTAGAGGTTTCACTTCACTGCATCAGATAATAGTAATAAAAAAAATTAAAACTGCAGTAATAATTAAGCATGAGAAATCTGCTCTTCTCAGTTGCTGAAGTCAGGAAGAAAAACTTTTTCCATAGCATAGAATTCAGGAGTGTGAGCCAGGAAGATGTTCTTTTCTTATTTCTGTATTTTTTTTCTTTCTGTTTTATTTTATATATTATATTGTTTCCATTTCTATAATGAGCCAGACAGAGGTCCTACAGTGAACAACTTCCTTCATTACTATGCTTTGATTTCATGGAAGATCTACTCAGTATCTTGGAAAAATTGAATAATTTAAGAAATGTTGTATATGATCTTGTAGTTAAGATATTCTGTCTTAGCAACGTAGGTTAGTTAATTCTGTGCTGAAAACCAGAAACTCAAATTGAGTGCTTGACTTTATGATTTCAATGATATCAGTTATTTTTACTACTGATTTCTTTGTGCTCATTCCTTGACTTGAGAAAGTGCAGGGAAAGGCAAATTATAAAAGGTGGAAAAAACTCCAAGAAGGGGAAATTTTTTATTTATAAAGAATGTATTTAATCAACTTTGTGGTAAACTCAAAATTCACAATCCACTAGTACCAGAATTTTCCAGTATATGGCTCCTCCCTCAGTGGGTATAGCTGGAAAAGGCTTATGGGAAGAACAGTCACTAGTATGGCTAGAGAATTCCTCCTAGCTTTGAGAGATTATGTGTTTGAAGTTTTTGGGTGTGGAAGGATTTTTGAGAGGTCTGAAAGCACAGCAATAATGTTTTAATCTTTTGAGATTTTAAATTAAATATTCCTATCTATGAACATTGTTTTTATAAAAGCATGGAATATAGGTAAATTCTCTAACAATTCTGCATCCCAACTTACATATAAATTAATTCACATGAAAAATCTTACCACAGAAGTTACCTGCTGAGTTAAAGTCCTTGATTCAAAGCTTGGAGGTCCTAAATTATATAACATTTTTGCAATAGGCAAAATCAAGTTTGTATCTCATTTTTCATTGGGAAGATTTGTAAGCCTTCATGACTAAATATTTCCAGAAACTGTAGCTTAAGTAAAAGCCTGGCAATGTGATATTTTCATACAGAATGAATTATGGTAATAAAGCTTGTGGGAATTGAAGTTACAGCCTTACTAAAGGGAATTATGTTTTTGCCAAAGTACACTTCCCAAACAGTGAGGTACCATTCAGACCATGGTTTTTTTTTTGGTACCTCCACCAGTTGAATTAAGTCACGTTGTTTGAGTTCAACTGCATGCAGTGGCCTTTGGCACTTGGGTCATGCAAGTGACCCTGTGCAGGTCACATTTTTAGTGCATGGATATCTCTTTGACTATGGTAGAGAGTACCTGAGATTCACACTTGTATTTTCAATTCAGAATTCTGATTCCCATGAAGTTTGTAGGCTTGCAAGTAGGATCTCACACTTTTAACAACTTTCAGCTACCAGGATTTTGTGAGACTTACGTGGTTTGACAATAAATGGGGATGTTCTAATATTACCATTACAAAACCATTTGTCTGTTAATTATAATGGTCCATGATTACATATTTGTACACTAATGTTTTGCTATTACCTTCTAGATATATCTGCAAACATCTGTAAAAGTACTTAATTGTTGTCCATTTTAAATGTGACATTAAGTGGCACAATTTAACATAATTTCAAAATCTCATTGCAAGCTCATAGTCAACAGTGGTCTGTTCTAGGAAGGGGATTTTGAATGGAAGCACTATTTTCTGTATTTATAAAAAAACTCACAGCATAAGTGCCAAAGCTCTTTTCCATTGTCACTTTTCTTCTGAGTCTGCTCTCACTTTAGAGCAGAAAATATGGCCAAAGTGACTCTGTGTGTTTGCAGCCACTGCCTCATTTGCTTGCAGACCTCGAATGTGTTATTATTCAACTGTGCTGAGCCTTGTGTCTGATTTCCCAAAATTTTGTATCAAATCTCCTACCATATGAAAGATGCCAGTTATGCTTCAGTTGAAGACCTTCAAGAGATGAAGCAATATTAACATTACATATAGATCTTAAAAGTGATAAATTAAATGAACAGGTGATGCTCTCTGCTTGCTGGCATGCCTCAGGATATGAACAGATGTAATAAATACAAGATAATACTAAGTTTTTAAGTTTTGCTTTATGAATGTATTTTAAGAAAAACTATCATTTAAAGCATAGCAAGTTGCATTTATTATATAAAAACTATTGTTGAAAAACTATTTTGCATGATTACAAGAAAATAATCATGACGTTATTTTAAATTATTTAGTATAGCCTATTGCACTTAATCCATGTATCCCTTTCAGGATGTGTTAGTTAAATTATTCATTTTTAAATTGCATATCAAATTTAATTTTAGGAGTAACTGATGTTTTGGTTGATTATAACTGTTAAATTTGTACCTTCTTGGAGCTGCCACCTTCAGGCACAGAGGAGGGCAATAGAAAGAAAAACCAGATCCTTAGCTGTAACTAAAGCTGAACTTCTGTTACTCAGATTAGGAAATGCACCCCACCACCTTGTTTCTAGATGAAAGCTGCTTCAGCAAGATCTCTAGATTCCCAGATTTACAGAGTGTCTTGAGCACAGACACATATTTTCAGGCATTTGCTTAACAAAAGAAGTTTCAAAGAGGATTTTGTTTACTCAGGGAAAGGCCACAGCATTTTTTTATCCATAATTGAACTCTTTCTGAGCTTTGCAGGGTGGGTATGCTTGGTTATAAAGTTACACTAGTAAAAAAGCAATGGAAAAGTGTAAATAGAAAGGAATCAAGATTTTACAGGTTCAGATTTTGTCTGTTTTACTATTCAGGAACATGCAAGAACAGATGCTCCCTTGGGTATGACCGAAAGTCAATATTGTCAAGTATCCTGTTTCTGACAGTAGCCAGTAACACTTCCCTTATGAAGAGAGAAATTGCATAATGATACTGTGCTAGAAAGCTACACCATTAGAAAATGTTTGAGATTCAGGAGCTGGAATGTATACCCTGAATAGATATTTCTTCCATAGATTTTTCTAGTTGCTTTCAAAATCATATACCTTTCCAGTTGTTCATGTTTTTCTAGCATTCTTGATGCATACTTTGGCTCATCCTCTGTTTCTTTATTGTGGAAGTTTTTTATCTCAGAATTCAATTCAACACAGCTGGAACAGCATTTGTGTGATTTTATGTGAAGGTGTAACAGTTTTCTTTCATTTTCTATTTCTCTCCTGGTATTTCATAATATTTTATTGCCTTTTACTGAGAATTGAGAAATGTACAAAAAAACAATCTATAAAGATCTGAAGATCTCAAGTCGTCGTAGTATTAATCAGTGGATAGTTAAGGTTGACCTTTTTCCTCTCCTTATGTTGCATTGTGTTTCTCTGCATTAAATTGGATATTCCATTTTATTGTTTCTGTAACAGGTACTAGTACTTGTTATTATGATCCTTCATAACTTCATGGACTTGTCACCTCACTAGTCACTTCCTGGGTAATTTGTGGTGTGAATCTCTTGAATGGCATAGGGCTTAATCCTTACTCTTGTGAAACTCAATTAGTGATATTCTTCTCTGTGATAGTTCACTATTACTCCATACTTTCTCTTGTCATACTTTCATAAAATTACTGTTACACGTGAGAGACTTCTTTTCTCTAAACAACAGCCTGGTCCTGATTTTTCTTTGATTAATTGCGGCTGAGGGAAGTTATGCTTCATATGGAAGCCTAAGTAAACCAGATGGGATGGATCCTATGGCTGCTTGTTCATTCTTTAAAAAAATTCCAGTCAATCTGCTAGGCATTCCTTGTCTTTCAAAAGCTGACTCTTGTCCAGAGTATCTTATTTATCTGGGTGCCTTTTAATACTTTTCTTCAAAGAAATTTGCACTAGTTTGTTTGCTGCAAATGTCGTTCTTAATGATCTGAAGTTTTCCAGGTCTTCCTTGGAGTTCTGCTAAAAATTCTCACCAGATTAATTATTGTCAAAGCCTTTGGTATGGAAACAGTGTTAAGTGAAAGTTTACACACCGTTATTAGTTGTTAAGGCCTTTCATCCTTGAATTCCCTTAGAACTTGAATAAATACTATCTAATGTAAGTAATTTGTTACTACTGATTCATATATTTATTCTGTGATCTCTTCCATTGACCCTTAGCTTCACTTTTCTACTTTCTAAGTACTCTATAAAAGGATTTGCCATATATGCAGCTCCCCAGCCTCTGGGTCACCACAGACGCAAAACATCCATTTGCCTGTTTGTGCTTGTTTTATACCTTAATCCTTTGTTGACCTTAAAGGCACTGTAATGAGCTTTCTGCTTCTCATGTGCTTTAACAAGGATTTACTTCTGGGTTTGTGCTTTTGTACTTTTTCCACAAATCTTTTAATGGCCTATCTTATTTGCATTTCGTCATTGAAACTGTGAGAAATTATGATCATCCTTTCCTAACTCAGACACAGCTTCACTATTTCTTCTGATTTCTCACTGTCATTTTTATCCTTACTCTACAGACTTATTGGTTTCATTTTGGATCTTCCTTATTACTTTGTGGAACTGTTGTAGTTTTTCTGAATCTTGAGAATTTAATTCTTATACATTTTCTACAAGACCTTTATAAATTCAGCTTTAAACTTGTATTTTTTCCATCTGAATCAGTCCTTACATTTTACTATTTTACTATAGTGTCCCTTTTTAAAATCAAGTATAACCACAATGATTTTATTATTACTATTTACTTTGGTTTTGTTCCTGCGAGGATATATTAAAGTGTGTGCATTGTGATTACTGATAAAGAGCATCTGTCCAATGATAACATCCTCTTCTGTCTTACCTGTACACCATGCCTCCCCATACTAATGTCCTAATAGTTGTCATCTATCCCTCCAGCTTCTGATCTGTTTATTCTATCAATAGCCTTGTGTAAGAGCAGCTATTCTCATGTCATAATTTTATTTCTTAAACTTCACATGTGTCGTTGCTTCACTGTTCTCTGTTTCACTGTCTGTATTCTGACAATTCTCTGTTGCTTCTTGCTTGAATATTTCCAACATCTGTCCTAACCTTTGCTTTAGGATATTTTGAGGTGGTTGAACACATCATGAGTGCAACAGATTTCAGCACATCTTGGTTAAAGGCTTTCTAAACTATACATTGGCATTCCTTTTTTTTAACTATAAAATCTTGATCTGACCTTCTTGATAGGAAAATGCAGCAACTTGGATTTCATAATAATTGAACGGAAGCCTGACCTTCCCGCATGATCTTCCTTCCTGACCCCTTTCTGATAAGCTTTATACTTCTTTTTTCAATGTATGAATCAAAAATATATTTCTGCTTTACATCCTCTTTAATATTTCTCTCTTGTTTTCCGCATTCTGGGAGAAGTTTCAGGAATCCTAGCACAGATAACTTATTTTTAGCTTTCTATGCAGCTTGGTACAATTTTGCTTCTGTAGCTTCTGGTTTATTTTTTTCCTGTAATGTGGAACCTTGGACCATGACTCTCTGATTTTCTACAAACCCATTTAAACACATTGTGGAGTCCTCTTCTACTCACAGCCATGTCACTGTCCATTTATTTCAGAGGTTACAAACTAACCTAGATGTGTAAGAGCAGAATTATTCACCCTTGTAACCAGCCGCCTCTTTTCCCATGGGTTGCCTAGCTCAGCAAGGCTCTCCTTTCTTACAAGGCACACACGGTAACATTTGAGAAAAACCTGTCACCATTTCCTCTTCCACTAGAGAGACATTTCCATGTCACAAGACAACGCTCCTGATTTGGAAATGGGAGCTTTCCGTAGTGTTTTGGAAAGATTCCTTTATTCCTAGTAGTATGTCTGTGTTTCTTTTGCTTGATATAAGAGGGAAGCTTTATTTGTCCTGTAGCTGAGATAATCTGATCCTTTTTACTTTAACATTTTGTCACTTTAGTCTTCCCCACAGCTGAACTTGCAGCATAGTCACCTTCTTTCCCCCTCTTTGCTGACCCATCCAGTTCAAGGGCTTTGCTCACCTTCTTTGCAGAAGTACCCAATGCCTCAGGTGAGACTGTGATGAAGGGGTCTGGAAAAGAAAGCAAGAGATATTCTTTCAGACTGCCTAAAATATAGTTCTGAAACTTTTACTTCTCAGTCACACAGAGAAATTTGAACAAAACCAGAGTGTAAATTGGTTATATTGGGTTCATGAAAGAGAAGTGAGAAAATGACTGCTTTTGAACCTAGTTTTATACCTTTTTTATCTTCTCGAAATGTTTGCAAAAATGCTAAAAACCAAGAGATGAAGGTATGAAGACAGTAAGTAAATAAAGGAGTTTAGGATCCAGTTGTTAAAATTAGCCAATTCATGACATTTAAAATTCCTTTTATCTTGTCTGGCCTAGGGCTTCTGCTGCAGAGGCACTTCAAAATGCAGTTGCTAAAGTTAGATACTGTTGACATGAAAACACCTTTAGTGGTTTTTAACAACATCCCATCCATCTTCTCATACTTTAAATATTTCAAGCTTTTACTTTATAAATCTCTTTAGGGTTTGGGTCATCTGTGCTGTTAGAACATTTTCCTTACTGCAATTTTATCAACAGTTTTTCAGCTTTTTTGATGTCATTCTCAGTTGTTTCATCTTCCTGTCATAAAGTTCAGATTTAGGTAAATACTTACAGCAAGTACTTAATATTCTAGGCCAAACAAGTATGATTGAGAGAAAAAGCAAATAAAAAAATACTAAACAGAATGATAGATGTGGAATTTATTCAGTCTAAAGCTGGATCATACTTTTCTAAACTTTCTCCATCTCTGTTCTTGAGAGATGTAAAAGATAAAAATGTGATAAAAGCTTGGAGCATGATGATTATAATTTTATAAACTTCAGACTTTTTCTTCCAATGTTTATGCAACAACTTGTAACACTATGATGGCAGTTGGCAACTTGTGAGAAGAATTGCTGGTGATCTAAGAAAAACATGCACCTTAATGTTGTTTTACATTTTCTCTGCTTTGGCTGCCATACATGATTTACTTGTTCAACTGCACTGTGATGCTGTCTCTCATGTTTCAGAATATAGAGTTTTCTTTGGAGTGTACCCACAAAACAAAGTTTTAAGGAACAATTATGCTAACTGATAAAGCAAAATATAATAAATATTAAAGGTCATTATTTTTCTCTGGCTTTTGATTTCATTTACCCACTATTAGCAGTATTTTCTATATAAACAGATGTCATCAATTCTTTTAACTTGGATTAGGTGTATTACGGAGACAATTTTTTCCCCTCCTTTGCGTGCATTGTATTGCTGAATGGGTTTTGTCTTGCTTTCACCTTTTGCTTTTGTGTATTCATTCTGTATATGTAGTCCTTATGGAGAAAGATGATAAATTGGCTGTTAACACAAAGTCATTTGTGAAGTTGAATGAGGTTAGATACAGGTCTCTTCAACATGTAGTAAGAATTTAATTAAAATGAAATTAAATTCTAAATTAAACTCAAGTAATAAATGGATGTTATCCAATGTAGTAAGTTATTCTTATAAGAAATTAACATTGCCCAGTAAACTGATTTTAGGTCTTGAGGCAAGGTTTTCTTAAAAATAATTGCATGACTATCAAATAAAGAAAACTAAGTTTTGGAGTTTTTCAGATGTCTTTTTTTCAGTAGTGTAAAATACCACAATATAGAAAAACTAAATTCTTCTCCTAAATTCTTAGAGAATGACAAAATTCATTATTTCTTGTAAAAGGTGGGATAAATAAGGTAGCTATAAAGAAAAAAACATGGTCCATGTAAGTGCGCAGCTAACTTTGCAATCCATTTACAGTGTAAATGTTTCTTCCAAATGTCCCATTATATTCCTTTCCAGCCATGGTTTGTTTTTTTTTTCAGAACTAGCTAGTAGTCTAACAGCTATGAAGTATGAAGAGCAAATAATATATTACGCATGTTTTACATATGAATCCTTTTAATCTTAGAATGCTGAGGCAAGAGAGAAGTTGAATTCTAATTCTGTTAGAAGTAATGTAGAAAAGTAACTGTATCATTTCATGGTGGAAAAATATTAAATTTCTACTCTTTTCGTAGGAATTTCTTATGAATTAGGGAATCAAGGTGGGAAAACAATACATTTCCTAGAGCATGTATTTGCTATGAAGTTAGAGCACTTTGCTGACGTGCTGCAAATACATTTATTTCTTCCAGCCTGGAAGCACTAAAATTATTACATTGCTATCTTTGTTCTGCAAGCAAAGACTTACTCACACAGCCTTATTTTATCCTTCAGAAGGCAATGGAAATATCACTGAAAAAAACCACAACATTATGCATTTGAGGTTATTATCATCAGCGTGTTTCAGTTTAGACTGCAAAGTGGAATTTTGCAGAAGGTAGGATGTTCAATGTAGGTTTATTTCCTCTTAATGAGTGGTGTTTAAATTGCTACTTTCTCATATTTGTTTTCTGGATAAATGATATCAGGACAGGGAGTGTTCATGTTTGGCACATTTTAAGCCATATTTTATATTATGTAAAACATGTTATACTTACATCCTTACACTTGTACTTTGGGAATTGTACATAGAATATAATAAAAGATCTTGTTGTAAACAACAGAAAGGATTAAAAACCCTCAAAACTGAAAATAATTAGGTAGATTAGGTAGAACATTTTCTTTACCTTTTGGGTCTTGAATATTTTATATTGACTGACAGATTTGGGTAGTCTTTCTCCTCCTTGCTGATACACGTCAGGAACATTTTCAGCATTGTGAAAAATATTTTATTACTTTGAGTAACTAACAATAAAAATGTATGAGTGCTTTCCTGACTAGTCCTCTGCAGAATTTTTTTCTCTCCATATAAATAAATATTAAAAATCTGGGGATTTTAATAAGATGGTATTTCTAATTGTGCCTTGAGGGATCAAAGTCAGGCTGTTAGACACCAAGATTAGATGAATTCAAGTCAGGGACTTCCACATCCCATGTTTAATGTCCAAAAATCTTAAAAATTATATGAAATCATGAGGCCTTCTTTCTCAGCAGACAAAAATCACTAGTACAAATGTCTGTGACTAGTTAAACTAATGCTTATCAAATAAAGAGATGCAGACTGAAAATATTGCAAAAATTATGCAGCGGCAATGTGTTCTTTCTTATAAAGGACCAGAGGATCCCATGATTCTCAAGCCTTACCACCTGCTAAACAAAGTGAAACAAAATAAACAGTCAATTTAAACTGGAGTGGATGCCTCCATCCTCCAAAATAAATTTTTAGGTAATGTCTTTTCTGCATTTTTTGAAAGGTTGTTTTTTTTTTTTAATGATGTGACTAGAATTGTCACAGTTCCTCAAATAGCATATAATAGTACATAATATCTACTCAATTTGCAATATTTGCCTAAGTTGCCTAAGATAACATCAGAATTGATATCAATTTTATATCAATCATCCAATGCATGCCTTTAAACTGACAGTTTAACTGATCTCTCCACAGGAAGTAGTTGGATTTTATTCAGCTTCAAAGGGCATGGTGGTAGTTTATGATGACAGTCAGTAAAAAAAAAAGTATACAGTCCAATTTCTGTTCTGCTAGAAGAACTACTTCTGGGATGTAATATTGGTACTAGTTTTGTTTGATCTGTGGTAAATAATGTCAGCTGTATGTTTAAGGCCTAAAAACTGAATCCTATTTTATTAATCTCTTGAACAATAATCTGACTGCAAAGGGTGCTAAATACAGAATAGCCACATTTCAACTGCATGTGTCAGAACCAAGGCCATGATTAACTTTTTAATGCAAAATTGATTTATGAAAAATTTCAGCACCTTCAAACTTTGCTGAATTAATTGAAATTGGTGAACCTGATGTCTCTAGTCCTTTTTGTTGGTAGTTAGGTGTTTAAATGTATGGATGTCTTCAGATGCTTTGTCCTACTTTCCAGTTATAACACACTTTTCCCTTAGTCAGATGTGTAACAGGGAAAGATTTTCCATATGAAATCAAAGAAAGGGATAAGTTTTTAGAGATAATGATTTGCCATAATATTAGATGTATTTTCATGCATGTTCAGGAAGTGGACTTGCCACTGGTGAGTGGCAGTGCTGGAAGAAAATGAAATTGCATATGCATCTAAAGGGGATAAAAGAAAAATAAAATTTCTTTGAGCATTATTACTATTTTTAATTCATTGTGTTGACTGCTTAGTGGTGCAACTACTCCAGATTTCAAATACAAATCTGAAATGAAGATCACTTACAAATGAATACAGGGTGTAAAAGGAGTTCTATAAAATATGAGAGAAGAACTACCTTGTAACCAGAATAAACCTTAAATGAACCTTCATTAAGAATATTAAACCAGCTCCTAATAGACACAGGTATTGATCTAATTAACAGGAAGTGCATAGCTGAACAAAAAGGTCTGATAGAATAAATCCCTTCATGTTGACACCATGTTGGCACAGAATTTAGGCAGTAAGAAAACTCTCAGTATCAGTATCTCTCATCTGTTCTTCCCACCCCCATCCCCAAATACTCTCATTTACAATCAAGTCACCTGGAAAAGCTTTTCAGCATGCACATGGTAACACTGTGCTTTCATTGCAGAGTAATTTAACAGGAAAAAAAAAAAAAGGAAGAAAGAGACCTACAGCTTTAGGTTGCCTTATGTTTTGATAACAAGAAATACAATGTAGTGAGAGAAGATAAACATAAAACACATTTTTCTATGTACTCTAAGTATTAAAAAAAGATAGAATGCCTATATTTTTTACTCCAGTATAAAGCAGAGCAAAGCCATCTACTTGGATGTAGTGAAAGTACACTGCCAAAGTGAGCTTTTGACCAAACATCTTGTTCATCTCTCAGACAATATGCATTTTATTAATCTATCAGCCATTGTAAGGACGGAAAGATCATAATATAATTCTTATAATATACTAGTAAACTCCTATTTGTATTGATTGGTGACTCCCTGTATTCTTACAAAGTAGAAGATGAAGTAACATTTTTTTTAAACAGCTGCTTTTGTAATAATAAGAAGGTGAAATATGCTTTTACTGGTTTTTTTTAACTCTCATATTCCTATTTCATAGCTCTCCAATTTCATATTCAATTTCAAAAGAGCATTTTATGTTAAAAATGGAAGATACTTATTTATAAAGTTTATCTGATAGAGTTGTAAGTAAGAAACAGGTATTGGCACTGCAAAGCATGTACATTTTCTATACACACCTATCCATATGCACACATGCATGTACAGTGTGGAATACAGGAGAGACAGACACATAAGTATTTTTGTGGAGTATATACTGAACTCTGGAACTTGGGTGAAAATAAGATCCAAAGGTTTTCAGGTGATACACAAAAATAATTCCAAAGTCCTATAAAATGCTTTCAAAGGCTTTGGGAATCATGACTTACAAGAGAAATTGTGGTGTTTGCTTCAAATAATGTTTGCTCAGAAAAATGTATTAAGAAAATGTTAAAACTTAATAAACACAAATAGTAGGACACATCCCCACTTTTTTATACTTAATTCTCTATTTGAACTTGCAAAAAGTAAGTATAAAACACTGAGGAAGTGTATGATAATTAGCATATCTTTTTCTGTCAAACCACCTACATTTCTGATAATTTCTACCAAAAAGTTTCAAGGTCAAACATTGTAACTGCATGTTCCAATTAGATAACGTACTTGTGCTTGAATTATTTTTAACTTTGACTCCAGAATTAATTGTAAGAAAAAGTCACATAGCCATTTACAGAAAGATTTTACAATTAATTTAAAAGAAGAAAAAAAAAACAACCAAAAAAAATAGAGATACTTGTTTGTTTTCTAAGTTACAGTCCCAAAAGTATGTTTTCTCTGAGAAACATTTTATATTTTTATTTCGCCACCCTTTTTTCAGCTTTTTGTTCGTATTTCTGTAGGCCTCAAAGTTATATATTCTCAATGTTACTAGATTCTTATCCAGATGTGTGTGATCTGCAGTATAGGTGTAGGTCTTCACAAAACAGTTGTATTTTTGTTACAATTTATAGTAAGCATGAATTTCCCAGCTTATGTCTTTACTTCCTAGAGCTGATTGGGATCCTACTTACACAAGAATAATTCCGTCCACAGTAAGGTAATTACAGCCTTCAGTGAATATTTTATCACTTCAGTTTCTACCAAGGAAAGAGAAATCTAACAGGTTTTCTTTGTATGCATACTTTTGGGTCATTCCACCATTTGACTTAGCTGATGTATAATAGTCACAATAATTATGATAGCACATTTACAATAATTTTAATTTATTCATAGCTAGACATTACTATCCTCAAAGAAAACTTTCATGTCTAATGACCACAGCTTATTTACTCTCCCTTACCAAACCTCTTTTCAATCTCATTGGAAAATTAAGAAAGTTCTTTCCATTATTTTAGAGAAAATGGGGAAACATTTCTAAAACAAATACTAATAGCAGAATTCACTTCTAAAACTATTGATTCTTCTGTCTTCTGTACATTTCAGAATAAATAGTATCACACCTGTAAAACAATGTATAACATCAATGCATAAAATTGAAGGATTATTCATTAACATGATTAAGCCTAGAGTACAAAATCTACTAGCTTCATGTGTCTGTATATATAATCTGTAGCTGTTTCATTTATAAATGAAACAAACAGATTGTCTCTTCATATGTGAAAATTTTCACTGATTCTATTACTGTCTAATGATAGTTTCATTTATATATTGTTGCATAATTCTGCTCTTATTTCTGTCAGATGAGTCAGTGGCCAACCTTTTTATCTTCTTGATGTGAGGTATGTGTGAGGTATTTTTTGAATTTATTAAATTGAGATAAAATATTAAATATCCATAATACAGCTTGTAGCTCATTAGGGTGGTATATGTAAGTCTACATTATATCTGTGTGTCTGTGTTTTGTAAATAAAGCATAATCTTGATGTTTAAGGAGCATTCTGGTCCTTCCAGGAGTAAGCACACAAATACAACCAATATAAAAGTATAATTTAAGATACCATTAGCTGGATGAGGTGTACTTAAGACCATATGCCACCAAAAAAAACTGTCAGTAAAAGACTCTCTGTCTTCACAGCTATACAAATAATCTGAAAAACACGCAACATTATTTCCAAGGGGTTTTTTTTTCTGAACTGTTGAAGTTGTTTTGAGTCACTTCACTTGGTGATGCTGTATCAGTGCAAATGCTGTAAACAGATCAGTTATTTTTTCTGTGTGTTGAAAAAAAATATAGTGGATCTTCTGTTTTGATTCATAATTCACATAATTCATGAAAGGGAGGTTGGAAAGATTTAGATTTATTCTCTGATTCTGATGGAAGCAGTGACCTTGGATAGGCTTTGAAGGTTACTCATCTTGTAAGTGATTAGAATTTTCCTAAGGAAGTGGAAAATACAAGAGAGGGAACCTTTCAGTATCTCGTTCAGAGGGATGTTAGTCAGTAGGACCTCTGATACCTCTACTACTTAAATGATGAGTAGGTTCTTTATGCAGCTCACCTTGTAGGTATTTACATTATAAGCACAGCCTACCACTAAAAACTTCCTGCATATCAGAATCAAAGAAAACTAAGATAATTTAGGCCAGAAGGGGACTTTGACTGAGACACTATTCAAAGCGGGGTCAATGGCAATATTTGGTCAAGTAGCTCAAGGTGTTTCCCAGAAAGTTTGAGTAGATCCAAGAGTGGATGTGGCAAGGCCTCTGAGTTCCCCGTTTCATTCCATGCTTAAGAACTTCTGTGGATATGTTTTGTTTCCTTTTTTCTACTCATATTTTCCTTTGGCCTTGAGCTGCAGAAATTGGACTTCTGGGTATTCCTCTGAGGTTTTTTTGCTGAATTTTAAGTAAAGGTGATGAGAGTTGTTTTTCAAATATCATAAAACTCAGATTATTTTTTATGACGAGCAGTATTCTTGCAGTATTTGCTTCTCAGATATTATCTTGTACTTTCTAGATGTTTTTTGGCATTCTTGACTGAAACTAAAATATATTTCCTATTAATTTGGTCTGTTCTCACTAATCTTGTTCCTTCAAATTGTAACTGTGAGACCCTTCACCCTTCATGTAATGAAACAGTGGCAGGTTTTACATTGATGATAAAATAAATTCAGAGAGCAAGGGCATAAAAATGTATGAGGGAAAAACATAATATATTTTAAAAATCACAATAAGTGTTACATTACTGCAGTCTATTCTATTAATTATTTTCTATAGATAAGTAACCTGTACATTAGACAGAAATAAGTTCTGAGAGAAATAATGGAGCGCTATATCTAATTGTGAAAGATACAATTCATATACAGGAAAATTAAGAAGAATCAATGTGAATGTTCTGTTCCTGATCCAGGAAGACATTTGTATTTTTTGTTTGGTTTTTTACTGGTTTGTCTACTTATCAGAAATATTTTTAGCCAAGGCTGAGCCTTAAGGGCTTTAAATTGATATAAGCAATAGTTTGTAAATCTAGGCTACTGATCTAGAAACTGATTTTCCACTATTTTTGTAACTCTGTGACATTCAAGTTAGAATCAGTGGGTCCTGAGTTTTCCATAACACCTGAGGTGGTACAGACAAGAATATTCCAAGGCAAGGGAGATAAACTGGCTTTTTAGAAGATGCTACCCAGACCAATTTGTCTTGTCACAAGAATAGTTCCTGGATGACTACAAAAACACTGAGCTTTAAAAATAAGAGAGATTCAGCTATGTTGACAAAGAAAGCCAGAGACATTCTGAGAGATTAAAGTAATATGTGACGCTTCTCTTCATCTGAATTTGTAACATTTCAGTCATCTAACTTCCACCATGCACAGCACACTAACCACTGAGGAAAAGATTATACAGCATAATATTGCATGGTCTGCCTAACCTTCTGAATCCCTCTTACTGGAGAAAACAAGGATTTAAACTACAGCTCATGCAAGTCAATCCAAGGGCACAATAAGGAATGGGTGGTATTGGTTTAAGAACTACACTGATTCTGTCCAAACAGATTTTAAAAATGTATGTTCTATTGTCCTGATGAAAACAGTAGTATTTTTGAAAAATAAATTTTTTTTTTTTTAGAATCCATGCATAATTAACTGTAAATAACAGAAACAGAAATACTTGTATAGGAAAATTAAAGGGGAAAAAAAATTAAGTACTATAGTACTATGTACAGAGTATCAAATTGCCCTGCAGGTATGAAGCCCCTCTTCTAGTCTAACACAAGTAAAACCTAAATACAAGATTATGTTGTACATCAGTGAAGTTTATTTACAGTCCTCAGTGATTAAACTGTACTGTGTTGAAACTCTACAAAAGTGACTGATGAGGCAAGTATCTGCAATAAAAAATTAAAGGAATTTTGCCAACCTGACATTCCTACTGCCTACACTTCTCTTCAATAAAAGATGAGTTAATAAAAAACTTTCTAGGGCTCAGATCGCAGTTGTAGAATTCTCTGGATGAGAAGTTTTTCCAAAAGTTTTTACTACCTTGACCCTTCCTGCCTCTTGACCTGTTTGAAGAGAGGAAATCCGTGCAAAGTTAGGTGTTTCTGATGGGTTAGAGCTTCCCTATAAAAATCAAAATATGAGTTCATTAATTTTGTGACAGCAGTTTCAATATGGTTTCTTTGTGTGTGCTGAAAATTAACATCAGCTGTCCTTCAAACACCTGAGTCACTGCAGAATGTGTTTATTTTAATTCATGACAGATTGCACAGGAGTCCCTAAAACTCTTCCTGTTCTCCTTAGCTCAGTATTTGGCTCAGTATCAGACAGCCCTTACAACACCTGGTATAATTTGATGAACTAGAGGAACTTTGTCCTTTTGTCTACATGAAATTGGATTGCATGTATGAGATATCATATGACAACAAGATATTTGATATCTTAGATATTTTTTATATGCAACCCCCTGCCATGGGTAATAGCTTACATTAGACCAGGTTGCTTAAAGCCCCATCAATCCTGACTCTTCCAATGAGAAATCCACAACTTCTCTGGAGAGTTCCTTGACTTCTCAAAAATACTACATGCTTAAGCAAAGATTTTAATGGAACTGAGAAATGCAAATGAAGACCATAAGCATAGCTATGCCATGTCCTACGGATCATTCCCTCAAATTCCTTTGGAGAAGGATAACTTTTGATGTGGAAGGAGAAGAGGACTTTTGCCTGGGAGTCTTATCAGATTTGTTTTGAGAAATAGGAAAAATATGGCATTTTCATTTTTATTTTCTCTGAAGAACTAAAATGGGAGAGGTGTCAGTATTTTTTGGTTAGGTTAGTTTGGTTTGAAATTGAAGACAACAACAAACAAATTGTTCCTTTGTTTTTGCAAGGAAAAGTCAGAACTGAGCACCTCTGAGATGATAGTGAGGGTTCTGCATACTCATCATCTGCTTTTCTTGTCCAGCTAATGTTTACTGCTTTCTATCCAGACGCCTTTAGGGATGAAAATCTTCCAAATCAGGTTTATGCAAATGCATTTCATTAGTTTTGGTCAACGGCTCAGATACTGTTATTTTATATTATGTTTCAAAGTAATTATTTTAAAACTTATGGGAAATAACTTCAGATATTATCACTGTGTATATTTAAATCAGAAAGGTTTTTTTAATTATTATTTTTATTTTTTAATATCCCTCATAGCAGCATTTGACTATTGTGAAAAAATTCAACAGATTTTTTTCAACTCTTATCTACAGGTAGAACCTGATAGCAAGTATTAGGCTGTCAGCACATCTCTAAATTTACTTTGATGCAGGCTGGCAGAAGCAATAGGTACAGCAAAACTAATCTTTCCAATAACATATGTCTCCTAGAAAGAGACAGGACTGTATGTATTAAAAATAGCTCGACTGAAGGAAAAAATATATTGACTAGGATTTTCTTATCTGATACTTACTTTTATATACTGGCGGCCTACCTTTTTCTCTCTTCTCTTCTCCCATGAGGAATAAAAAGAGGCCTGTGCTCCTAGTTGATCTCCTTTTATACTTTATTAATAGTATAAGTACAATATTTTGAAAAGGGAAAAAATTTTTTTTTTTTTTTGCTTCCCTCCTTCCCTTTTCTAGTTTTTGGGGTGAAAAAGTGAGCAATACTTAATTTTGAAACAATCACACTTATTTCCTCCTCACTGTTAGCTAGTATTTATCTCCAGAGTAATATGGTGAATAGTTCTGTAGAACAAATATTTGACTTACTGCACATTCCTTTTAATAATCTTATTAAAGATGTAGTTTAACTTCCAGTTATTGTCTTATCCAATTATTTTTTCTCATTTCTTAATATGTATAAAGATCTATTTGTGATTATATTTTTAAATAGGAAAATCTTTCTTATATATAGAGCAGGAATTTCCTGGATCAGGGGTTTTATTTTAATATGAAATTAGATTTGACTAAAATGGAATTATAAATAAAAGATTGATTGCAATGTAATTATGGAGACAAGTGAAATTTTGGGTTATTAGGAGGACAAACCATTACTATTTAGGAGTCATCCATTCAATTATATTGTTGAGTTGCAGTGATCTGTACTGTAAGCAGGATGTTCTTGTATGAATGTTTCATGTTCGAATACAGATCTTCCAGATTTCCATACCACCCACATCCTGAGCTGTCTGAGTGGGAAGGCATCTGTCTCCTGGGTAGTACTTCTGATATACCCATGTTTCCTCTTAGCTATTGAAGATCTGGAACTTGCCCATGGAAGGCAGACAGCTGTTTGCCTCCCCCTGCAACCTCGCCTGTGCTTCCTCCAAAGTTCAGTAAGCCTGGTTGTGTTCCTTTATTTGTCAGATGGCTCTTGCCTGCTCCAGTTATACCCTCAGCTGAGATTCCCATTTCCATCAAAGCAGAAAACATACTGAGTACTTCAAACTGGCACTTACTCCTTAAAAATTACTTCCAGATTTTGTTTAATTACTTTTGTGCTTTTGCATCTATTATATATGCTATAAATGTTGTTGCTGGTGCAGTTGCTGCTGATTCTGCTTTTTTTTTTCCTTCTCTGAAGCACGATGTAACAAACTTAAACAATGACAGGCTACTCCAATTCAGTGACTGCATTAATTCCACTTCTAAAAATGTCTGTGAAGTCGCAAAATACTATACACATATATAGAGAAAAGCACAAGAGAGATAAAGTGACTTGCCATAACATTTGAATAAGGAAAGAAACGAGCTCCTTTAATGTTTCTTGTTTTGTGTGGATGGTTTTTAAGCTCAGCTGCCCGCCTCTATCCTGAAGAATTTTTCCTATTTTTTAAAGCAAGTGTCTGTCAGCCACAGACACCTTCTGTGGTTTAACTCCTTTGCAATGTAAAAATTAAGAGCAAAGATTGTCTCTCTGTTCATGGTTTCTCCAAAGTAGATTGCATCTCCAAACTAAAAAACAAATTGGAGAAAATATTGTCTCAGAGTTCAATAAAAAAATGTGCATTTTCCCCCTCCCATCTCTGCACCAGTATGTCAGAGGATTAGATAAAAATATGTAAGAGCATTATGTATACTTCAGGATGAGACTGATTGAAAGATGAGAATAAAAGCCAACACAGACCTCAATACTTAGGTCATGAGTATAATTTTCTTAAAACGTCTCCCATTTTTTGTAGTCAGTGGAAGCATCAATGTAAATGGTATTCTAGGCTTGCACGTACTTGCAATGGTTGTGGTTGAAAAAGTTTCCCTGTAACTGAGGCAATGCTTCACTGGAATATCAGGAGCAGTGCCAGATGTTCCTGACATAGGGTGTATAGGCAGCACACACAGCCAGTGCACAGTTTGCAGTGCACTTGAACTTCTCATCTAGTTAATGGTGGAGAGAGCAGACCCTGAAAACATGAGGTTATCAGAGGAATCAAGTCCACCCAAATGCTTTCCTTCTCTAATTTACTCTTAAGTGACATGCTGCTAAGTCATCTTCCACTGGAAGTAGATGAGAATAACAGGAGTTGTCACTCTCTTGTCTGTCTTCATTTAGACATCCTCTGAGACTGCAACAGACATTTTGTTCTCTTCATTTTCATACTAACCTAGCAGCTGGAGCAGAATAACCCAGCATGGGGACTTGAGTTCTGAATGCTTCATAGCCCAGAGCAGACTGAATCCAAATTGCAAGGGAGTACCAAGGAGTGTTCTGGTTAAAAGCACTTCTGTCCTATTGCTGAGGCAGGCAAACAAATTTATAGGTCAGAAAGAGAACAAGCAATTTTGATCCTGATTCTCACCTAACTCAGCTGCAAAGAGAACAAGTATCCGTACTTGTTTTAGAAGGGTTTGGTTTTGTGTGTAGCTGTTAATTAACTTCAATGTAGTGTAATGCAGAGTTTACCAGAAAGCTGAGTCTGAAGCCTTAAGTTTACCCTTCTGTTAGCTGAGTATAAAAAAACCCCTCAAGAGCACACAGCCCTGCTTTGCCCTTGTGGGCCCCTTTGCTAACACCTCTTTGACAGCATTAGGGCCCCACCAGCAGCTGACCTCTGCCATGATGGAGAGGTACAAGGAGCTGATCCTGGACATGCTGGCCAGTATTTATGAGAGGGTTTTAAACTGAAACTGGGCTCACAGTGACCAACACATGATCGACTTTTCACAGGCTTGTCCCAAAATCACCTAGTAATTTTTGAGGCTTATGTGACCTGCCCTCAGTAATATCCTGACTTAAATTTGAGCTAACAAGCTACAGAACCTGAGTAGTCTCTGGCTATAACTGTGTCTCAGCTGTGGGACTGTCAGGCTGGTTTAATGCTGTGATACTGTGGTCATCATCAGCCTGCTGCATTTTGCCACTTAAGAACCTGTTCCAATGATACTTTCAGTCCTGGCAGCTGTACAATACTGAATGCAAAGCTCTGAGAGAGAAGCCCCTGGTCCATGTTGAGGGACATAGGGAAGCACCAGCAGCTGGTCAACTGTCCTGGTTTCAGCTGGGATGGAGTTAATTTCTTCTCAGTAGCTGATGCAGTGCTGTGCTTTGGATTCACAGTGACAATAGTGTTTATAACACACTGATTTTATTTTTTTTTTTTTTTTTTTTTTTTGGCTAAGCAGTGTTCATCCTAAGTCAAGGACTTTTCTTTTTCCTTGTCTCATTCTTCACCGGTGGGGAGGTACACAAAAGAGACTGGGAGGGAGCATAGCTGGGATAGGTGACTCAAACTGACCAAAGGGATATTCCACACCAGAGAATGTCATGCATGCATATAAACTGAGGGGTATTCCCTGGAAGGATGGTTGATCTGGGTTCTGGAAGGGGGGTCTCATATTGGTCAGTGGGTGGTGTGAAGTTGTACTGTGCATGACTTGGGATTGTTCACCTTTATATTATCATTAATATAATTATTATAGGTCATTATAGTTGCATTTTCAATTATTAAACTGTTCTTATTTCAAAATGCAAGTTTTACTTCACTTCTCCTCCCCATTCTACCAGGATGGGGGTGAAGGAATAAAGGGCAATTGAGCAAGTGGTTGCATGGTGTTTCATCTCCAGCTGGGCATAAAACCATGACACCAGTAATAATTCACTGTTCCTGAGCTATGTGCTGAGGATGCCAGAACTCACTAAATCACTTACTAAATCATAATCAGAACTTATGTCCCAGATTCACTGGAGAAGGAATACAGTCATTTGTACAGTCAGCTGAAGAGTACAGGTTGGATCATTGTGTTTGCAACTAAGGTGGGTTTTTGAAAATATGAGGACTAGACAACAGGATACAATCATGAGGAGTTTTTCTACACAAATTGTCTTAGGAATGCTGTTTGGTAGTGTACAGCACAGAAAATTCAGCATAGATAAGTCTCTTCTGAACACTGTATTTTAGGATAAAGTTCAATGATTGTGCCAAAAACTACCTCAGCACTGTTCATTTAGAGTTTGTGAATGAAGCAGTATTCAGTGATCTGAACACCAGGCCTAGATAGGTAAGTTATTTAGCTTGGATCTTTTCACTTGCTTCTCTGAGAGAATTGTGGAATGAGCCTCCCAAATTTAGTGAATATTTAAGATTCTATAAACTAGTGTTTGTAATTGAGTTTGTAAAATTTGGTCTGTTTTGAATATATTTTCTGTTAAGTAATTTATGTAAAAGACAATACAGATTTGATAGCATGAAAATATTTTTAAGTAAAAAGGAATTGTCCCTTCAAGTAGATGAAAAAAAATTTTTTTTGGTAGAGATACTATATATTTTATTTATTTTGTTATATTCTCTGTTAAAATACTACCTTCTATATATAGGTGGTAACCACGGTTTTTGGCAGTCTAGCAGAGATACAATGTCACCTTCCTCACTCGGTTGTTCCTCATAACCCTGTGGTAGTAAAACTGTATACAGCATTGAGGCATGTTTAGAAAATCACCTAGTGGAGTAAGGAAAATTCCTTTATATTCCAGTATCTGTTTTTTTCCAAATCAGTTATTGTGACTCTCAAACATTCTAATTTCATACATTCCCAGTAAGTAAATTGTTTCCTCAGAAGGCAAATACTACTGTTTGCACAAAGCCCTTCTGACCTCATTACTTAGGCTCCACTGAAAAACCCAGTTCTCCTTCTCCTCTCTCCCTCCTCTCCCTTCAGGAGGCTTTAGAGCATGTAAAAGGAGCACTTTTATGGATGTTTTTTGGCTCAATTGATGCAGCAATATATTATTAGCTTAGTGGTAACTCTCTCAAAATTTTATGAGGCTTCACAGAGTAGTTGAAATGAACATAAGTTTTATGTTCCATACCTAACAGATCATGCAAGTTTCTGTCATTATCAGTTAGGATATGCTTGATCAAGTTCTGACAGTTGACAAATGATAAGGTGTTTTTTCTTCACTATGATGTATCTGAAAGTCAATAGATTATTAGGGGGTCTGGTTCCCATTTTAAAAATACAGAGTGATTATTGTTACTAAAGCTAGATATACTTAAATAGTAGAAAAACAAATGTAGAAATTCAGAAATATATTAAAAAACCAAGTCACTTGATGCAAGAAAACATCTTTAGTGCATTTGGTTCTCACACCTGGCAGGTATTGTGCCTTCAAAGGTAAGTTTTGCATCTTCCTACCCATTTTGACTAACATTTTTAAACCTGAAGGGACTAAAGTATGTTTTCAATAAACATACTCATCAACTTTACTTTGATTTTATTTTTCTTAGAACTTCTATCCTCAAAAGAGGCAGAGTGGTATCACTGGATCAGAGGAGGAAGAACCTTGAACCTAGTAAGTGAGCTTAGACTAGATTTTTCCAGAGGGAAATTTATGCAAATAAAATAGGTCATGGTGTAATTATTTTGTTTATCACAGATCAGTGTGTTTATTTTTACTTCATGAAAATGTTTCTGATTTTTTGATACCTTACATTGGCATTGTTTTTTGGGGTGATAGCTAGCTAGGGAATGAGCTAATCCAGCCCAAGCTGGGTGAGTTGCAAGCTTTAGCAAACTGCACTTCTGTACATCCATCCTGCTTTGTGGGATTCTGACAGGACAGAATGCTGTATTTGTTTGGTCTGTTCTATAAGATGAAATAGTTCTCTTTTTTTTTAATAGAAATCAGGAAAGAGACACGTAGGGAATATTAGGTCATAAGCTGCTATTTGCATACTAAGATCTTAATTATAGGTAAGTGCAAATTTCAAAAGGGATGTTAATTTCAATTATATGCTCCACTTGGTCCACTTAAGGCCCCATTACTTTGTTCACTCAGTTATCCCCATCGTGAGGATAAAATTAGGTTGTCCTCTGTTGAAGAAACAAGTGCACTGCCCTAGTTTTCTGTGAGGCAGTGGGGGAGCCTCATAGCCTCTTTATCATGGAGAGTGTAACAGTGGCAGCACTTTGTTCTGTGTTGAAAGTGGAAGTGCCCAACATGAAACATGAAACACTGCTCCGTGATCATATCCTTTTTACACTAAAGCACTGGTTTCCACTAGGTGAGTGTACACTAAGGTGTGACTTGCTCACAGTACAAGAATTGTACAAGACAGAATGTTTATTGAGACCAGTTTATTGAGACCAAATTTTTCCTTGTTGCTTATTTTTATATGCCTATGGTTAGTAAAATACAGTTTAAAAAAAAACTCCCTCTTTTTAATTTCCCTGGGGTTTAAATGCATAATAATCTAATATGAATGAATATATTTAGATTAGGTTGATTGAAGGTAGAATTATTTTTTTTTTTTTAGTCTAGAGCTGGGTTTATACTAAACTTCAGCATAAATGACCTTCCCAAATGTATTAAACATCTGAAGGGCTGAAAACAAAATTAATTTTGTCTTCAGTGTCTGACTACTTGCATGTCAGTGGCAAACATACCTACGGCAAGTTTGTTGTGAAAAAGGAAACCCTTTATGCCCTTCAGACAAGATACCCTCCACCACATGCATTTACATGAAGCAAAGCATCCCATGAGGCTTAGGAAACAGCCAAGGTAATAATCTTAGTTGTCCTGAACAATATACTATTTCTGAATAAAATAGGAACAAGTAGATGAGATCTTTTAGTGAGTAATGTGACCTCCTTTGTTTGCCTACATAAGGAATTGGCAAGACACCTTTGGTGAAATACATGGCAATAATGCAGTAAGACCAATGTAAGAATTTTTTTTGAGATTATACATTTCCTGAGCATTTTAATCAAGTCTGCAAAATAAAACAATCCTAAGAATTCATTCATAATTTGGTGGTTTTTTTCCTTGCTAATATTTTAACAAATATAATTATGGTGTAATGAGTTACGGCTTTAAGAGGATCATATTTACAATTTTACACATAAAGGATAATATTGTCTCCCTGATAGGCAGTTAAATAGATAGCTTTCTTATTAATAGCACAATGATACAATCAAATGATGGGTAATTTCTATTACCCTTACAAATAGATAAGTATATAGATGTGAAAGAAGCATTGATGTGGAAAATGTTAAAATAACAAATCTTATTAGATGAAAGAATTTAGAAATAACTTGTCAAGAGGGTAATGACCTCAATTAAATTTTATGTGCAATTATAATTGGCATTTTTAATAAAGGAATGCCATTGCAAATTGCATATTTGATATAATATTACAGGGCATCTTAATTCCTCTCAGTTGCATTTATATTAAATAAAAATCTTTGAGATAATCAAGGAAGATTTATAATTTAGAGTTTTGATTTAGAGCTCAGATAATAGGTTTCAAACAGTTTCAATAAAAACAAGAAGTGAGAAAGTTATCTGATAGTGATCCTTTTTTTCTTTTTACCTAAAAGATGCTGCTATTCAAAAGCTTTTGTTGATGTGGTCTGTATTGTTAGATGTAGTCAAGGTTGTAGCATCTTCAAGATGTAGTCAAATAGAATCTTTTATTATTAATACGTCTAATTTGAGTCAAGAAAATTCACTTTGTGCAAAACTGTATCATTTCCAGAGAAAGTTCTCAAAATGATCCAGTTTTCATCTTTTGTGCATGTAGCTATACGGAAAGTACAGTGCCTTACATTGTCATTCTGGTTATGTGCTAGTTTCTAACCCCCAAACTAATACCAAAATAGTAACTTCAAAGTAGTTGTACAAATAAAATCAATGATGTGTGTTGGTTAGGAGGAAGGGCTGCCTGTGGAGTCCTCCCTCCAAAACACTACTCACTATAAGCTTCTTACTGATTTATATTGTCATGCAGTTTTGTTAATATGCAACTTAGATGGATTTAATAATACTGGAATTGTGCAGGTTTCGAAACTGGGAGAATATTACAAAGAGAAGAGTCATCTTAAACCTTCTCTCAGTGTTTCATGTTTCTCCTTTGCTTACATAAAATGGTAGGAAAAGAGTTGCAGTTGTGAATGTAATAGAAGGAATGAGTTTAACTGGTGCAAGAAAAACCAACCAGTAAGGACTATTGTCTTGGGGATGACATAACAAAAAATAAGCTACAATAGTTGTTAGGAAAGCACTTAATAGAAATTCTAAGCAAAAATAAACGGTGTCTGTAGCATTTGCAAATAAGCAGCTGGTACCATTCACAGTCTACCCTAATTACCTTCTGTTAATCTGGCACATCTTTAAAATGAAACACTGTGCATAATTTTTCATGGTTCAAATACTGCAGACTTTTCTTCAGGCACACCAAGAAAAGCTACTATCACAAGTGACCTGTGTAATTGAATGTGAGTTATTTTAGAAACAGATTTCCACAGAGGGAAGGAGAGCTGTGGCCATGGGGAATCCTCAGCATTTACTTTTTAAATTCTAAGTTGATACATGACTGTAGATAGAGATAAACTGATATTGTTGAAAAAGAAATGGCTATTCTTTAATGAAAAGTGTATCATTTGCATACTGTCATATGCATGTAGAGATGTTTGTAGATACATTTGGGATTTACTGTAACCCAAGGACTAGATGCTGATGTAGTTTTGAAGATGAAATGTTTTATGGATGAAGAGTAGAATACTGCTCCATCAAAGCACATTTCAACAGAAAACTCTGGGGAAGGGCTGTAGTAACTACTTCACAGATTAGGTGAAATTTGGAGAGTTAAGACCAAAAGCAACCCATAAATCCTGTCTCATCTAACTTTGGAGTAGCCTAAATTTGTCTTATATCTACATTTTGGACTACAGTTTTTAATTCACCTAAACTGAAGATCTTTTCAGTCCTTGAGGCTAATCATTTGTTCTCTTAAATCACACTTGGGATCCAGTATGACATTGAGAATTACCTGGCTATAGAATGACCTTCTAAGTGAGATAAAGTCATGAAAGCCAGTTGTAACAAGGATGCAATTTATATCAGCTGATCTTGCAGCTGAGTATTCAGTTGGTGTACCTTTTTTCATAAATAGTAATTTTATTAAATTCCTTTACAGAAAGAAGTAATCACATTTCTCAAAGTACTACCAGAGGTATTAGGTTGTGTTTACAATCCAGGGATCTAAACTGATCACCACAGTTCACTGGAAAGTGTATTCTTACCATTTTACAAGGACCATTTTGTTTCTTCTTTTTTTCAAAATTGTCTCTAGAGTACCATTTGAAGTTTTCATGTATTAAATACAGCATTTGAAACTAAATGTACACCTTTTGCAGACTACATTTTTGACAGGTGGGTTTTTTTTTTTCTGTATAAACTTGTCTGAAACAAGTAATCTGTAGAAATCAGTGTTTCTGGAGACAAGGAATGCTTGAAGTTGCAGGAAACTGATATTAGTAGGACACTTTGAAAGCTGTTCTGTTGCTCAGGGAAATTTTTCTCTGAGCAACAGAAAACAGTTTGTTTTGTGCAAACACAGAACACTAAACTACTGAGCAGTACCCAGTAAGTTAATATGTTTTGCTGTTAATTCAAAAGTATACTTTATTTTATCATCAGTTTTTCAAATTTAAAATATCTTACTGAAATATTTACTGAATTAATAATTTTTAAAATTATTTTTATCCACTACATAACTAGACAGATGATCACCAAAAAGATTATGTACTTTATCCATGTTATTCAATGCTTGTCTACTTGATTTATTGTATTATAAAATTCATTATTACATAACAAGGGAAATAGTGACAATATTCTAAATTACATTTGGAAAATTAGCTCCTCTCCTATATCACCCCTTTTTGTAGCTTAGTGCATTACTATTAGGTTTTTTAAATACTTTAAATATGATTTGGAATATGAAGGCTATCATAAAAGCTATCTTACAACCTCAGAACATACCTGTGATGATGGACACATGATCAATTTCCCACAGTGGAAGAACCAAAGGATGGAACCTTTTGGAAGGAAGGTACCATTATTTGCTGTCACTACATTGTACAGTCTGTGTTTGTGAGGTGTTTTTCAATGAAGCCACCACTTTCTACTAGTCCAGTAAAAGACTTGTCTGATGTTTTTAGTGCTTAAAGCAATACATGCTGCTATGACAATTTTGGCTGCCCAAAAAAATCCTGACAGATGTTACTATAACTGGAATTTGTGGAAGATGATTTAGAGTAATCTAAATGCCAAAAAAAGCATTTCAAGCTGTGAAAAGACCAAAAATCAGAGGATGGAATTGTAAATCAAGGAATCTCTTATTATCTCGTTTAATCACCAGATTTCAGTTACAATGTAAAAAATTTCTGGGGGAGGCAAAGTCTTTTAATGCAAGATCAGTAACATACTTGCCCCTCTGTTTGCATTAAATTAATCTGATTTCCAAGTGTCTGAAGTATAGGCACACTGGGTAGGTACTGTATTTTATCTCTTAGAACAACACTGTACCAATGATAATACTGTACTTCTAAAAGAAATTATTTCATAATAAATAAACTTTGCTTTCCACACAGATAAAAAGCCTAAACTCTTGGCCTTTTCTATAGTATCTGCAATAGAACTGAAGTAACTCGTAAATTCTTGACTATTTCATGTCACTGGAGTGTAGATTTTAATTACAGGATTTTTATTAAAAAATACTTGTTGGACCAAAAGAATGCATAATGCTGCCATACTTGGGATTCTTTTGCAATATCACCTCACTTAAATTCCTTAAGAAAGATTGATTGCTGTGATATACCCCTAAAACATAATATGGCAGCCACAACCTGGGAGTCTAAACAGAAGCCTTTGGGAGAGTGTGCTAAAAGTCAAGTAACTGGCAAGCGTGCAGTGCCACAACACTGATGTGCTGCATGGAGAGTTTGGCTGAAATCTATGGATTCTTTTCATTATTCAGTACTATTTCAGGTTTTTCTTTTTCTGTTCTTTCCAGTGACAAGCTTAAAAATTATGCTTGCATCTTTCTTATTTAATTTTTTTACTGTTGCACGGTATTCTATTTTTTCTGGTTTGCAAAGAAACCGTCCTAACAGGATATACCCATTATCTAGCTAGGTCTAAAAAACCTGTAGGATAAGCATCAAAGCTCAGAAACTCCCACGTGAGACCTAATGGTTGCCTTTCTTACCATCTGTGGCTGTTTTCTGTGGTCTTTGACCAAGTTCTTCTGTTTAACGAAGTAATTTTCTCATATGAGGCTATACAGCTGGGCTCTATCAAAAAGACTTTGGATCAGAAAGTGGAACCTCTTGGAGGAGAATTGGCATTAAACTTGTGAATGCACAGTGGTTTGGAGTGGGTACAAATAGAAATGCTGCTGAAAGTAAGAAACAATAATATCTGATAATAAATTTAATAAAGTCATTATGTGAGCTCCACCCAATGCTCAGGTGTAATTGAGTGCATGGCAAAAAAATATTCATAAGTCCCTTTGTATTTTGCTAACATAAAAATATGGGGACGATAGGGACTGCATAAGGAACTTCAGGTACTTAATTCTGTACAAGTAAATTCTAAATTTAGCTGCCATAGGGGAGTAAGAGAAACTCTCTTGTGCGGCTTGGGAATTTATAAAAGGAACACACAATATTCACCATGAGGAAAAACCACAAGCTCCACCTTTTATTGTTGTTTCTTATGGTGTTTAGACTTGAAGAAGCCCATCTTAGATTTATACTAAGTCAAGCTAAAGCACTGATTAGGTTTTTTTGTACTGGGATTTTCTTTTATCTTCATTGAGTATTTTTTTTTTAATTATCTTTTTTTATCACTTTGCTTTTTATAATCGTGACCAGTGTATATTTCATTTGTTTATTTATCACAGTGAAATGCTATCTTCATGAATCACTTTTGGTGTCAATGATAATTTTTTTTTTTGCAGGTGAGAAGCAATTGGCAATTTATCCTCTGAAAATCTGGATCATTATCAATGTTTTTCAGAATATGTTCCAAAATGTATATACTCCATAGATAATGTGTTCATTTTCTTTGCAAACTAAAAAAAGTTTTACTTTTAGAGATATGCTAACTTCATAAAAACAAAGTAGTCTTTACTAATTTATATAAAAAATTCATATGTTTAAGAATAAGCCTATTATTTTATTTGTTTTGTGGTAAAATTTTATAATTTGATTATATTTATGTGAAAAAGACATGTCAGATATCATACTGAAATTGTGGTGAAATTAATCTAGGTTTAGGTAGGGCAGAGGTAAGTACAGAGAGTTGATAAGTTAAATAGCATTATGATACATAGCTATGTAAAAGTAATTTAGAATATTACTGTTTATATTCCAATAAAATATTAAAGGTTCACATCAAGGTCAACTAGATTTTGTCCAATCAGAGAGCACTCAAGTGTCTGTAAAGAAGATCTCAGTCAAAACAGAATAGAAAGTGTGGGAGGGAAATGATTATTTAAATCTCTTCTCTTATAATTATCTCTAGGATTATTTCAGGCATGAGAATAGCTAAATCATCATATTAATGTTAGTAATTTCTTGCTCTGTGTCTGAACATATCCTTGGGCTTCACTTTAACAATTCCTCTGTTTTGTCTGCATCTTGTAAGCTGTGGTGTGATGTCTTCGGGTTTGTGATCCTTTAAAAAACTGATGTTAGTGAACCACGTAGAAGGCAGGTGTTAAACTATTCCTTATGGTATCACCTGTCTTCCAAGTCTGGCTTGGCTGTCATTGATCTACTGGTAGATTGCTTCGGTCAAATCAGTGTCTATAAATATGGTAAAAGAATTGGTGGTGCAAATTTCCATACCCTTGCTCTGTGTTCAAGTTTTTAAAGGATCACTTAAAAGAATATTCTAGTGGTTTAATTTTCATCCTTATTCTGCCCTCTTTATTCACCAAGTCTACTTGTAAGTAAGAGCTTTGCTTTTGCTTGTTCCTTGCCTTTAGGAGCCAAAACTGAGATCATTGTCTCCTTTCACCTAATTTTCTGACCAACTGTTAGAAAATTTCGTTGTTTGGCAGGATGGGCTAGAATTGATGGCTTCTATCCCTGGCAGTGAAGGGCAGTACTAAACAATCTCTCATACTGAATTAATCTTATGCTGTTCATGTCTTGCTTCACATTAAATGTGCAAAGAAACACCAAATTTCAGAAAATTTAGTTTTTCAATCTGTGAAATTTTATATATTGTGTCTAATTTAAAATATCTAAGAAGAAAATATCTATGTCTATATAAATAGACACCCCCCCCTCCTCAAATAACTGCAACCAGGAGCTAAAAAATGGAAATTAAAGTTTCCTTTTGGAAGAATGGGTTTGTAAGCCATTGTTCAGTGCCTATGGATAAATTACTTTTTTACTCTGTTCACTTGATTTTGAAACTGTTGCAGAGATACCAAGAAAATGATCATATTCATGGAGTCACACGTACAAGAGCAAAGTTGAGATTTCCTCCCATGCCCACTTTCCCTGAAAGAAAAAAAGCAAACCCGAACAATTTTTCTTTGTAATAGGAGCAGTGCTTAGCAGAGTTTTCATAACTTAAGTGACAGAAGATGCTGACTTAAACAGAAACACACATGTATGTATATATATTTCTTTTTAAACATTGTCATAAACCCATAGACTTGAATGAAACTGCTGATATAAATCCATGTTCAATACTTTGATGAATGAGGAACATAGTACTTTTTTTTACTTATGCTGTGCCATAAAACTGAGCTTAAATTTAGAAAAGACAGAAGATAAAAGAGTTTGAAAGTAAAAAATACTGTTCTTTAGTATCTATAGAAGCAGGAAATAATATAGTAAGTGGGTTATTGCTATTGTGTTTTCTCCAACTATTACATAACACATTTTAATTTATCGTCTGAATCCAAGCTGATGTCTGCTCACTTACTGAGTGAAGTATTTAAACAGAAGCAACATTGGGAAATCTAAAGTTAAAAATACTTTATTTCAAGATCCCAAAAGCTCCACTGTATCAACAAGCCCATCAACAGTACAGGGTTGGGGCAGAGTGGCTGGAGAGCTGCCCAGTAGAACAGAGCCTGGGGTGCTGGTGACAGTGGCTGAACAAGAGCCAGCTGTGCCCAGGTGGCCAAGAAGGCAATGGCATCCTGCCCTGGATCAGCCAGCAGGACCAGGGCAGGGATTGTCCCTCTGTACTTGGCACTGGTGAGGGCACACCTCGAGTGCTGTGTCCAGTTCCGGTCCCCTCACTACCAGAAGGACATTGAGAGGCTGGAGTGTGTCCAGAGAAGGGCAGTGGAGCTGGTGGAGGATCACAAGTCCTAGGAAGAATGGTTGAAGGAGCTGGAGCCATTTAGTATGGAGAAAAGATTCAGAGGAGACCTTATGGCTCTCTACAACTACCTGAAAGAAGGGTGTAGGCCAGGTGGGAGTTGGCCTCTTCTTCCAGGTAACAAGTGATAGAACAAGAGGAAATAGCCTCAAATTGCACCAGGGAAAGTTTAGGCTGGATATTATGGAAATTATTCACTTATTCACTGAAAGAGTTGTCAAGCAATGGAGTAGTCTTCCCAGGGTTAGTTTCACCCCTAAAAATGTGAAAAAAACAAGTAGACACTTTGCTTAGGGACATTGTTTAGTGGTGGAATTGGCAGTGATGTGTTAACAGTTGGACTTAATGATCTTAGAGGTTTCTTCCAACCATGATGAATCTGTGATTCTGTCTTTTTGAAATATCATTGCTGTGTTTGACTGTGGCATCTTCAAGGTGCCCTGGTGAAAATTAGTATGTTCACAAGTATTAGTAAATAGCTTCAAACTTGAAATCCAGTTAAAGATTTTCATATACTCTGGTGCTGAGTGACAAGAAACTCCCAAAAAACAGCCCCACCCCACGCTCCCCCACCCCCCCCCCCCCCCCGCCCAAAGTATTCATGAGAGGTTTTGGATTTGGACAGAATCATATTTGGATCATATTATTATGGGATTTTTGCATTATGGTCTGCATGTTGTTTTACAGAAGCCTACATTTCTGAGCACAGTTTTGCTACAGATACTTTTTGTTTGGATACTTGTTCTAAGTATCCAAACATGAGCAAATCCCATCTTTTCTGCCCTTATCACAATTTTCTCTATGTTAGTGCTATAGGCAGGGATTTATACATATTGTAGCAACTCTCAAAATAAGTGTTGCTTCTTTGGATATCCTAAAAGATCCATGAATTTCAAAATATGAATCATATAATAAGTATATGTATACATATATACACATACAGATGCATGAAATTGCACTTGCATGTTTTTCATACCTGAATTCTGTGATATTTACTTGTTGTTTTGGTTTATGTTCTGCCATAAAACCACTGAAATAAGAGACATGTGAAATACAGTTTTAAAATGTAAAAGAATAATGCTTTCAGCTATATCTGGGTTTAGACCTGGAGACCCGTCAGTAAATTGCAATAAAATGAGATTATGAACACATCTGTATACACAGCATTTATTTGAAACAATTTCTACATGAGACAAAGCAGCTAGATCTTGTCAATCCAGTCTTCAACAAAACATTTATTGTAGTTATGGCTCACTGAACGCAATGAAAGTGTCTGCTGATAGAAAATTAGTCAACATGTAAGTTAAAGCATCTTAATATGGCTAAAATTTTGATCTAAAGAAAGGGTGAGAACACACTCTGTACTTTTAGCTTGCACTGAAGAGGAGTTAAGCAACAGACTATCCAGACTTTGATGGTTGATTAATATTTTCATGGAGGAAGATACAAAATGTAGAAGCAAGCTCATAGTATTTTATAATAGCACAAATTTCAACATCTTCCTTGATAAAGAACAGGATTAAATTGTTATACAGGGAGAAAAGAATGAGTTGAAGAGTTGGACTAATGTATGTTAGAAGACAGTAGTTTAGAGTGCACCCTCATCTATATATGGACATAAAGGAAGAATTTCTACAGTGAAATAGGTTTTCAACACATACAAATGAATAAAGAAATGAAAAATGTAATTGTTAAACATAGGCTATCATGCCATTTTTAGCTATGAAAAAATAACTGCAGAAAAAATACTTGTGGGACAAATGACCAAGCATTCTTTATAACACTGTATTGAATATAAATGTTGGTTTTAACAAATATGAAAGTCTGAACCAGTTTTTTAGCAAAGGGTGTGAAAATACAAAGATCTTTTTACACCTATGATGCAGTTTGGTCTCAGGGTTGTCTGAGAAGATGCCTTCTGTCTTTTTTTTTCCCCACCTCTTGTTCAACAGTAACCCCATGATACAAATATATTTCCTTTCTCATCTGCAGTTAAAGCACTGCTATCAGTGTCTGACACATTCTTCCCTGGTTCTCAGTCAGACACTGACTAAAAGTCATTCCAAGTCAGCATGTCAGAAGTATTCTGACAAAGCCTCGAGTGAGTAAGACTTACAGGGAAACTGGGAGACAGGTTTACAATTGCAGCAAACGGATCTTGTGGATATTTGGTACAAATAAGTTTCAAGTGAACTGGAAACAATGCTGGAAGCAATGAGGAGACCTGTGAGGGATACACACAGCTTTCAGGTAGCGACAATTGAGATTGAAAGAGAAGGTGTTCATGTACACGGGAAGGAAAGAGGGCTCACCCAGAGTATTGTTCAAACCCAGCAGTGTGGGCATGCTGCTTCCAGATTGGAGCTGTGGGATGCTGTGCAAACTAGGCCAGTGAGAACTGAGGGATGTCAGGCATACACTTCTTATATGAGTACAAAAATAATTATCGTGTTATGATGCCAGCTTCTGTAGCCTTCTTGTACATTTTCAACCTATCAATTCCATGCTTTTTTTGCATGGGGGAACTTTTCTATAAATATCTACACTATATTTACTTGGCAATAATTAGGCTGCTGATGTAACATAATGTATATTAATAGGGTTGCGTTTTTTTACTTTTTTCTCAAATTTCCATTCTTCCTTTGCACTTTTACTTGCCTTGTCATATGCTTTCAAGACAGATATTTTTGTTCTGTATTGGTCTAGTGCTTTCAAAAATAGGGTTTTGATCCATGACTTCAAAACTAAAGGGTGTGTTACTGGGCAGAAAGCGCTCAAAAACTTTCAGGCTTGTGTGTTTTGAAAGTTTTGAATTTAGTCTTCAGTTTAATACGTCCTTATCTTTGTACAGAATATTTCCTAGTGCACAATCTAGAATGTAGATTGAGTGTTCTTTCATAACTTCCAGTTTTCTAGAAAAAGACTGTTCATTATAAGTATGTTGGGCAGAGAGCAAAAAAACCTACAATTTTTGTAATTTCTCCCCTTTCCCATTTTTTTTACTTTTTCTTAGCTATTTACTTTTTTTTCCGTAGGAATCAAAATATGTACCACCTGTTTTACTACAAGCAAGACTACATTCTGTATTTTTCAGTTTAAACATTTGCAGATTTTCAAAGACTTCTTCATTTTGTAAAAACTAATTCTATTTTAATGATTTAAGTCACATGTAGCAGCAAAATCTTCATAATTAAAAACTCATAGTGATGCTGTAAATCTTTGAATCAATAGCTTCCAATAATCTTGTACTCTTTCTATGTATGGTCTCTGATGAATATGTAATGTGTTTAGTCTCTTTGTGTCAAAATATCATTATATAATATCTCTTATATAGTTTCCCCTGAAAATGCCCCAACAGAACTTAATTTTATTTGCACCTGACAAAATGTGCAGCAGCTTATTTTTTGTTCATTTCTTAAGATGTGAACTCAGAATGGAATTGAATCCTTTGCAAAGGACTGCACTTGGACAATGCAAAGGCATGTGCCTCATCTAAGATTTGAAACAAATTATTTAAATAGGTTTTTAGAGGAGTCATAATTACTATACAAGCTTTCTGCACATAAATGAATATGATTTAGCTGCATATATTTACTTAGAATGTAATTACTTACCAATCTATTACTGCTCAGCTTTGCTGAGTCTATTTTTAGAATCAAATCATTATGTGTGCTTTTCCTCTCACCACATGGATCCTGTGCTAGCATCTCTATGCTACTGAACTACAAAAGACAGCACTTTTATACAAGGCCTCTGAAGGAAGATAAATTGGCCACAAGACAGGCTTTACAATAGCTAAAGTGACTTTATACATAAATTGTGTTTTAGGAAATCCCAAGCAAGTATGTTGTGATAGATGAAAGACATAGCACTGGATTAAATGGTCTCCAAGAGAAGCTTCCATAGAAATCAACATGTCAGAATGATGGAGCAGGAAGAACATTATATTGGCTATAAGTAGGTGAAACCCTTGGCTATGAGATGGGCCATCCCTGTCTTCACCTCAGGCTTTTTTTTTTAATACTTGTGGAATAACCTATTCACATCACTTTCCAAATTTTTTGTCTTTAAGTCATTTGAGCTAATGGGATTTTCAAAATATTTAATGTTTTCCTCTTCACTGCCCTTTTCTTAAGCTATGGAAAGTTTTGGTTTGCTTTTGTGTGGCAACTGGTATATTAGCCCACAAGAACAAAATTTTCCTTGCTGTAAACACATGTACTTGTTGTTTGATCAGCTTAGATTCTCCTTAGCTGAGGACACCTTAGATATCAACATTCCTGTTACTCCCTGTATCACATATGAAATTTTTACCACAGTCCTGTCTGCACTCTGATTCTTCTTCCTTCCCTTAGATTTTTTGATAATCCAGTCTCAATCCTCCCATACTACTTCAACAATGCTATGTTTCTCTCTCTTGTCTTTTTTTCTTTTTCCTAACAATTGACTGGGAAATCACATTTTCTTTTTTTTTTTTTTTTTTTTTTTTTCCCAATTTCAGAAACTATATGAAATAACACATTAACTTCAGAAATTTAATGAAAGGGAAACGCCAAGAGAAATGTTGTCTATTTCCTTCATTCTTCTGTGAACAAGACATAAATTATTACTTGTTAAAGCTTTAGTTTTTATTTGGGCAGCTGCCTAAATATGACTGGCTAAAGCATGCATGTTTAATTTTACTGCAATATGCTATTTGGGATATGCCCCAAACAATTTCTTAGCATTTGCCTTGAGAAGTTAAGTCCAGATATCTGAAAGTTACTGATAACCTTTAGCCAAATGAATACATCTGTTTATGAATTGTCTCTTCATAGGAATTGCTAAAGGAGAGCCCAACAATTCCAGTTGCTGTCTGATATAAATGAATAAAGTCAGTGAGTGAAGTATTCACAGTCCAGTAGGATAACCTGGAAAAGTCTTCATTAACTAGTACTTTTCTCCAATAGAATAACTTAAACTCTGTTTGGACTCTAGCGTAATCAAAATGGATTCTGGTAGCTCCTGACTAGGCACATACCCAAGCCCATTCATTTTTCAGTATTTCAAAAATGTAATATAAGAAAAACATGGCAAGATGTACATAAAGTGACTATACACACCTCTGAGATGAAAAGGACGTTCAGTGTAACATTTTGATGTCATGTGAACTTTAACATAGGAAGTGTTAGGGTGGATGATGAAAAAATAACAGTTTGGAGATGAGGGTAGAACAGTTAAAATTGTGAATTCTAAGTCCCTTGGTCTCCCATAGTGATATTTTTCTTTTTAATAGAGGCTGATTTAGACTGCTAAATTAATGCATATCAGTTTTAGTCAATTTTCTATTGGTACAGAGACTTTGATTTTTTAACCTTTTCCTCTGCTTTGTCAAGGTGTTGATGTGTGACAATGTTCTCTTGATTGGAATGATGACTGAGTATTTCAGCAAGAAACAGTGCTTTATGGGAATGAAGGAATAATAATATATGTATGCATCTTATAAAAGATGGATATGAGCAGGAGGGAGACTTATTTTCTAAAGCTATGAAAGGGTTTGGATTTTGGTTTTTAAAGACATGTGATCTCTGGACAAGTCAAGTGTGGGCCATTCCAGTGCCAATGGTTGCTTCTGTCTGGTAAGGCTGTGCCTTTCACTTTCTTTTTCGGTTGTAAATAATGTGCATGTGTGGAATATGCATTATGTCCTGAGGGCCCAAATGTACTGTAAGATTAGAAAAGCCATTCAGTGGGCATTTTTATCAGTGTAGTCACCTTAGAAGACTCTAAAAGGAGTCATCATTGCTTGGTTTTCATTTGCTTTGGTCCTTTGTTTTTCTTCCTTTGCACTATTCATAAGCCTCTGGGAAGAGTTCCCTGGCTGCTGCTGGCTCTGAAGCTCCCATAATAAGAGCTCAGGGAATTCCTCAGCGCTCACACAGTGCTCACACAGTGAGCTGCTGCGGCTGAGCTCAGCGCTGCTGCCTGCTTGTGAGCTGGAGCTGCTCACATTACTGTCTGCCTGACACCCCTGGAGCAAATAGCTGTCAAAGTCTGGGGATAGGGGAGGCTGCTTTACATTTGGCCAAATGACAACAACTGCCTTTTGAGGTTTTAAAATGTGGTTTTGATTTAGAAGACGTGAACTTCTTTTGAATATGCTGCAAATTATGTGTGAGTGCTGCTTTTTATTTAAGTAAAATATTTCTCATTTCTGAAACAGAATGCAGAGTAATTTTTAGCCTTGTCTCTGAGTATTTACAGGTCCCATTTTCAGTCTTCAGTATGATTCTTTTCATATAGATGCCAATATTATGACAGTACTTTACAAATAAGGTGAGAAAAATATTTTTTTCTGGATAGGATTTCTTTGTGAGTTTTAGATATACATTTAATTTTTCTGTATTCAGCACATGACATGAAAACAAATACTCTGAAATACTCCAGACAAGGAAAGTTTATATCAGCCATATTTAAATATTTTAAGTGGAGACAGTGGATTGGCCACATGTATATTCTATAACTGCATTATTTTCTTGTATATCCTCTTACCTCAAATTTTAATCTGCCTTTTTCTTAATGCTGCAAAGAAACTATATCCTCTGAAACTGTCACTAAGAAAAATTACCTGAGGGCATTCTGACTTTCTACTTAAGCTTTATTTTGTCATTTATTTCTATTAACAATCATTAAGGAATTTAATAATTATAAGCCTCATTAGCATTTTAATGAGACCAGTGGCCATTGCTAAGTGTAATTAAATTAGTTTTATTGTATGATATTTTGAAGCTGTGATTAAATTAAGTTTTACTGTGCTTTGAAGACTAAACCTGCAGAGATCACTCTTCAGTAACGGTCTTGTTAACTTGTGAAGAGTCTGCAAAATAGACATAGCCAGGAAAAAAGGCAAAATATTCCCTACTGAAGTTAATCATAAAAATTGAGAAATCAAGTGTTCCTGCTGCTATCAGCTCTAAGATTACAAATATAGTCTTAGTGGAAATAGTAACCTGTTAAATATTGTGAGTAGCTATTTTTAATTTCTAATTAAAATTTTTAATTTTTGAAAATAACATCTAGATGATCTGGCAAATTGTTCATTATAAATCAGGGAGAGAATCTTACAGTTCTTGCTCAGACAAAACTTCCATTGAGTTCAAATGGAATTTCACTCTATTAAGTACAGCGGGATGTGAAAAAGCAAAGTATTATTGGTGTTTGTTAAAGTTATTATAGCTTTAGAGAAATAAATTAATTGGGTAGTGAGGAAAGACAATGAGAAGAGAAAAAGAGATGCTATAATTGGAATCAGTTAAATTCCTATGATCTGTCCATTAAAATACTATGAAAAGACACACAAACATAGGATTAGGCATATATCTGTCCATGTCCAACCTCTAGGAAATCTTAAATGCACTGAACCAGGAAAGGGTAAGCACTCTGTAAACAGTGGAAGGTAGTTTGTTTGTTCTCACCCATTTATCAACTGCTGTCTGCCTTGCAGGTTCTCACCTCCTCTTATTATCATGACTGTAACAGAATATGCTGCCCCATTCAGTTGGACTTCAATAAGCAAAAAGTTTGTTAACAAGTTAACAAGAGGTAGACTGTGTACTCTTAAAGACCATTCCTTGTGTAGGAACCAAATTCAGAGTCCCCACTAGTTTAATAATTTTTTATTACAGTTATGTTCCTGGCAGTAGTGATTGCTTCATGTTAAAAAAAACAAAACAAAACAAAGCCAAAAACCCCAAAACCAAAAACTTCTTTAAGTGTTAATATGTTAGTTCAAATAGCAGCAGACAGGGATTCAAATGTAAAGATTCCTTTCTTTATAATCAGTAAGGGTTAAGTATAGTCAAAAGTTTACATTTCTAGGGCTTTTTCTTCTTTTTTTTTTAATACAATAATGAGCACTTTCTTTTAATTTTATTTTACCCTCACAAAGCTGAGAACTTGAAGGGATTTGGGTCACCCACATGCATATCTTTTTTGAGGTCAAGACAGTGTTTAGGATAGTGTGGACAGAGGAATCCTGAATCAAGTTGTTATCAGATCAAATAATTGTAGAAACTGTAGAAAATCATAGCAGGAAAATGACCAAAGCAAAACTGTGCTTAATTGTAATATTGGAAAGTTGTTGCCTCTTTCAACCTCATATTTGCTTTCCTAAATCAGGCATATTACATATCTGATTGTATTTTAATTTACCTGCATTTAAAGAACTATTTAGCATCTTTAAATCCATTTATGTTGTGATAGCTGACAGCATAGAGACTACACAGGAGTTCTGCCAGTAAGGCAAATGACGGACTAAATTACAGATCGAACCTAAAACCAGGTACATTATAAACGGTGAGAAAGCCTTCAGCTTAGATACATGAGTCCTGGTTTATGAAAATACTTATTTGTGGATAGTCTCACACATTTAGAAGGTTTCATCTGGGCCTGGAAGAAACATTTTTGTGGTATGCACATGTAAACCAAAATCCTAATACTCTTCTTGTGTCTCTTCTCTTAATATGCCCTGAAGCTTGTCAGGCTTGTGCATTTGAGAAGTGCTTCAGCATTCATCTCACATATAAAGAATAAAACATAGTAGTCTAATTTTAGCTACATTGTAACTTCTGATGAACTGCAGTTCATCAAAATTAGGGGTACTTCGGTGAGTCTTTTTATCACTAGACTGTTCTAGCAGTATTTTTATAATAAAGTAATAGTTCATAGTATATAAAACCACTACACGTCCTTGGTAGCTGTGAGAAGAATATGGGAGATGCAAAGATTTTGTGTTGAGAGAAAAAGGCTAGATAATTTGTTACTCATCTCTGACACTGTAAGCTTGTTCCCAGAAAGGTATTATCTAGATATTTCTGTGGTTTTTAATGGCAGGAGAAGCCATCTTCCCTTTCCTTGGGAGATGTCTCCACAAGCCATCCATCATCACTGAGTGCAGCGGGAGTTCCATCCATTGCAAAGTCCAAGCATTCCCTGTAGAACATTTTTTTCTATATCTGCTCTTTACAGATAGTACAGAGTTTAGGAGTTTTGTTCCTGTGAAATTCATTCAGTGCATTCAGGTACTTGAAGAGGAAACTATCTCAGCTCCTTCTTGCTATTGTTTGCCCTTAAAACTTGTTTTTACTGATACTCTGGTATTACAGGTTTTGAAATACCCTCAAAAGCAGCATACTAAGATAGTTGTATTTTCTGATGAATTGCTTTACAGAGATTGTAAGCATGCATTTTACAGGACAGCTACTTGTATACCACACAAAGCACATGTTTACTTGTGGGAATTGTGTGATTTTGCTGTAATTATTAAAACCTATTGATTGTCTTCCATTATGTTAATGTTTCCAAATTAAGCAATATGAAGCAATTTTATGCCATCCTGCAGCTCAGAAGTCTAGGGATATTATTTGCAACTTTCACTGCAAGTCTAGACACCTCTGTGAATAAAACTAATAATTTACTTCATTGTAAGTTTGTGTTCTGATTGTAATCAATGAACCTTGCACTATGGAATAATAATGAGGTGGCAAGTGAGGAAATAACTCTTCTGAGGTAGGGAAAGGGTCATGATAAAAGGCACAATGAGCATTCAATTGACTTCTTAAACAATAATACTTTTGCCCCTTCTTTTAAAGGCTGGCTACTTTCAGATAATCATAAGCTGTTTGTAGCTATGACCACTTCAAAAAAGAGGAATAATTTTAATGATGAGCCATTATCATAATTGCTTCAGAATATCCTGAACTAGCTAAAAGACCTTATTTCTGGACATATAGTACTTTATTGTACTTTATTTTGATATACTGTGTCATCTGTTCAATTTGTGGGAAACTACCAAAGGTGAATAACTGAATGCTAGGGGTGGAAACACCAAAAGATTTCCATCAATTATTTCCAAGATCAGCTGCCCTAGTTTTACTTCTTTACTAAGTTGCCCTAATTTTACTTCTTCTACACTTACTTCAGAAATACGAATATATATATACAAATTTGGTTTAAATATCTTTTAGGATAAGTCCTGCCACTCATTATTTATGTTTCATAGATTTGTATTTTATTGTCATATTTTGTGTTATTTATTCCATTCTCAAAATCTTCCAGTTGATTCTATGCCTTTTACTTAATTTCCTATCTTATGTATCTATACTTTTATTTCTGTTTCTTCTTCTCTTTTCTTATATTTGTTCTTTTCCTTACCACTCTCACTGTTTCATTTTTATGCTTCTTATGATTCTCTTTTGTTATAAAGTTCTTTCTATTTTTGCATATATTTCCTATTTGCTCTGATGTGGTATTCCATATAACAACAAAGGTCACAGACATAATTTTGAGATGTAAAGGGGGCTTTATATTTCTGTGTGACCCTATGTACTTGGACAGCTAATAAAACAGAAACATTCAAAGGCGTGGGGGTGTGTCTGTTATGTTTATTGTTTCTAAATGCATGTATTAATGCATGCACCACTATTTGTATATTGCTTTTGACAAGGGAAAGAAGTACCTCAACTTCTTGAAGTAGTCAGAGGATAAGAAACAAATGTATTGGTAGATTTGTGGATATACAAGTCTGTAAACCCCAGCAGTTATTCTTAAAGAAGAAAGGTAATGAAAATATTTGAGCATTCTGAACCCTTTCTGTCAGGAACTTTAAGAGTTTACTGACATATCAGGAAAACTATGATTTTTTCATTTTTTAACGAAAGTGCTCATTGGCTCAGAGCAAAGGTCATACTCAGAATCCAGAGAATACCCATATCCTTGGTTTAGAAAAAGTAGTAGTATAAATGTTTATTTATTTATTAAACAAGTTAGTTAGATACCAGTTTCTTCCTTGATTTCTTTTTGTGTGGTAATTGTGGTCTGTCAGAGGACAGTGAAACCACTAATCAGTATGTTTCAGAGAGGATACAGTATGGAGGTGGAACCTGCATTTCGCTGAATTAATCCACTGCTGCTACATCTTGATAAAAATCCATGCTTCTGAGCATCGGTGTTTCAGTGTGCGTGATGTGCAACCAAGCAAATTTTTTTTAGCTTACCAGAAATCCTTTTTGTTCTTTGACAAAACTGATGGGGCAGGTACCTCCTAACCTACTGATGTGGAAGCAGTTGGTTGACGTCTTGTGACTGAGTCCAGGATTAGATACCTAAATTGAATTACTCTCCAGACATGACCTCTGTTTTTAAGAATCTGATGTTTGCTAGAAAGGTTCCTTAAAAACTTTCAGTCTTTGAACATAAAAGTTGCTTTCAAGTTAATAATTAAGGCATTTAAAAATAAAGGAGTGGAATGCATTTGATCTAGCTTTTCATATTTCCTAAGTATGCCAAATAAGAGTGACTTGAATAAAGCTGCTGAATTCAAAAGGTTATGAGTGTGAAGTAAAATAGTGCCATCTAGTTTAGAGGAGGAATTCATACAAGGAAACACTCAGCCAGAATTACTCCAGAGAACCTATACCAAAAGACAGAGACTATATTTTTTACATGTTTCCTTTTATAAAATAATACTTCTAAAACTTAATAAATATTTTCTCTAGTAAAAGACAATAATAATTGCAATAATGGCAATAATAATTCATGCTTTTCTCCCAAGATTTGCTAATATTTTTGTAGAAATTAGTGAAGGAAAAATATGGGGGGAAAAAATTGAGAGAGCAAAAGAAATTCTTAGTTTATGATAAAAATTATTGAGTGGGAAAAAAGACATTTGCAGAAAAGCCTTTGTCAAAGGCAGTTTAATTTTCAGAATATAGAAAGAATTGTTTACACTTTGGATAAATGCAAATACAGCATTTAGGAAAATTACCTTTGGATTACTTACTTCACTAATTACCTCCAAAGCACCTCTAAAACATACAATATAATTTAAAATCATGTTAAATGGACAAAAATTGCAAAGTACTTTTCTAAAGTTCAGGTGTTAGAACTAACATCTTTGACATATTTTTATTTACTAAAACTGTGCATATATCTTGAAACTTTCTCATTACAATAGTCACTTTATGAATTGCTTCCCTTGCTTACCCAAGTATTTTTTTTCCATTTTCTCTCTCTTCAGTCTCTCTCTAATACACAAATTATATACTAGTTTTTTAAAGCAAAATTATTACTTTTAGGGAAGTATTATTACTATTATATGGAAGGGAAGTTAATAAGAGTGCAAATAGAGAGTATTTCCATACAATAATAACAAAGTCCCTAGAACTGATTTGTCACATTTTTCTGTAGCAAAGCCTTCAACCAATATTATTTCATGTCCAGTCAGAATATGATTGCATAGTGGATATTAATGGGTACAGTGGACAACTGAGCCCTTATAAGAACTCCATTGAATCTCAGAAAATATTGAGAGTATCACAATTCTCTATGCATATTAACAGCTTAGTGGTAGTGTTTATTCAGCTTGTAAATTTCTATTCATTGACATTCACTGTAACAGGAGATTTCCATGATACTTTTAGGAACTTGTGTTACTGTAGCTGCAGTCACTAATCTTATCTCAAGCATTAAAAAATAATTTCCAGTATCCTTTATTTTTGAATGGAAACATCGTTGAACTATTTTACCAGCAGTGTTTAATTTTCAAAGGTAAATTCAGGCAATTTTTACAACCACAGAGATTTTGCAAGAAGTCTGTTTGGAGTAGTGCATATAGGAACTAGAAAAAATCATAGAAAACACTGTAGATCTGAAAAAATATAAGTGTTAAAAATTTAAAACCTTCTTCTCTGCCGATGGGCAGAGTATGCAAAAGGCAATATTACATCTTGTGTAATGTAAGGGAACATTCACTGGAAGTGATATTAAGAAATGTTTATACAAGCTACTTTGGAAAACATACACAGGAATTTATTGGTTTGGTTTGTTTTTTTGTTTTTTGGTTTTTTTTTAAATTGAATCTGACTGAGAGAGCAATCTTTATTGAATTTTCTGATGGTAATGGGATATTAGCAAGTAAGATAAGATTAATTTCCTAGAAAATGCATAATGTAGTCAAGTAAGCAGAGCTGGACATGATCAAAAGAATAAAAGTAGATTATGTGATAACCAATTTAAACCTCTGTCTGGTAATGTGTTGATACAGCATGCTAAAGCTGTGGTTACGAAATGAAAGAAAAGCAGAACTGGTAGCAGGTGCATGTGTAAACATCATGTTATTGAGAGACAATTATCTTTTTTTTTTGTTCAAACATATTTCCATGTTCATAGTGAATATTTTCAGGATATATTTTTTAAATGTCTTTCCTTGATATCACTGTTACGTACAAAAGGAAAGAAAGCTTCCCATGAATGCTTAGAATCATTTGATCAGTAAGACAAGGACAACTACTTTACAAAACTTAAAACAATATGCACTGATTTTCTGTATTATACTGACATTTACAATTACAGTTCTTTCATCAAGAATCATGAATTAATTCTGAACCTAAGAAATTTGTAGAAAATATTTTTCATTTTATTTCAGACCTCTAAGAGAGGAAAAGGTAAGAATCCAATTTCTCTGAATACTTCAGGAAAAGGAAAGTTAAACACAGTTACATAAGCAACATTGACAGGGAAGAAAAGCTTCAGCTTTTTTTTTTCTTTTTAACTTTGTTTTCCTAACAGTTAAGAAAGATACTTAAGATTTCAAAGGTTTGAATTGTTTGCAAAATGGAATTTTATTTTGGTAAAATAAAAATAGAAGTCAGTCTGTTTCTTTTCTTACAAGCATAAAGTATATGTAGATGAACAAAGATGTATTCGTGGAGGGCGTTAAGTGCATGACTAATCTAAAATAACCAAAGCCTACATCATATGCATCATCATAAGAATCTTTCCATGTCACTGAATGCACTTCCTTAGCGTTGTCTATGCATCATGCTTCTCTTAATTCCCCTGTTGGGAGCTCCAGTAACATCTGAATCACAGCCTTTCTACGTCCAATGCAAAGGAAATGAATGTGATGAGCAGTGCTGCAACTTTCCCTCTCATTATTGCAATTCTTTTCCAGCAATAAATTTTCACTTTGTTTAATTGTAAGCCATGCTTCTTGTTATTGTCTCAATTTTCTCAGCAAAGCATCTGGAGATAGACATTAATGTTATTACTTTGGTAATAATTGTGTTAAATAACTGCAGAAAAGCAATAGCACGTAACTATATATTATTATAGTTCTGCTGCTATTACACTCCTGTCTGCTATATAACAACATAAAAGAGCTTGACAGTGTAAATACCCAGGTGAAAAAAAGGTTACTAAACCTAAAATAATAATGAATATATCAAGGATTTAATAAATATACTTTTATTGTTCCTTTTTTATTTTGTAAATAAAATTATATTCAATAATACATGCGGGGGGGGGAAAACCTACTAGAAAAAGCACAATAAAAATAGAATTTAGAAAGTAACTAAAATATGTGAGAGGAAAAAAAGGAGGAAAAAAAGAGGAAGTTTGGACAAAAAAGCTGTTCCAGAGCTTTGTTCAAAATTTAGAGTTAGTACAATATCAGAGGAAAAATCATTGTCTCATAATATCCTGGTAACTGCAGAAGAAATCTTTGCAGCTGCTGCTGGTTGCACTCTGCAGCTGATTTCCATAGCAGTACCTTTCCCTAAAGATTAGGAGTATTGCACCACTAGCAACATCTTTTCAATATTAAACCCTTACAAAGCAAAATCTAGCATAAAGTTTCACTTTTATTTATTTGTGGGGTGAGTTTGTTGTTTTGGTTTGGTTTGGTTTTGTGGGGGTTTTTTTTGGAGGAGGTTGTTTTGGGGTTTTTTTGTTTGTTTTTTGTTTGTTTTTTTTGAGGGGTTTTTGTTGTTTTTGTGGGTTTTTGGGTTTTTTGGGTTTGTTTTTGTTGTTTTTGTTGTTGTTGTGGGGGGTTTTTGGTTTTTTTTTTTTTGTTTGTTTGTTTGTTTTGTTTGTTTGGGTTTTTTTTGTTTTGGTTGGTAGTGGGGTTTTTTTGTGCAGGGAGCCTCAGAAGAGTTTCACCTAAGCAGAGCCCAGGGAAGAGAGATCAAACAGGTGTGGGGCATTCAAGGACAAGTTGGGGAGTTTGGAGCAAATGCAAGGCAGAGGAGTGAGGGAGGGCAAGTAGTAGGTGCTAATCAGGGCTGATTGAGCTCACCTGGGAAGGGCAGCTCCCAGCACAGCTCGGGAGAGCCCTGAGGCCAGCAGGTCACTTTTGGGGTTTGCCCTCTTAGCTGGAGGAGCAGAGGATCTGAGCTACTGTGGAGACCTTGGGGTTTTGGTTTGTTTTTTTTTGTTGGTTTTGGTTTTTTTTTTGTTTTTTGGTTTGTTTGTTTTTTTTTTTAGATGAGGTCCACTACATTCTGAAAATGAAACAAAGTAGTAGCTTTCCTTAGGAAAACAGGCAGATGACATAGTTACAGATCATCCATGTTCTGTGGAGATGGCTGTAAAATGGAGGAGAGTCTCAAGCAGAAGAGAAGAGAGAAATTTAGAAAAGGAATTGGAAGACATATGCACCAGGTTCTGCTCCTTGAAGAACAGTAAGAATAGGTATTTGTGACCAATGGGGGAAAAACTCCAAGCTCTTAATAAGCCTTCATGCTCCTTCCTGTAAAGTCATCTAAAACAGGGCTACCCACCTTGTAGCCTAGCAGAAGATGTCCTGTGTGCAGCAAAGCACTTCCAAGGTGTGGAGCAGAAGACCAAAGAAAACCTCGATGATTCTGGAGGTAGGTAGGTGTGTACCTGGCTGATAAATTGAAGTGCTTTATTAAGCTGAGTATGAGTTCTGGAGAATCTTAGAGGAGGTGTTTGCATCCTGCCTCATTTTACCCTGTCTCCCACTAATAGTCATGGCAGAGGGGAAGTTATTGTTTTTCCAAACTGCAGCAGCTCTGGTGAGTAAGGCCAAGTACAAATGGCTCGGGACAGAAGGAATCTGAACGCGTTCTTGGTTTTGTGCAGTCCAAGGCAGGTGATGGAGATTTGCACTAGAATGTTGAGCATGGCAAAGAGGGAATATCAGTGTGGGGAGAAAGGTAAGGTGCTCTTAATTTGTGCTTTCTGCCATAGTGTAGTAACTGTTTGCAGGCTTGCTCTGTTAGCCAAAAAATGTTTTTGGAATATCAAAGTAACTGTAAATGAGAAGCAACACAGGCAGATGGACTGCCAGGTGAGTTACAGAAGCTGAAGTCCATGTTTCTGCAAGTTGTGCTGGGCTACTTTTTGCAGTATTCTTAAAACAATAAACAGAGCTGTGAATGGTTGATGTGAGGAGGGTCCTTCCCCAGCTCTCTGCAAGAGGCTGCTCTATGAAACAGCTCCTCTCTCCCAGATTAGCAAGCTCTGAGCCTTTATGAGTAGATGAAGCATGAAGAGACTTGCTGCTGTTGCTTGATTCTTCAACTACTATTCTTACTATACTTTCTTTTATTCTTACACTGCATTAAGCTGTCCCTTGTAACTTGCATCCTTCTTTCTAGCTGAAATCTACTCTAGTCCATTTTTTCTCTTGTTGGTTAATTCTTTCATTATCCTATATTTTTTAGGTTTTTTTACATTTTAGGGTCTTTCTCCTTGAGCATTTTTTCTTATTACTGTTCATTTCTGCTTCTGCCTCTCCTTCTGATTCCATCTGTGTAATTTCCCTTCTACTCCCATTTTCCCACACCTCATCTTCTTGTCTTACCTCATTCTGCTCTTATTATGTATCTTTCAATGAGAGTTTCTTAAGGTGAGAAGAAAAAGAGTGACATGCTTTGCCAGGTCCCTTCTAGAGGTTTTCTAATTACTGGCAAACCAGTTGTACTTGCTGAAACAAATTACCAAACCATGCTGTGACTCACTTGAAATTCACTTATATATGAAATGTTAGACTGGTTTATGACATAGTCAAGCCTAAACAAAGAAATCTATTTGAAAGCTTGCAAGAAGCTAGTATTTTTAAGAGGGAGTGATGTTTTTGGTGGGCAGAATTTGTAGCTGCAGGTATTCATATGGAAACTTCAGAATAAGTGAATGTCTCAGTCTGATAAAAGCCACTTGGCCAATAAATAATTGCCTGGTGGGAGAAAGGTTTTTTTTTTTTTTTTCCCCCCCCCCACACTTCAGCCTGAGACAGTGTGAATTGGAAAGCTAACTGTAAACTGGATTTATTTTTTTTAAGGCAGCTTAAGTGATGAAATTAAATACTAATTCATAGTTATGTCTGTGACTTTGGAAGTTGTTAAAAACAATAGGCACAGAAAGCTGGGTCGCACCAATTAGTCTTTCTGTAAGAAATCTTGTCTTTAAGAAGAAAAATCAACTTTCCAAAGGCATAGGAACACTTCTGTAAATGTCAGATAGAAGAGAAGTGAAAGAGAAATTTCTTTGTGTTCTTTTCTGATGCTTTTAAAAGATGAACTTTCTTCTTCTGACTGCTATTTTCCACTAATTATTGCTAACCATACCACTGCTTCTTGTAACTATATTTTAAATGGCACACTATAGATCTGTAACCTATACAGTGGAAACGTTCTGTTTTTCAGAAGTATTGTTTAATCATTAATACTTTAAAACTTTCTTTTAAAGTAGTGGTGGGCTGCCTTTTTTTTTTTTTTTTATACAAGTGGGGCAGTGGAAAGGGCTACAGGGGTGGTATCTGTAAGAAGCTGCCAGAAGCTTCCCCTGTATCTAATAGAGCCAATGCTAATCAGCTCCAAGGTAGATCTGCTGAGAGAGGATCAAGAATATATGTGAGGAACAGCTGTGTAGGAGGAGGGATGGGAGGTGCTCCAGGTACCAAAACAGAGCTTCCCCTGCAGCCTGTGGTCAAGATCATGGTGAGACAGCTGTGCCCCTGCAGCACATGGAGGTTAAAGGGTGGAACAGAGATCCAGTTGTAGCCTGTGGTGGAACCCCTGGGTGGGGGGGGCGGCCCAGAACACAGGGGCATGGCCAAAGAGTCTATTATTCTTGGAAACCCATGCTGGAACAGGCTCTTGGGAAACTTTTGCAGCTATGGAATGAACCCCCACTGGAGCAGGCTGCTGGCAGCCCTTCTGACATGCTGGGGACTTATGCTGGACCCTTCTTCCTGAAGGACTGCACTCCATGGAAGAGACCTATGCTGGAGCAGTTCCTGAAGACCTGCAGCCTGTGGGGAGAATTCATGTTGGAGCAGTTCATGGAGGATTATCTCCCATGGGAGGGACCCCAAAATGGAGTGGGGTAGGAGTGTGAGGAGTCTTCCACTGAGGAGGAAAGTAGTGAGAGAGACAAGACATGATCTTGTCTCATCCCATGAGACTTCTGTTCTGTTTTCTTTCTCCTGTCCAGCTGAGGAAGGAAGTGATAGAGCAGCTTTGTTGGGCACTGGCATCCTGCCGGTGTCAACCCACCACAGACACTTTAATGGCTCCTTACTTTAGGACTAAACAGGTTCTTTTAATTTAAACTCTTGGAAGTATTGTTTGCTGAAGATTATTTCTCCTTCAGGTAATGGAGTACTGGTTAAAAGGTTAAACCCCAGGAAAGAAAAAAGGCAATAAACTTGGTCCTTAGTGTAGTTCATGCACTCCCAGTAGTGTATGAATACACAGTAGATGTGGTTGAGGGGGGAAAAAGGAAGGAGGTGCACTGTGTTGTGGTATATTACGATATACTTACTGATATATATGACTTCTAGATTTTATTTGTACCTCATTCTAAAAAAAAAAACAACCAAAGACAAGCTGTCCTCTTGAAAAAAGACCCCAAGCAGAAGACCTCAAAAAAAAAACACCCCAACACAGGATGATAATATTGATGCCACTTAGTGGAGAATGCTATGGGGATGTGTGCCACTGCTGGTTTCAGTTCCTGCATCTTGATGATTCTGTGCAATGCAGCATGATAGGTTGAGAGTGCATACTGATAATACATCTGCCTTAGTGATGTGATGGGCATGCCATAATATAAGCTGTGTCCCTGAAGTGCAGGATTTGTTAGGTCAGGTACAGTTCTGTACTGAGATTTTTGTGCTAATATATGACTTGGGAGTCAATAACCTTCAGGACTACACTTCTCTGCAGTTTGCTGTGTTGTGCATGGAATGTGCTTGCTGTTCTAAGCCTTTTTCTACATAATGGTTTGCTTCAAAAAATTATCGGTTTCTGTCCAGTTCACTTGGTTTTGTTTTCTCAGTTTCAGTTTCCATTTACCAATGTGTACATTTTCAGAAACACACAAGTGTTTAGCCAGTCATTTCAGGTTCTTGCTGTCCCTGTCTCTGAGCTTCTGTGAATGAACTGTGACTGAGGGACTGTATTAAATGAGCAGATGCAAAATATGATTGAAGCACAAGGCTTATATTGAGTTAGAAATAGAGTGAAGTTTTCCTTTCAGTGTCCTATCAAATAGGACTGTACTGTTGCTGATATAAATGTGATAAATTGCCTATGAATAAGAAAAAAGCTTCACCTCTTTCTGATGCACTATATAAAACCTGATTTCTGTAGAACTCTTTCAATGACTCTTATCTGCTTTTATTACTGCTTTTTAGATATAGTTCATCCTTGAATGTTCCTTAAAGCAGGGTTTTTTTTCTGCCTTTGTTCTTAAGTGTGGTCAAAAAATTGTTATAGAAAGGGACCTCCCAACAATATTAACTATCTCCTCAGACTAAATGTGAATTAATATACCATTGATTAACAACTTTGAATTTATATGAATGTACTTATGCTTATTCTGCATGGTTTTGTGCGTAAGTTATTATAGCAAGTTATGCTCACATGTTAAATAGGTTGCTGGTCAAAAGGTACTGGCCTAGCAAGCTCCTGTCAGCAGTAGACATGAAGGAAGGAACTGATTGTTCCGTGGTAGTTCTTGTCTTTTACAGTGTGTTCCAAGCTTATCAGAGCAGAATGCTGAGTGCACTTTGCTATCTCGAGCCCTGTCAGCCCTTTTAGTTACCAGTCACTGGCAGACACTTCCTCCTGCTCCAGTTGGTCTTGTGCTGGTTTTACCTAGCACAGGGAGCTCAAACCAAGGGGTTTTGTAGCACTACTATGTAGGCACACAGTTTGTGATTGGGAGTGGGGCTGTGGCCAAGCCTCATCCCCAGTGGGAGCAGCTGTGAGCAGCAGGTGAGCAGCACTGACAGCAATGAGCCATGGAGTGCCCAGGGGCACTGACCAACCACCAAAGGGAACAGAGGGCACTAAGGTGCACTGCATGAACACGAGGGGTATAAAAGGTTGGGCTGAAGAACAAGAAGGGCAGATGCTTGCAGCCTTCTGAAGTGATGTGGTGTTGCTCTGTATGGGCAGATGCCTGAAGCCTTCTGATGTGGTATGGTATTACTCCGTATGGGTGAATGCTTAAAGCCTTCTGAAATTGTATGGTGGCACTCTGTGTGTTGTGGCTGTCTCAACTGTGATATATGCTGCAACATGGCTACATATATGCTAAAGTGGAAGGTATGATGTTTCTCAATGTGCTTGCTTGCTGTAATCTGAAGATGTTCCCTGGGTGAGAAAAGTCTTGCTGTTCGTGTGGTTGTTGTGGAGTTAGTTTAACCAGCTTGCAATTAAACTAAGATAAAATTAGAATACTTTTAAATTAGGTTCAAAATGGGCAAGTTAGTTAAAAGGCTAATAAAATGTAAAAGTCAATAAATAGTTTTGATATAGTCAGGATGAGGTTCTTTTGAAAGTCCTCTCAACTCCAAGAGCCCACTCTTCCCATGTGAGCAAGTGACAATAATTTGCCCTCTTCCATCTGCCCAAATCTCATAGATATGTTCATTATTTTCACTTCTTTATGTCAGTTGCTATCCTGGAAATAGTCTGGCCATTTAATTAGAATAAATATTGCTTCAATCTCTTACAAATGTATGTACCTGTCTATTAGAGAAATGCATCATTTCCATTTGCCTTCCCAGCAAATAGCTACTTGCTGCATCTGTACCAGCACATCACAAGTCTTATATTGCACTTGGCATTCCACATTATGTGGTATGTGAGAAATGTGTGATTAACTGTTCAAAAATAATAAAATGTAGCTCATTACTTGACTGGATGTGATAATAATTAATTGCTGATACCTGATCTCTTTCTTCAAAGCAGGCAGACTTCCAATAGTCACACAGGTTCTGTTGCCATTAGTTATGAAAAGCAATTATTTTGTAGGACATGGATTATAAAAATGAGAGCAAATTCTTACAGTTCATCTTGTAATCTCCCATAGTTTGGTTTGCTTTTCTTACTTGATGAAACATTATTTTCTGTTATTTTGGAGAAAATGGACCAAGTTTTGTGACTGAGATAGCAGCAACATTGGGGCAGGCGCACTGCACAGGGGGTCAGGACTGACTGCTGCTTGGACTTGGGAGGAGATGGGAGAACTTTGATGAGCTGGGCGGGGCCCCCAAGCTCAGGGTACAAACACTGACCATGGAGCTAACTGTGGGCATGGGGAGCTCCAAGGGAGCTCCACCGCTGCCTGCAGTACTGCATACTGGTCTGAGAATCAATCTGTTCTTAGGACCCGTGTTTTGGAATTGTCTCGTTATCGAATATCTAGTTACAGCTGCTTGCAGGAGCTTTTAATCTCAAGGTTTCTTTCATTTAAGAAAAAAAATAGGGATTTTAGTCCATAAAGAAAAATTGCTTTAATGTGAAGAAATTACTGTAATATTTTTAAATGACATCAACACTGCTGGAACACCTTTCCAGTACTCACGGTTCTGTTATTTTTTGTCTAGTGAACACTACTGGACTAATTTTCTCAGTTGTGTTGGTATTTCACTTTTTGTTCGATTCTGGTTTGCAAAAGGGGTCCCTTGTTGTTGTAGGAAAATTCTAACTCTGCTCACTGCCTGCAGCCTGAAGTCCATAAGAATCTGCTCTGCTGGGTTGTAGTCCTCCTTCTCACTGCAAACCTATCTCTTGTATAGTTCACAGTCTTTCTAAAGAGGACCAAAATAAAAGCATCAAATTAGAACATTTTGTACGAACATAATCTTCTGATTGTTCTTCTTGTGCTAGGAATGTCCTTTGTTATGTCTTTTGCTAGTGAAGTCTTTGTTGCATCTTTCATTGTCACAGTGGTCAGAGTGACCAGACATGATGTCTTCACTTCTGTTCTTGCCCTGAGTTTATCTGTCTCTTGGCTTTCACTGTACCAGGGCTAAAAGGTCTGCAGTGCTACCTAGTTTAGCTTCTGTAGCTGTCTGATCTCTGACATTCTTCCACATGGAGGCATTCACAAGGGTGATAGATTTTATTTAATGTTTTAATTAATGTTTTTCACAATGGAAGTAGGAAATGAGAGAAACCAAAGAATTCTGTTGCAGATATTGCTAATATCATGGAGAACGAAGGCTCTCCTTTCTAAACGCACACATTGAATTAAATCTGTTTTTTGACTCACAACAGTAGTTAGCTCTGTTAAGTAAGAATATTAAAAGCAAACAAAGAGAACCACTAAGCTTTGAGACAGAAACTGTTTATCTTGCATTCTGGTGTTTCAACATGTTCCAGAACATCCCCTATTTTAGTGACCTAACAAATCTGGAAGTAATAAAATCTTTAAATTGTCTAAGTTTTATTATGTGAATGAATACTACTGAGTAATATCGTAAAAAAACCATGTACGATGTGACTTGTTACATAATGTTTTTCAACCTGTACAAAATTTAAAACATGACATCATGTCTCCTATATTTAGCATTTAAAATTAACAAAATGTATTTTCACTTTGGAATTTGTTTCTAGCTTTTCTTGTAGTAAAAACATAAGTAGAAGAGTTTTACTTCATTGCTTAATTGCTGAGCAATTTATGACTTTTATTTAATCTTGTCATGCAACTTTGCCACCACTTGCCCAAAGTTCTGCTGCTTTAAACTTCGTTGCTGTCTTTTATCCAAAGGTCTCCTGGTATAATTTACTTTTTCTCCATTTTGATCTGGAGGCTATATGAAATGAAACCTGTAGTTCTACCTTACATACTTTCTTGATAAACCTGCAAATAAGGTTTCTGTTGCAGGATATGTATCTCATCTTTAGTATTAAGTCTCAGCTTGTATGTAATATGAAATATGTAAAATGCTGGTAGGATTTAAAACAAAATAAAATTCTACTTAAAGAATCATAGAATTTGCCTGTGGACAAGGAGGAAAATGGAACACTAGTTGAAACTAAGATTTTTTATGAGTGAAAATACATCTTTACTTTGGAACAGAATTATAATCTGCAATGACAACTTCTTACCTTCATATTGCTTCTATAGTTGTAGAATGTCAATAGCTAAGGGCACATGGACATGTTTTATTCATTCTACTGTGGCATGTGAGGTGTCACATAAAGAATTCAGAGATAACTTCTAATTTATAAAGCATCTGTGGACTTAAGTGTTTTCATGAATCCTAAAGACCTGACATTGTCAATATGTAATACAATTGATTTTTTTTGTTATTTTGTTTGCTAGGAATTGATATTTCTATGTATGGAAGGGAAAATACAAGTGGGATTACCTGTAAGATTGAACTAATAATATGAAAGATGTTTTTTGATTTGGCTTTCTGTTTATTCTAGTGCAAACTCCTTTTTATGTCAAAATTAGAATATATCAGTGTAGGAAACTATTTTTGTGCTATTTAAATCACTTGTTGTAGCTGATATATGAGAATGAGCATTGGCAATGTGATCAGATATAAATATATGAGACCTGAGAAAAATTTAGAAGTCCAGTGGAATAAGTGATAATCTGGAGATACCATTATCTTAGTTTCAGTGTATTAAGTCAGCAGCATTATATCTAATATATGTCTTTAGTATCTGGTCCTATTTATTTTGCCAGTTATAAGTGAAAGTGTCCATATTGCAGTAATTTGTGTCTGCTGCTGGAGTATTAGAACATATTAGAGCTTATTTTTCCATTAGGTTCTTGTTTGTGCATGTTCTGAATTTTTTTCTGTGGTTCCAAGGCAGAATTTGTTAGCTCATTCTGTGACAGTTTGTCTCTAAAGATACAAATTCCACTTGTCCTAAGTTTCTTAATTCATTTCAAGAGGGAAGAGGGGGTGAGACATAGACCTTATTGGGGATATATTTCTTATTTATAGTATAAGATTCTTATTAGCTTTTGCAATTCAAAGTTTATTCTATAATAAATTAATATATTTATGTTGTTTTGGCTTCTTAACAGGCAATAACTTCAAACTATAGCTTCATGCCTTCGCTGAGAACATAGATTCTACTGCCAGGAAGTAACAGTAAGTACTTAGGTGTTATAATTTCTATTTAATGAAGAAGTTTTCTTTTTAAGTGTTTGATGTTTACTTTAAATGTGTTCCAGGAAGCTATTATGACTATATTGCCAGTGCTGAAATATACAAGTAGGTTCTCTCAGTGGATCAGATGGCTCTTGCTCAGAATATTTAGTTGTCTTTCACAAGAGGGAAAACCCAGTCAGAGTAAATGCTTCTGTTTCAGTTGGCTGTAGTTCCCAGTGTTTTCATTGAATGGGCATAACTGTGTTTATGAAAAAAATTTTTGAAGTTATTAAAATCATTAGAGAATGAAGGTGGATGAGTTACTATACATTTGAAGAGTTATAATATATTTTAATGGATAATAAGATATGAGAGGCAGAAAATTAATGTTTAGCTGGAGAAAAGTCAGTGTTCTGAAAGACTAAACAAAGGTACAAAAGTAGTTCATGATAGGCTATTTTTAGGTTATTGTTTAGGGTTTTGCAGCCAGGGTTAAAAACAAGTGGCTGTATGCCATCTGCAGTAATTTAAAAAAAGACTTCGTTGTGCTTCATAAAGACACTGCTCTTCTTAACAGCTTTTAACAGTCTCCATGCAAAACAACACAATTGAAAATTGCTGTCCACATTAAGGCTTTATGTCCTTTGTAAATGAATTTTGAACGCACACCTGCTGTAAGATTGAATATAAAAGTAAATTTATATCAGTTGCTGTGTTTATTACCGAGGGATTGATTTAGGACAGTTATATCTTTTATTAGCTTCCAGTTTGCCTTCAGTCTTCATTAGATACTGAATAAGGATTGTTGGAGGGAGACAGGCAGTCCTGCACTCAGGAGCAGAGTGTGCTGCTGCTAGAGGGCTTTTATGACCTCAGGACATCATCGCTTGGGGCAATGTCTGATCAAGATCAGAAGAGTAAGCCCTGTGGTGTTTCCACGGGTCTGTAACAATCAGTGTCGTTACAAAGTTGTGTTAAGACTAGTTTTGGCTATTTGTTTTTAAATGTAGTATTAAGTTCCTACCTCTCTTCCTAAATTCATCTTTACCTGTGAGTTATCAAAAATTATTACACAATCTTGCACCTATACAAGCTGTGGTACAATGAACTCAGATAAGATTAAATCCTTTAAGAAAGAGATAGCTGAGTATTCTTAAATCAACTTACCTCCAGTGATTTCGGTGTACATACAAGTTGACACAAATGTTGAACCATTTCTTCGCTATTCTTTTAAGTCAAGGGGGAGAGTTGGTGACCTTGAAGGGAGAATCAGCTTTAATTTGCAATATGAAGATCTTGGACTAGGTAGGATGCAGCATTTTAGGAAATGCTTTATAACTTTTTCTTGGTCAATTTCTTTTTATAGTGCTTGCTCTTTAGAGATTTTTATTTACTGCTAGTGGTCTGTTACACTTGAAAGCTACAGAGTGCTTTTGAAGGATTCTGTACAAATATTTACATAAATGCAAACTGCATCTTTCCTCATCACAAAATTGTTTAAATTTCTTTCTGAGGACAGTCTTTTCTGTGGAGGAAAATAGTTGCTCTGCATCACATGATGCTATTTTTTGAAATATGCTGAGGGTGCTCAGCTTTGAGGTTTTTGTTTGTTTTTTTTTTTTTTTAATTGAAATGAGATGGGGTGTGGAGGACAAGTTAAGTGTCTTCCAAAGAAAACTTGGGATTTGTTTTCTAGACAAATTAATAGGAAGAATTAGGCTTTCATTTTAAAGCTTTGTAGCAAACTGCTTTGTTGTTTTGGTTTTATTTTTCCTTGATATCTGCTTTTATTTTTAACTGGTCAATCTGTTTGTCCCCCCCATGCTGTGAAAATATTGAGCCAACACACATCATTTGCTTCTCAACTAAGCAGTGAAGAAATGTCAAAGAAGGTAGTGTCAGCTAGAAGTAGAGATTGTATTTTTTTCCAGCAGAGGGCCAAATGAATTTTAAACCTTTATAGTAGTTGCTTAAGAGACACTATTTGATCTTGCAAAGGTGTATTTTCTGCTTAATCACTTGATGTTCTGTCAATTGGATAAATAGGGAGGATTCCATTACTATCCTAAATATTATATGGAAATGTTTGTTTTGCTACCAGTAAGGAAGTAATTTTTTAAAAATCCTGTTATGCATTAATATTTTCAATGGCTTTTCAGGAATATATTCAAATGTCCAACACACAGTGCAAAATAATGAACAGTGAAGCTATTCTGTCTACTTTACCAATTCTGATTATACCTAGAGGCCCATGTGTACTTTATCCTGAAAGCTCAGCTGTTCTAACATGTTGTTTAAAAAGCCCTTTTGAGAATTGCTCCACTGATTAAGGGTAACTTTTATGTATGTTCTCTGTGTCCAGTGATATTTCTTGCCTTTGTAGAATACCCTGTGGCTTGAAGGAGATGAAGACCAGCAGGGAGCCCATTATCTGGGCATCTCTGTAGATGACTGTTCTTATGCATACTCATTGCTTCACCAGAGAAGGCATATTACTAGATATGATATTGCACAAAACTAAATAACTGGTTTTGATTGAAATAGTAGCCTTATATTTAAATATGAAGGGAAGGCAGTAGACTATAATGTAATCTATGTCTCTAAAAATCCATGGGTTTAGGTGCCTTCCTAAAAAAGAAAAATATTTTAACAAGAAAAATAAATATATTCCCTGGAAAGGGAAACATTCAAATTCAGAATTTGGATAGATACATAATTTAAAAGGATATAATTTATCATTACTGCAATATTTTAGTAATGTTATTTAAATAATATTTTTTATTTCATAATGCATCTTCTGTTGAAGTTCTGTCAATTCTGATGACTGTAATAGCTGTTGTTTTTGGGGGGTTTTGTGGGGTTTTTGTGGTTTTTTTTTTTTTGTTTGTTTAGTTTTTTTTGGTGTGGTTTTTTTGATATGTCCACTTCTTGGTTCAGTTTGTCAAGGTTTAGTTTCTTTGTTTGGTTTGCTCATCCTGAGTCAGAGGATAGGGAAATAACTTTCATGGGATTTTTTTGGTTAGTTTTTTAAAAGTATTGATTTATTTACCAATAATAAATTGCAAAGATGATTTCAAGGATGAAGTGCTGCTAATATAAAAGCCATGGTGTTGACGTGAATGTGCTTCTTTACTTCTCTGAAGTAAAGGAAACTGAATAATCCATTAGATGTTTCCAGAGTGCTTTTTTCCTGTGTTCTAGACTAACCCATGTATTGTGCTTGTACAGTTCAAAAGCCTGTTGATACAGATAGACCCAGAGTGCAGTAATCCAAGTCCTTTAGAGCATTAGAATGCTGCTATATTTAAATAAAAACTTCCTCAATTATAGTAATTTTGAGACCACTTTTTTTTAACTTTCACATATAAAGTAATTGGTGTACTCTAATTCACATAGATGAGAATTTTGTAAAGCAGTAAGTGAAAAAGAGTCTGTCATGCTATTCAACCAGATGAACTTTGAGATAATTGTGTGATGCTTGTGGATTTGGTGAGTTTCGCCCCTTTTTGCATAAAGAAGCATTTTTGGCATATAATCAAAATTATGATGACTGTCTGGGAAACGTGCTTTCAAGGGTTGCTTCCATAAATGAATCCTAAGTAAAAGCTCTTCATCTAGCACAGAGCACATTAAGCTGGAAGAACAAACAAAAAGCTTGTTGGTAGATCAAAGAAAATACAAGCATAAAAGATACTCTTAGAAGATCAGTTGGTCTAAATATCAGAATTGTAGTAATATCTTTCCGTCTTATTCTCCTCTGGTTTATTGCTTTCATGTAGACCTTGATTATTTTAGCTGCTGGCATAGTTCCCTTCAAAAAGCTACGCATTTGCTGCAACTAATGGGATAGAGAGCAAAGTGTTAGCAGTCTTAGGAGAACTGAGTTCATGTTCTAATGGGAATAAAATTTTTAGCCAATTATCTTGTACTTTGTTCGCCTAACTCTAGAAAAGTAAATCAAACATTGAAGACTGCATCTGGCGTGTATAAAACATACTTGTGTGTACCTATCTGTCCATGTACAGGTAGATAGAAAAGGCATATGATAGCTGCAGAAGGTGAGATAATCTTTCTGTATACTGAGAGTGTATTTTTACAGATCGTACAGAAGATAAATTCTTGTATGATTGCTAACTTAAAATATTTCAGATATAGGTGCTTCTAGATGGCATAGTGACCATCTGTGGCCTGAAGACTCAATCAGATTTGTCAACCATTTTTTCTTCTGTGCTTTGACGCTGAACTTCTTGCAAATAGATAGGGATTAGATGAGAAGAATTGTCCTTGCAGCTCATTCTTCTGTAAGCCTTTTTCACTTTTCATTTGACTGAAAGGAGGTCCACGCTGCAAGCAGTAGTCCACTGTGTAAAGACTTCTGTATCTTTTGGTGTTCTAGGATTCACATATTTAACTAGTGCTGCAGCTGCTTCCTGCATGTGACTTAGGCTAGCTTCCAGCCTCATAGTTAGGGTCTAATGCCCTATGTAAGAGGACAATTTACTCTTTAAGTAAGCAAATAAGCTTTGGTTATTACAGCTGTCCTTCTGGTCATGTAAGAGATGATGGCTCAGGCTTGAAGTTGAAATGTGCCTCTGAGGGTCTCTGTGTCTAGGTCTTGCTAAATCTGAGCAGTCAGTCACTGTACTAATCAGGGAACCTTCTCCTAATTAAGAAAAATGTGTTATTCTGTCATAGGGAAATCTGTGGCAAATAGACTGAAGTGAAATACAATAATTTTCCTTTTTGTCTTCAAATAAGATGGAATTAAGCTACTAAAGAGCTTATATATAGCAATAAGTAAAATCTTGATTGGTGACTTAGAGTTGCAGTAGAGATATAGCAGGAGGAAAAAGCACTGGTTACTAAATAAGGTATGTAAGTAATAATAAAATCATATTTTGGATGCTCTTACTCATAGTTTTATACATAAAAGCAATTTTGTATTACAAATCAACTCATTCTGGTTTTGTATAAAATAGCTTCCCCTGGCCACAGAAATGAAGACTGGAACATATAAATCATTGGAAACTTTCAAAAGACACTGTTTTGGAAAGGGCTACATGTTGTACCAACCAAGTCACTGCTGGCTGCAAAATTGAATGGGACACCAATGGATTGCTTTCATAATATTGGCTATAAAATTTGAAATTAATACCAGTTTCTGCTTCTGCTACCATGTGCTGATTAGCATAAAAGAAACTTTGCCCTAAGAGCTGTGAGGTAATTAACACAAAATTCAAACCCAGAAAACATTTCCAAATCAGAAAAGGCTCTAAATGAAAATGACTGTTGGGAAAGCACTGAGGCAAGAATGATATATATTTTCTGATATCTACTTGCCAGTCATCTACTTTAGGCCAAATTGCAGGGAGTGGGAGAAGATAATTTGCTGGGCAAGGCAGACCTTTGATTCACTGCACATGACTATTACCATAGGAAAAAAAAAAAAAAAACAACATTATTTTAGATTGCTGTAGTAAAAATGCATATAAAATGCTGCTTCCCTTCTGGAAGCCCTTTGTTATAGAGTGACAATTTTGGGAATCATGCTACAGTGTGTTAGTTGTCATTTCTAATGCTCGGCTGTTAGCCACAATCTTGAGTTACATTATGAGATTTTGATCTCTTCAGATCATCTGACAATGCTCTCCTGATCATCCAACAAAGCATCCCAGTAGTTGTGTGTAAAACAGTTTCTACTTTTTCAGCCTTTTTCAGAGTTGGGAATATTTTTGTGACCTTAATCTGGTGGAGTGCATTTTACCTTTTAGCATGCATCAAATGGATGGACAATGTATGAAGTCTTTGCCTGCCCATAGTCTGCACTGGGGTCCTTAACTTCACTAGGAAGAACAAGTAGTCACTAGCTACTGATTTATTGGTAGATTGCTTTGAGAAAACTAGCCCAATAGCTAGATTTTTCTAGGAATTATTTGTAACTTTCTCTAGTGTTGGTAACAGTGTTAGCAGTGTTAGGACTGCTTCAGGTGTGGGGGATTTCCTTGTTCATAGAATGGCATTTTAAAGGTAACCTCAGCAAATATCCAATATGCAGTTCCAATTATTAGCATTGAATATAGCATATTTCACAATAAACCAGTGTAATACTGCCTCAGCATTTCAAAGTGTCCTCATGGTTACTAGTGCCATGGAGGGGAGTGTACAGTTTGGAGGAGGTAATTAGAATGACCTTGCATTACCAAGCTGGTGAGCAGTACTGGATTTTGTCCACAAGTAATGGAGTTTTTCATAAGATGCTGCTTATCAGCAGCTTGTGCATGCAGATATCAATGAAAGTTAATGTGAATATCTACACATGAAGGTAAATTGAAAAGCAAGTACGCCTCATATTTTTCAAAAACATTACAGTTTTAGCTGAGCTAATTTAAGAAGTATTTTCTTATTCTTATTATCTTAAAGTTTTTAGCAAACTAAAAATTATTTCTTGAATATTCCTTAATTACTGGTATGTTTTTATATTGACAGTGGTTTGCACCAGGCAGTCTACCTTCTCTAACAATTAATATGGTGTTTGGGGTACACAGCAGCAGTGTTTAGTTTAATAATGGTTTATAATTTACCTGAAAACTTTTTCAGAGGCTGGATATTGAATAACACTAGATATTGGGTTATCTTTAAAATACGTTATTTATTAATACACATAATCTCCAAATGCTTGTTTCTTTGCATTTTTGTTTTAGAGCCAAGTATTTTGTCTTAAGACTAACATGAGAAAAGTAGAGTATAGAATACTGACAGTCTTCTGAAACAGATGTAGAGAAACAGCTGTTTTCACTGAACATCAAGTTGTGTTTTCTTTTTCCCAATGTAAAAGAGCAGGAGTTACCAAGAACATAAAGCAGCTTTAGGGAGGGAAAATCTAATTGTCAAGTAGAGGGAAAAAGGTCTCAGGAGACAAATATATTGCTGAAGGTAGGATTTTCACCCCAAGAATGGAACACTATGGAGGATTTATGTGGAAAACTGATAATTGAGACACTCTTATCAGTTCCCCTGCTTATCAAAACATTAAACTGGAAAGATTTCTTTACAAAGGATTTCTTTGGTGAGGATGGTGATCAGTTTTCATGTCCAAGTTTAACTAACTTCCACTGATACAATTAAAAACCGAAAATATACCCAAGGTTCTTTGGATAGAAGCTGAGCTAAATATGAAGCCCACTGAAATATGAGGTCCCTGTCGCACAATGATTTTACCCTGTGCTGGTACAGTTTACAGGGAAGGAAACAGATTAACAAACAGCTGGATTTTCTTTTGCAAATATTGAGAAAATGTCTCATTTTGACAGTCTTCTGATATATGCTGAGCAAAATGTTAACTTGAAATTTTTCATCCAGTTTAAAAGATTTAAAGGTTTACTGGAAAAAGAATTCCAAACAAACATACCCCACATACTGTAGAATTAAATGTGTCACTTTCAGATAAAATGAAAAGTAATATGTGGATATTTGGTATTTGAACTCCTACAAGTTCCATTACATGTCCAGTGGAGCTATTTTTGTTTAATCTATCTTACTGGTCAATGGGTGTACTGAACATGAAAATTTATCATTTGTACATCCTCATCTAAAACCTCTTTATGAGGAGGGTGATGTTTACAATACAGAAAATAAAGGCCTTTTTTCAAAGTTGTCAAGAAAATATTGTTAATGTGTTTTTGATGCTTTAAGTGGGCATGTCTAGGCTTTCAAGTGATGTATAGAGCAATCTGGCTTTTTGATCGTTATGGTAAACAAGGTGGCTTTATGGTCTGGCAGGGCAGTGGCTTTATACATATCAAGATATCAGTAGAATCTGAAGGGGAGCCACTCCTATTAACAGTTATCTCTTAACTGGGAATTGTCGTATTTTTCATTTTATTCTTTTAGCTGGTGTTGCCCAGTACTAGTTACAGCATCAGCTTACATGATCAGGGAGGCACAACCAGCAAAATTGTGTTTAAATGGCTTCATATGTGTTTTGAACCCCTGTTGAAATGTTCCTGGGTATATGTCCCTGCATCCATACATGTTGTATTGGGCACTAGAAAAACACTGTGTTTAGACTTATGCAAAATCTAGTGGATTAATTCAGAGACTTGTGATGAAGGAAATGTCAGCGTTTAAATATTTTGATTTAATTAGTTAGGTTTTTGTAGAAGTCATGAACAAAGGATAATTCCCCAAAACAACAAATTTATCTTTGCTTACATGTATATAGACTTCTAATTTACTCAAAACTGAGAGACTAAAAAAGTTACTTGTTTTTCCTTTCTGTATGTAGCATTTCCTTAAAGTTGAGTTGAACCAAAACTGTGAAATTTGAATTGAGTTTCTTTAAAATCATATAAAATATCCAGGCTGCCTGTGGTTCTAGTACCTGAAGGAAACTATAATAGGATATATGGGTATTATTCAATGGGAGGCAAGTTGCAAATCAGGTACCTGTAACAAAAGAGACATGTTTTAACCTATTATACTGTAAGGCAAGCATTATAAAGGTTATTAGCAGAAATACAACATAAATTTCTTCCAGATGTTTTGTACTTCAATTATTTTTGTAAAATTATATTTTTTGCTAGATTACTAATCTTTTAAAATTAGGGTCTTTCCATTTAAAATCAGGAAAATGTTTTTCTTGATATTTAAGTTTCAAAAATCATCTGTATTCTGTGCTCGTGCACTCCCATGTTCATGTTTATTACACAAGATTAAGTAACTGCATCCTTTTGTAATATTGTTTGACACATTCAAGGATTTTCAACAATCATTTCACTTGACTATACTTTGAAGCATGTCTTGCAATGTAGCATATTCAAACAAGCATGCAAAGAAATGGTTTGCAGAACAATTCACAAGTATATTTAGATGAGAAAACTAAGTGGTATAATATACTGCAGTGCTGTTTCTCACAGGAGTGGAGGTTTTTTCCTATATCAGTTGAGGTATTCTGGGAATCTAAGGTTAACTATATACACCAGTAGAAATGATTCAAGGAGCAATGAGGCACATGTTCATAAATAATTGCTGTCACAGTTTTAAATTATTTCACAAAAATTCCCCAAGGAGTTGTATTGCTCTTCATAGTTCTAATGTTGAAGCAATCCTTTCTCTGGGAAGATTTATAAGTATAGATAAATTGGACTTATCCTTTCTATTTCTTGCTTGTTTCAGATACAAGATTTCAAATTTTGTGGGTTTATTTTTGTCTCAAAAGATTTCAAGCTTGCATGACAAAATAAAAAGCTATTAGAATTTGTACCTTGTACAGTATCTTAGTTTTCTCTTTCTTGCATTCATTCTCTCTTCTTTTTTATGTGCAGTAAACCCTGAAAAAATGTGACCTGTAGGTAGAATAGGAGGGCAAGTGCTAATTCTAGAATTCTACTAGTTTGTTCTGGAGGCTGTGAGGGATACAGAAGGAACTGGCAAAAAACCCCTCTCCATGAACTGGAAAAGAATTATATCAGAGCAATTTCTTAGAGGAATCTATGTGAAGGAGCTATGTAAAGAATCATAGGTTTTCTAGCAGAGGATGGCTTTCTGTTCCAACAAATCAATTATTTTCTCTGGCCACAGCTGCCTAATTACCAGAGAGAGATATGGCAGATTATTTTGAAAAAAAAAGGAAAAACAATTATAAAGTTTTAGAGTCTCTTTCACTGTGTAGCAGCTCTACCACTGATATTGCATCCACCACAGCTCAGAAGTCACTGAAGTCTCTGGTTTCTCAAGTTCACTTTTTACTCCTAAGGGTGCTTCAGATTATACTACTATGGAGTGTTACTTGGGGGAATATTACTCCAAGATTTATGGTGGGTATATCAACCCAACCCAGAGGTTTCCTCTTCCACTTAAATCTTTCAGCTATGCAGCAGCCCTGTTGCTTGAGAACCTGTGGGATTTACAGAAGGGTAATCTTCCCTGTTAGAGAAATTGCACAGAAAAAAACACAGGATAATAAAAAATTCAGTATTTCATATCCAGTGATTGGAATTTTCAGAGGTTCTCTCCTCTGACACCAAAGCAGACTCAACATACTAGAAAAAAATTATTACACAAGTTAGAATAGATTTTGTAAATATATACAAAGCTTGCAGGATGATATTGTATCTTAGAATTTGTAATGCTTTGCAAGCCAAAGTAAACTTGGGAATTCTCTTCATTGAAAGGCTCTCTGTATGTGATTCACTGAATAAATTGTACACATCTTCAGATCACTTCCTTAAAATCTAAATGCACTCGATCTCACTAAATTTGACTAAAATATGCTTTGTGTTAAGCTCATTAAAGAACAGGTAAGTAGGACCAGGGAGGTGTTACTAAATTCCGAGTATTCAAAGTGAGAATCGTCGGCATCTAAATTATTGAGCTGTCATGTTAAATGAAGCTGAATATTTTTAAGTGATTCACATGCAGATTGTTAAAAAAGACACAGACTCTGCCTTATCAAACAAGGCTCATTACTTTTCAAAATTAAGGGAACAATAAGACCTAATTTTTGGAACTTAGCTGTGCAGAAAATGTGTGAGGCTAATTCTTTTTCTGACAGTAGAATAAGTTCTGTAGAAACATCTGTTAAATAGCATTTTCATACTTTTCTTGTATTCAATTGTTCATAATTTTGTTAATCTTCATGGATATAGTTCTTGATATTACTGCAGTATGTAAAAGCATAAATTTTTGCACAATAAAACTTGTATGTTCCTCACTGATTGGTTTTTTGATGGGGAACCAAATAGTTAATAATGCTGGCATGTCTTTAAGTATGTAGGTAAAATAGACTCACTCATCGAGCTGAATGCAGCTCTTTCCATCTTAGAGCTTTTGTGCCAAACATTCTGCAGAGCAGCTTTTATATTTAAGGATTTTCTCAAGGTGAAGAGTGAGTCTAAAAGTAAAGAATTTGAGTGAAGTGACACAAGCATGGAAAATATTAAAATATAGCATTGCTGGTGATGTATACTTGTTCATGCAAGTTGCTTCAGACTTCTGCTAATAAGAGAATAGGGGTCACTTCATTGCTGTAACAATATAAAACTCTCCTGTACCATGTATCATCAACAGGAGAAAGGGGGACAGGGAAAGGTCTTAATCAAATTGAAAAAAAATTAAATTAAATTGAAGTTAGCTCAGTTGATGCTGAACAGAGGTCTGCCTCAATGTTGGAGGTAATGAGTATTTCCACCTAATGTGGAGTGATTTAGACACACAATATTTCCTAAAACTGTCATTCTTGTAACTGCTAGGTGTGGTGTTTGCAGTATTTCAAATGCACTTGTGTGAAGGTTTTTCTTTTTTTTTTTTTTTCTCCTCCCCAGTTCTTCCCTTTCCCTAGCCAAATATAATAAATATTGATTCACCTTAAAGCTAAGTATATAGTAGTAATCTGGTTTGAGGCTTGGATCTCTATGCACCACTGTGGATGCAGATAGCTGATCAAACAGTAATAGCCTAATGAGCTGCAGCATTTAGTCTGCCGTAGTAGGTGTTGTGGATGTGCCTGAGAGAGGTTGCTGTTGGACAGAAAAGTGAATTTCAGAATACCTTTGGTCAGAAATGTCTGATAAGCTTGAGCTAGCCTAACAGTTCTTGTTATGCTGTGAAACTAAAGGTGTTTGATTTGGTTCTTGTGCTTTGCTATTAGTCTTACGTTGGGCAAATCACTTCCACTCTCTGTTTGGCTCTGTAAAACACCACTACTGTCTTCTTCCTTTGAACTCTGGTAAGCTTGAGGCAATAAAGGGTTTTCTATGAAGCTTCAATCTCTGTCTGGAGTTTTTGTTATGAAACTCCCCTTTGTTATATGGAGTCTGCTCTTTTAGAGAGATTGGGGATGTTCCCAAGAGTGTTTCTTGTCAAAAGTGCTGCATGGCAATACCTGCATTCAACCTGCAGTTCTCATAATGCAAGGAAAGGTAATTTTTTGAATACAATAGCAAGCAGGGACTTTGCCTCGGGGGGAATTAGTTATTCTGGGAACTTGTACGGTGTTAGTATCACAGGGGATATTAGTAATTACTCACAAAGTAAATGTGGTTTTGGGGACTGTTTCAGCCACTGGAACAGATATTAGTATCAAAAAATGGCATCAAGTTAAATGGGAGCCTATCAGTTTGTTTGGGAAAGAAATGGTCAGATTCCAAACTGGAATTGTGTCCACGTTATTTTCTTTAATGTGGAAAATTTACTGTTTTAAGAAACTGCTCTTCCTTTATGGTTGCTGTGTGCCAGGGTTTCCCCACTATGTGTGTGCACAAATGTACATGCAAAAATTTGCCTGTTCTAAATTTAATATTTAAGTCTTCTATTTGGGATAATGTAATCTTGTTTTGCTGCAAAACTCACTCCCAAAAAAATAGAAGCATAATTTTACACTAGAAAAGACCAATTTAGTTTCTCATTGTGATAGTACTCATTATTCCTTTAATCCATGGTTCTCAGATGAATGATGGTTCATTTTAGGAATAGGAACATAAACTGAACTAGGACCTTGGGATGGCTGAGACTTGGTTTAGTCTCTCTTTTGGTACTGATTTAAAGCCCACATGTACTACCTGAAATATAATCAAATTACTCAAGAGATCTCTGCTCCTAGCCTTTGAGAGCATTAGTACTTTTGAAATTAAGTGTGATAAAGCATAAGCATTTCTTTCTAGTACCTGCAAGATAAGCTTATGGCTTTATATGTGAATGTATGGAGTTTTGGAATTCTCAGGGCTATCTGTAAGGTCTGTTCTTCAAAAAGAAAGGGGTATTTTCCTTTTTGATAAAGCACACCAGTATTTAGTGTAGGGAGAAGTAAATGTTTCATGAGGTGTAATAAATGATCATTTGTTTACTGCTTTGTTAGTCTCAATTTCTGCACAGCTGAATTATCAGGGTAAATTAGATATATTGCTCAGGAAAAGTAAGCAGTAATACAATTGTGTATACTCTTTACCTGTGAAATTATCTGTAATGTGCTTTCTGTTAGCACAAATTAAAAGCCACAAGAAGTAAGTTATTGCTTGTATTTAATCCTTGGCTTTCTGTGAGATTTGCCCTCTGTGGATGGCAGGCAGAAAAAAATTATTCACCTGAGCAAGCCACAGCTCAGCCCTGTCCTCCAGGTGGGTGGGATAAGCTGTTCCAAGGCCACAGTTCAACAGCAGACTGAATCTGGCTTTAGGGCTCCAGCTTCTAATCAAGAAGGTTGCCGCTACATGATGGTAATCAATGATCCGGTACAAACATATTCTGCTACCTCAACAGTTTTCTGGGAATTTTGACAAGCCAACATTATTGTCAGGCGTTATGCCAGATTGACTATTATCTGTTCTACCATAGCTGTCATGTAACCAGTGCAGAGCATAAAGCTATCACAGAGGCTATATTGTTTGCACTATCTAATTTGAGGGGAAAATGTGGTTGTGTTCTCATGTCTAATACAAATCAGACCTGTATTGCAGTGCACAGCTCCAGTATTCATGGTTATGGAGCTATAGCTTGAGAACACATTTTTTGACTGTTGTCTCCTGGCTAGGAGTAGGATGAACATCTATCTTTGCAAAAGACCTTCAGCACTTCAGGGGCATGCATGTGTACAGGGTGGTATGAAAGCATGGGGACAACACAAGGTTCTGGAAATCTGAGTGGGACAGAGCGAGTGCTGTCTTGGGTTCATTATAATTAATTGCCTTTTAACCTGTGCTCTTTCTGTATTCACCACGCCACTCCACTTTACATCCATGGCATATGCATAAAGTCACAAAAAAGATGGGTAAAAATAAGAATGAAAATACGGTCATTCATTTTGGTAGAGTTTAGGAATGAATAGTCTGAAACTGTTGGGGTTCTCTATTACTAATGAACTATTGTGAAAAGGCAACTTCTATGTTGCAGCAGGATATTTTTTATATCAATGTAGCATGAAAATACTTTGATAATACCATGAAAATCATTAAATAGAAAATGCTTACCTTTGGCTATGATTTATTGTGCTGGATCTAAAGGACAGTATGCTTTTCCTGCTGTTTTCACTAAATTTATTTCTGCTTGTTGGAGGCATTACAGCTGTAATGCAGTGTTGTCTTTTCTGTCTAGAGTAACACATACCTGTATACCGTGTCAGACTGAGACATTTTTAAAATATCCAATGGAGTCAAACATTAGCTGCCTAGTTTTTCTCAGGTGATGATGAAACGTACAGTGCAATGTAAGTTACTAACTGGTGAAGACTTCTGCTTCAGAATTTATATACAAAGGAGGTTATAGTGATGACTAAATTCTGTAAAGATGATTTTTTTGCAGCAAATACGTGTGGTAAGGCCATGAGTTTAGCATTCTTTAGAAATGTTCTATGGGAAATGCTATTAAAAATCTAGATTTATAATTTCTCAAGTGCCACATCATTCTAGAGTGTGATGCCCAATTTTTTTTCCTCTATTTCTCCCTAGCAATTCTGAGACATCAGATATTCTTTCAGCTTTAACAACATCATATCCCCATGAACCATGCCCCCCCCTGCTTTTTTTTTTCCCGCTCCAAGAAAAGGCCCTGGAATTAAATCTGGTCTCTGATGTAATTTTTCTACTCTTTCCTTTCCTCTGTGCGTAACTGTGGTTTATTTGGTGTTTAATCTTTTTTCTGTCCATGGTTCACTTTATTCTAATGTGGGGAATAGGGATGTAAGAAGAATAGAAGGAAATGGGGAATTGAACAGTTATGAGACCTCCTGAATGGCCAGTGGAAATTATAGAGACTGATTTCTGCAGGCTTCTCATAGTCATTTTCATTATCTTTGTGTTCATGTCTTGAATTCCCCTAGACTGAAACAGGAACAAGATATCTGAATACTATAAAATGATAAGCAGGCATAAAATGCATTTGCATACACCCATGCATATGCGTGGTGCGTGTATATACACGCACCTCTATATATAATTTTTTTTTCCTCCCTTATTTGGGGCCCCATTGCTATCATCTTTTATGTACTTTAGCACTGGTAGTCATGCACATTTTAAAATCACTAAACTTTGTTCTTTTCACACCACCTAAATTTATTTAGTTCTCATTTATAATAATTAAATACCTGATACATTCTGCTTGACTAATTTTGACCAAAATTCATATTATATGCATAACAGTGTATTGTCAGGAAAAGGAAACAGTGTGACAGGTCTTGCTATTTTCAGTCCGTTAAAAGTTGGAAAGAGATCTGTATCCCTTCTATGTTTTTGGAATAGAAATAATTTTATTTTGTCTGAAAGACGCAAGACATGTATTTCTGATTTCCCTAGTGTATTTTGTGAAGGGCAAATTATACTTAATTACAGACTATTCTGGGTTGCAAGGGACCCATTGAGTCCAACTCAAGTGAATGGCCTGTACAAGATTTTGACTCCACATAGCCTGGGCATTATTAGCACCATGCTCTGACCAACTGAGTTAATCTCAGGATCAAAGCAAGAGTTAACTTGAAAATTGATGATTTTAAGGTTTCATGTTGAAGTATGGGAGCTTCCAAAAACTGTGCTGTGAAGTTGAGTATAACTTAAATGTTCTTTCTTTTCAGTTTTTATTTCATGTTATGAGTATTTGTTTTCTTTTTTTTTAATGGCAAACTGTGAATGAAACAGGAATTTATTCTCAGAAACCCATTGTGAGGATACACTTTAAGTGGTGGGTGGGTTTTTATATATCAACAAAAACACTGTCTACCAAAGTTATATGCATAGAAGTCTAGGATTACTTCTTTTCATGGCAATGCCTCCATTCCAAAGCTTGAGTAAACATAGTTTAACAGCTATTAAGAAACATGTTTCTGGTAAATTGGGACTTAACTATACCCTTCAATAAATAATCTTGAGCACTTTGCAAAATGGATAATATTCTTAGTTGGAAACAGGAGGAAAATACACTATTAAAAGAGGAAAAAGGCTTCCACTGAACCAAAGGTAATAAATTCAGAATGATTTGTATTTATTTAACAAATAAATGGAAAAATCACAGACACAAATGTTTGAAAATAACTAAGTGTTTACTAAGTAAAAAGTATTTTGTCCATTTCTTTGTAATATCTGAAGAGAAAGCAAATATGAATGTCTCATGTTTGCATTAATGAAAGAAAATATTATTGGGAGAAATGAAATATGTGACAAAGCAGCATGCATCAATGAATCTTGCTTCCTGGTTTTAACAGTATTTACTGTGAACTTTGAGGTTCAGTGGTATTCAACATAATGAAGCTATTTGCATATTTTTCAGTATTAATCAGTACGGGAAATAGCAAGACTTTGATATATTGCAAGCATATCTGCATCCATCTTCCTGCAATTTTTATAGTCTTATCCCATTGCACCTGATCCAAGCAAGTTCTAATATAACGAAGATAAAAATGTGTTTTGCATGTACATGTATAATTAATTTGTACAGTAGACAGATGCCAGCGTTCTTACCCGAGTTTTAAACAGTAACTATGTTTAGATGTGGTGTTTGAAGGCATTGCAAATTTGCATCAAATAGTTTTCTTATAAAATATGTGCTTTCTGTAATTTCAGAACTTGGAGCATTCCAAATCTTTTGACATTTTTGTGTGGAATTTTAAGCACGTGATGTTATTTACATTGTGGTTTAATCTAACACAGGCTATATTGGTAGGAACATTATTAAGGAAAACAATATTCCTGCTGAATTCAGTATAAGTAATGAAGTGAACAGATATAAAGTATTTTAATATGTTTTTTCTATGTTGTGCTATGATTTTTATTTGCTGGTGTTGAATGAACAGGAGTGGTGAGTATTTGACATAATGCATGTTCAAACTAAACTGCTGTTTTACTCTGTACTCTTACCTTTGGTTCTTTACTAAATAATGCTATCTTGACAGATTGTGCTTATAAACTTATGACAAACATGCTTTTTGTTTGGATACTAAATGTGCTCTGACATTTCTGTTCTATTAGGGTGTTCTGCCTTCTACTGTCTGAATGTTATGCCAGTTACTTTGACTTTTGTAACCTGAAAATACTGCTCTGCAGTCTTTTGCTGTGTTCAAACTCAGATCCTGTAATCGGACTTCATGCAAAAAGTCTTGGGTCTCTTGAGAGAACCATTGTGTGGTATTGCTCTGTTTATCCTTATTGGTCAGTGTGTATTATCACTTGTAAAGTGGTTTGTAATTCTTAATGTTGGAAGATATTTTGTTTCAGGTTGCTTTTTTCCTTAAGAAAATCCTTAGTTGTGGCAATGCAGAATGATGTAAAATTGACTAGAAGTTCAACCTCTGTTAATTTCCAGATGTGAGAATTATGATCTGAACCATATTAAAAATGAGAAGTTTTAAGGCTATCAGTAGCTCAAAACAGAGTAGAAAAAGAGGTAAATACTTAACTATCCAAATTACAATTCTGAAATGTGTAATGTTTGAGGTTATCTGATACAAGTAGTCAAATCTGTGACTCTTAGTCCATGGTTTTCCCAGATTTTCTTTCAAATATCCCTTTTAAGGATGTATTTAAATACATGTATATGTTGTGGGGGGTTTTTTTGTTTTGTTGTTTTTTTTTTTTTGCAGGGGGGTGGTTTTTTGTTATATTTGGACTTTCCTCTTTTTTAATGCAGATATCTTTTTGCCTTAAGTGGAGGGGTTTTTCAATAAATGCTGACTCTTACATAGACGTACTCCAAGCTGACAAAAAGTGCTATTGTTTCCAAATTATTGTTTTACCCTTGGGAAAATGTCTGCACATTTGTTGTTCTATTACTGTATATATTAAAACCTCATGCTGTTGTGAGTCAGATTAGTCAAAATGTATTTAAAGATAGAGATTAATATATTATATCCATGCAATTCGAGATGTTTTTTAACAAATACACAGATAAGGCAGCTCTTACTTCAGTTGCATTTGTTTCTCCTGAAACAGTTGCATTTTAGCGCTGTTTCTAACACAGCTACATCTGCTTTATATTCAGAGTGTTCAGAAATACCAGCAAAATTGCTTTTTGTAATCCTCTAAAATACTGATCCTTGTGCTAAACCCCCGTCTGTTTGTTTACTGGAGATTCATCAGGCCAGGTACAGATGCTGGTTCTACAAGACCTTCCCTAGAGTGGAGTTTTAATTAAAACAACTCTTTTTACCCCAGCTGTCAGTGCAACCCATATGAAAAGCAGAAAGCTTGTTTTTAGAGAAGAGTTGAATCTTTAGCTTGTTCCAAAGTCTATAACCACAAAATGAAGCATTGAATTTCCTACTTCTCTGAATTATCTTCTCTCTCCCTAGTTAGTGCAAACTTTGTTTGCAGAACTCACTCTAGAACTTTCTAAAGCTTGCTTTTTGCATACGTGTTTTATAATGCACATTGATTCCATTCAATTGGAAAGTATTTTGCAGGAATTTTTTTAAGATTGTTTTAGTCTAACCCCTACTTTACAGATAGCTGAAATTTTATGGCACCTCCTACAATTTTTGGAGTTTTGCCCCTTGCCTTATAGTAATATCTCAGGCTCTAATTCTTATTGAGTCAAACCTTCCCTCACACTGGAAAGTAGTTGAATATTGACTTGAAAATACATGACAAAAAGTGGAAGATGGCTTGAGAAAAAAAAAGAAAAGAAAACAACCCCTGTTTTCTACATAACAGACATTGAATTCTTATTTACCTGCCCTCAGTATTACTTCATGGTGAGTCCTTAGTTGAAATGTGTCTTGTGATCTGAACCAAACAGTTCTGGTTTAATCCCAGCTGGCAACAGAGCACCAGCCATCTGCTTGCCCATTCCTCTGCCTCACCATGATGGGAGGGGAAATTGGAAGAGTAAAAAAGAGAAGTTGTGTGTTGAGATAAAGGCAGTTTAATAGGGAAAACAAAATCTGCACTCACAAGCAAAGCAGAACAAAGTGTTTGTTCCATCCTTCCCATGGGCAGGCAGGTATTCAGCCATCCCCAGGAAACCAGGGCCTCACCAAGTAAAAAGATGACTTGGGAAGGCAAATTTCATCCTTCAAATGTTCCCCTTTCCTCTTTCTGGACCTTTATATGCTGAGCATGAGGCTAGAGGGTATCAAATATCCCTTTGGTCCAGGGAAATCAATTGTACTGGTTCTTTCCTCTCCCAGCTTCTTGTGTACCCTCAGTCTTCTCATTGATGGGGTGATTAAAAAATCAGAAAAGATCTTGACACTGTGTAAGTGCCTCTCCATAATAACAAAGACATTTCTTTTTTACTAGCACTGTTTCTAGTAGAACTTCAAAACACAGATCTATCCTAGCTATTAGGATGAAAATTAACTATGCCCCAGCTAGAATCAGCATATAAACCTAGGTAGCCCAAATTCCTAAAATCCTTCTTTTCCCAAGTCCTATCTGATCTTCCATTCCTCCTATTAATGCTAGCCTTCTGTTTGCTCAGTCCCAGCAGTTAAGTACAGCAGGTGAACTTGTCCTCAAAAAGCTTTACCACAGAAGTGGATTACTGCAATGCTACCAAATATCTGCGTTCACTGTCATCTTTCAACTGCTTTTAGTGTTGTCTTCAATTCTAAAAGACAAGTATGAAAAAGTTTCTAGTTACCACACCACTAATTAAGTTCACTTCAAAATTGTGGACTTTAATAGTTTCTGCTTCACCATCAGTTTTTATGCTTTGACTGTGTACTGTGGGTCTGCCTCATGCCTTTTTGCCTTTTTTTTTTTTTTTGCTTGTTGTTTTGGTGGGAGGTAGGTGGGTAGGTAGGGTGGTGAGGTTAGTGGTGAAGTTAGCTTGAAAAATCCTCCTCCGAAATCTTTCTATTCTTCTCAGACTCATACGTGTCCTACTGTAGTAGCAATGGATTGTAGTTGCTTTGTGTAACTACTGTTCCTGGAATCCTGCGTGACTCTCTGCCTATGGTCTTTTTACCGGAGATGAATGGGAGTTGTGTGTGTCATCTGTAAATGCTTTTCTACTCCTGTGCTTAGTTGCTTTATGGCACTGAGCTGGCAAGCACCTTAAAAACCATGTTAAGCATATTTTCAGTTTAATTATTGATTTTATTATTCCTGTATATATTAGCTGTGCTGAAATATCAGTTCCTTATGAGTCCACAAGGCTCAATACAAAAGAAGAAAGACTGTAGGGCAGAGCTGCTGCAGCTGCTGCACTGTCTTACACTGCCATAGAACCACACCTTGTGTTCAGCACTGTGTTTTAACACTGAACAGTGATCTGGTTCAAAATACCAAGCTTGGGCTTTTTTGTTGGTTAGTTTCTAGTTGAATATGCTGTAAGCTGGATAATGAGAGAAACTCATGTACAGCTGTAGCAGATGAGACTAAAAAAAAGCTGCGGCATTGAAGATTAGTTTGCAGTGTCTGAAAGCCAAAATATTGTAGAAAAACTGGTTCCTCCTTTCTTTTGAAAAAGACAAAAGAAGAGCGATGGACTTGGCAGTTCTCAGTGAAGTGAGGTTTTGTTTTCCATCTTGGCACACCCACTCAGTGTTTGATCCCTACATGTGGTCAAGGCCTGGCACCTCACCTTATTGACCCTCATGCAACTGGCCTCACTTGGCATTCATAGTCCTAGAAAAGAGCATGATTGTTGTCATCTACTTGTGAAGGTCTTCCTTTGTGCAGGGGAGCACTGTTTTCAGTCCTTGCTTTCAGCATATGCTCTTCATTTGATAATTCAAATGAAGAATGGTTTTGCAGTTGCTGTGCTTGTGCTAGTTACTTGAAAATCCTGAAAACACAGCTGAAAAGGACTCCAAAGCTCCTAAACATGTGCAGTGCTTGTATTCCTAAATAAGCTTTCATGGAAAGAACCTGAGATCCTGCAGCCCCTGGTCACCCAAGAATGTCAGGAACTGTGCTCTCAGACATCTCCAAAGGAGTACTGTAATGGGTTGTTCAGGCAGTAGTTATGTGCTCCCCCAGTTCCTCCTATAATTCACCAGTTTTTGATGTCTTCAAAATTAGAAAATTAATTTCCCATGTAGCATAACTGGATGCATTTATCTAATGTGTAAGAATTACAGTATTTTATTCAAATTTATCTCTTTTAGTTTTATTTCTGAATAGGTATGTTGAGAGTCATTCCTTAGATGCTTAAGACCATTTGAAGAAATTGTGATTTTTTTTTTTTTGCTCTAAATTTGAAAGTAATGTATTTTTCAGCTCTTCTGCACTTGTTGAATAGAATCAGTGTTTGTACAATGCTTCTAAAACCATTTATGCAAATCAAGTTGCAAGAAAATTCCTGAATATTTTTTGGTGAAGAAGTTGTGGGGGTTTTTTTAATAAGCAAATGCCATTTTCAATTTGTTAATTTTATTTTCAAAGCAAGATTCATACACTATAGACATAGGGCAATGCACTTTCACCCACACATTTCAGCAGGTTTAGCATGATTCCTAAAGTGAGAATGTAGCAGAGGTTATGAACCCTCTTAAGTACTGACCAGTGTGTATTATTTCACATTTTAAATAACAAAGGTAGTTTAATAACTTATTAACAACATTTTCAAGTGCCTTATCTATAATTTTAGAAATTATCTCAAATTATGTCTAAAATAATTTCAGAAATTGTCTAAAATTATTTTTTGTAGAACCAAAAGTGCAGTAATTATTTGCTGCAGCCTGTGAAGTAATCACAAGAGATGGTTCTTGAGTAGGTGTTATCTAAAAGGAAGCTGCTTGGTTACTCTTTACATAAGCTTTTTTTAGCACAGAATCTTCAAGATATCTAAAGCATTGTCTTTGCTGTGAGGACCAGGCTCTCTTTACAGAGACACTGTAAACTCTAATGAGTTGATGGGGTTTTTTTCTTCACTTCTGGGTGTGGTCTTCTCTAGAGCAACTTGGGGAAAGAATAAATTTGGGGCAGGAGCTCTTGGAAGCAGAGCTATCCATGTGTGGCATTTTTTAATGTGTTCTGGTTGTCTAGTGACTTCAGAAACAAATTTTGCCTTCAATATCCATTTTGATATTATTAAATTACTTTATTATTTAAGACTACTCTTTCCTTTTAGTTACAGGCAGAAACACATGCTGAAGTCCAGATCCTATCCACATCTCTAAAACTCCTTAGAAATTTTTTCACAGCACCTTCAGGGTCCTACCCCTGCACTTTTTAAATTCCTGACAGCATGTTTAGCTAATTCCCTTACCATTCCTTAGCCAGGTAGGTGAGGGAAAATATATTCTGAAGCTGCTTAGGGATCCTGCAGGCTAACCAGCAACCTAAGCACCAGAGCCAGCTCCGCAGGCTGTTCCCCCGTAGAGGCTTCCTGTTCAGCTGGTGATGGGGGAAATGCAATACCATAAATATTCAGTATTTATTAAAAAGGAGGCAAAATGTTCTAAACAGCTGTGGAGAAGTTCAAATGCAATGATTGTAGAAGCTGCACTTTGACAGGTTAAAAATCCTAACTCTAAAGTAGCATGTTATAAAGCCCATATTTATCTCATATTTAACTCAGTCTTTACAGTACTAGGTATGCCATAGGTGCGTATATATAAAAATATATTTTAGTCTACCACTACTGCAATCACCAAGTTGCATCATGTATATGTTTTAGAGACAAGATTTCACTTCAGAAGAACAATGAAGAGCTTTGAAAGGAATCTTTAGTACGCTCTAATGAATATTCCCCATTGGAGTTATTTCAGAGATCCACCAGAATTTATTGTATGAAATCCAGTTGTGTAAAGGTCTGTAGACTAGACATTTGAGGGCAAAAAGGGAAAGTAACTTTTGAAGCTGTAAAACAAAGAGCTGCCTGCATACTTTTGGTGAGTAAATTAAGTAATTTTGAAAGCAATTTGTTCCTAAGGATTGATTCTTTCTAGATCTACACATTACTACTACTGACATCTACTTTTCTAAATTCTGGCTGCACGAAGCTTCCAACTGTTAGAGAAACTGGAATAATCAATTTGAAGGGCTCTTTTTTTTTTTTTTTTTTGTTCCAGTTTAAACACACATTTTGCACTCATTTTTTTTATTTTGGTTCTATCTCTCAACGACCTACTTATGTTAATGGGCTGCTTAATGCAAAATTCCTTAAGTTCTTGTGCAAGGGAATTGGTCACCGGTAAGCTTTATTTTCTTCCTTACTGAGAAAATAGTGGATATCATTTATTGTGGCCCAACTTTGATGGGAGAATTTTGTTCACATGACTGCCTTTCCTAAAATTAACCTTAAGCATTTTTAGGATTACAGAAGAGGACTTAAATTTTAGCAGTACTGGGGAATCAAATTAGAAGTGCTGCATGGAAATTGTTGTAGCACATAATCGTTAGAAGAAGGTAACATGGATTTATTGGGAGTGGGTTTAAAACAAACTGGTAGCTGCCGAATTCTGAAGAAATATTGTAGAGTTCAGCTTCTATTAAAAGTGTGTGGCATAGCAGACTTGTCATCCAAGCCCTAGAAGATGGTATAGATTCACATGAACTATGGACTGCATCACTGCTGTTAGTTGTTTCTGTGTGTTCAGGCCCACTTGAAGTACCTGGACACTCAACAGTGGTTGCTTTAATGTCTGCCACTGAAGTAATTCCAGACATGTTTCACTGGGAACTTGGAGACTGGCACCAGCTCTAAAGTGGAATCTATGGGATGCTGGGTGCTACCACCTTGCTGTCAGGCTGTAGCGGGACTGCAACTTGGTCCAAGTTTTACGTGTGAAATTCATTTACAGGTCTGAATTTGTCTGTCTCTGTCAGGTGGAATGTTGTAGAATAAAAAACCCAAGCAAACGACAAAAGCAACCCCAATCCCACTGACTCTTCCCCACAAAAGCCAAAGTTTAGCAATTCATACAGTTATCATCAAACTGGGATTCAAATAGTTGATAAGCCTACAAAAGTGCAACTCCCCACCACCCTGAGCTCCTACATGGCAGGCATCCCCTTCCCTCATGGGAGATGTGGACCACAAGCACACCTCCTCTTCTGAAGCCATCTCCCCTATTTACACATGCCTCATGTTAGAGGTGAACGCTTTTTGTGTGCTCCAGTTGCCCCTAGAATGCACATGCTGGCGAGGAAGCACCCAGGCCCTCTCAGTTGCAGATAGGGCTGTACATAGATGTGGGTGTACCTGTATTTGGTTGCGCTGTGTGTTGTCACTCCTTCTGCTGGCTGCTGTCCCAGTGCCTGAAGGGAAAGGTGAATCTAAGTGGATGTGACAAGGTCAGTGATTTCTGTCTTTGACAGAATTCAAACCAGGCATTTTCTTCTTTGTCCCTACTATTGCAAATTTTTATTATAATTTGGTTTTTTTTAGAAATGACTCCATAAACCTTAGTGTAGTTTCCTGGTTGATATTTAGTGTGACATCATGGGTTATAGTCTTCTCTAGCATTATAGTTTTTGGACAAATGAGCTGTGAGGCAGTTCTGGATAATCTTTTCACATGCTCTTTATGCTCATGTTCCTGCTACATCAGCTGCTCTTACCCAGGCCACACAGATACCTCCATAGTGGAAAGCTTTGTGATTCTTATTTTTCCAAATGTCAGGGAACAGACTGAACTGTAAAGGATAACAGCATAGGTAGGTGACAAAAGGCTGCAGAGTAAGACCTGTGTTTTTTAGCAGTGGAGATATTTTAGGCCACCTTCTCCCTTTGTGGGTTTTTTTTTATCATACTGTGCCCTGAGGCCCAAGTTGCCTTTTGGTTTTGGTTTTATGTACTGCTATTTACCTTTGCAGTTTTTTTTTTTTTTTAAACTTGTGACTGAATTAATAGTTTAATTAGCCCTAGCCATTTTTCTTACTTAGCCGTATTTGGTCACTTTGAAACTTTCTTTTGTATGAAGTTGTAGTAAGTAAGACAACTGAAAGGATGGCTCTTACTTTCCAAGGGGCCCTTGAGAATAAGATCCTTCTTTTCAATCTTCCAATAGGCTTTCAAACAGTTGTTATTTTTTATTTTAATACAAAAAACTTGCACTCTTTGTCAGAAAATAAAAAAAAAAAAAGAGAACAGTACATATTATTAATTTCATTAAAATGAAAAAAGCAGTGATTTTTAATATTGTTTTAAAAGTAACCTTCTAGGGGTTTTGGCATGTTGGGGGAGGTATGAGATGAGACAATAAAAATCTTGTTGCATAGAAAGAAATGACTGAGTTAGGTTAGTTAATTTAACTCTCCAGTGGACCTTATTATTTAATGCTTATAATGTGTCAGAGTATTCTGAAGACTGAAATCTTCAAGGTCTCAGCTGACTTTGTCTGGTTTCTGTATATCTTCATGAAGGCACCTATTTTTGTTTTTGCTGTCGCTCTGTCAAGAAGAGGAAAGCAATGAACCCCAAATCCGCAGGTGTTCTCACAGAAAACCAGCAGAATGCATAATAGGGTAGCCTGAGGTGTTATGGAGAAGTTTCTGTTCACCTTACAGCCTTCAGCAATAAATGTTCATCCATGGAAGGGAGAGAGGATACGACTGTTTTTTGTGTACTCCATTGGTCCTTAAGCTGTCATCTCCACCTGAGCTGAAATAATTGGTTGTTAAGTTTTATCTTTTTATGTTTATTTGAGCTGGAAAATGTTTTCAAAAATATTTTAGCAATTGCCACTCTGCTCCTTCACCCAACAACAACAAAAACAGGATACCTTCAGAAAATAATAAAATAGTTAATTAGCACTACATTAATTCATTGTCATTTGGAGAAATTCTGAGCTATTCTACTTAGTAAAATCATCTTTTTGAAGGGGTCCAGTTAGTACTAGGAAGAAATAGAACCAGGTTAGGTATGGTAAAGAAGTAAGACATAAGCAGCAGAATAGGAGTGGAAGGAGGGAAAACAGACTCCTTTTTTTTTGACCATCAAATTAGTACCTTCCAGGGGCATAAAGTCAGTCAAAAGAAGGTTCCGGTACTTATGGAGAGAATTGCCACAAGGCAGATTTGTATGGTGCAAAGAAGAGTTGAGGCAATTGAGGTGCTGCTGTTTTGATGTTTGGCTTCCTGTCCACTTCTTGATTTCTTCATCAAAAAGGCTATAATAGATTTGCCTTAAAATTTAGTTGTATCGCTTGATTTTAGGAAAAATTAATGGAGTAGATATTATGTAAGTTATGTGCATTTAATCCAAAGCAAACCTTTCAAAGAGACAAAATCAGGCCAAAGTCTGAATTTGGAAAGAACAGACACTGTCTGTTCCTGTTGCTTTGTAGAGGCAGAGAATTATTTCTCTTAATTTTTCTTCAAAGAACTAGTTTACTAAGGATCATTGATTTAACTCATCCAGAATATTGCAGTAATTTATGTCTTAAGGATATGGTCACTATTCTCCTTAAGCCTTGAAGCTGCCACCTTCAAGGTTTGTGTGTCCATCATCCAAATTAAATATGGTAATATGATGTTGTGATGAAAACATTGAAGATGTCCCTGCTCTTGTGGTGGGGAGGGTGGACCAGGTGATATTTAAAAGGCTCTTCTAACCCTTATTGTTCTGTGATTCTAAAGATACTGTTAATTCCTCAGCCTTGAAAAGACAGCAGATGTAATGATGGTCTGTTGTATTTGGTGAAAGGAGAATAAAACACACTCCTTTTAGAAGATTGGGATATAAGTTTAAAAAAAGATAGATCTAAAAATTAGTTCAGTTCCATATACTGCATATCTTGATCTTCATCTTCCTCCCAATTCACCAGATATTTGGAGCATGTGTATACTACCAACGATTTTGCATAGTAACAGAAAGCTTAGTTCATACAAAATGTTTGAGAAATGATCAACCATTACACCGCTGTATGTGAAATGTGAGGGTTTCTTGGGAGGAAGGAAGAGCTTCAAGAGGAGATGGATTTAATTTTTTTCATTCAATTTCATGTGGAGTTCAACAAATCTAACTCTGAAACAAGCAGACACTATTTTAAAATAGTGTTTAATTAATATGTTTAAATAATAAATCTCCTCCCCACAGCTAAATATTTCTGAAAACAGGCTGAAGTGTCCTTATTTTGTTCAAGATTGTGTGAAGGCCGATAGTTGCATAAAAACTTCAAATTAAAGATTACGTTTAGGCAAATTTTATAAGAACCTAGAGGAGAAATAGGAAAAGGTAAACCCCAAATTTACCGGGTTTTAAAACAGATAATGTTGGATGAATAGAATGGTATTGAAATGTTGCTAGGAGTTATCTGTAGGCACATACTTGTAGTTCATAATAAACCAGAAAATAACAGTAAGGTTACTGAATTAAAACTTGTATCTAAATAGCAATAACTGCATTTAATTATGTGTTTAGATGTAGCTTTCAGTAGGGTCTGTCATAAATTGCAATTTCTTTACTAAGTAAAATGGGACGTTTTTGAGTCTATTTGAATAAGTAAGCCTAGATTTGACAACCAAGTATTTAAGCAAAAACCACTAATGAACTCTCTGTAAATCACTGATGTAACCTGAAAGTTTTCCAATACCTGTTTTTAATCTGACATGTGTTCACGTTAGTTTTTATCTATTTCTGTCTTAATATTTTTGCTTTTATCAATGTAATTTCATGAGAATATCACAAAAATACCAGGTTTGCAAAGGTTTTGGAGGACATAGATTGTTGTTATTATTATTTTGTGAGTTTGCGGTATTGAGGTTGTAGATAAATCATACCTGATATGCACAATCCTTGACTGTTTTACTAATTAGAGTGGTGGGGTTTTTGTTTTGTTTTTATTTCTTGTGTGACATAACTAAACTAAAAAACCATGGAACTATTTCTACCCAGCCTTTTCCAGCCACTTGAAGTGACTCTTTACATTTACAGTTCCTGATAAGCCTCATTAAGACATTTTTGGTCCCAATGCCCCTGTAGTTCTTCAGGGACTTAGCATAGTATTTTAAAATGCTCCGAGTTTTTCCACTTCTTGCAATTTCTGATCACTCCTTGAGCACAAGTGGAGTCATATTGCCCCCAGCAGGGAAAATGCAGAACATAACTTCATTCCTTTATATCAGGCCTAAAGCACAGTACTGGCTTCAAGTCATATATATAAAAATATATTTGCTAATGTATAACTGTAACTTATAAACAAATAATCTGATTTTACCATGTTTTATAAACATTTTCCTTTTTTCTTATATTTTTATAACTTAACTAGATCAGTATGCACTGCAGTGGTTCACGTAGTAAAAATCCCCAACATATTTTGCTTTCTAAAAATCTACTTTCAAGGCTGGTCAGATGATTTTCATGGGGGTTTTTAAGACTTACATTCATAGACTTAAGAATATACAAAATTCCTTCTTGCCAGAATGGCTAGAATACTTTCAACACAGTAAAAAAAAAAAAGTAACTTGTAATATAAGGTTTTGTTTGTTGTTGTTTTGTTTGTTTTTAATAAAATGATTTGTTCTATTCAAGGAGGCAAAAATATCCTGATAGGGTATCATTTCGTAAAGATTTGTGGAGATTGCTGATTTAGATCACTTATGATTTTTATTATTGCTGAATACACTCTGTGTTGTGTGTCATTACATAAAGCTACATTGACTTTATCCTTTACTGAAGTCCTGTTCAGAATCACTGTGCTTTGATTAAAAAACTACTTTTTATGAACCACAAGATGCATGGCATGATTTTTTTTTTCCTTATCTTTTGATATGATTTTATTTTCATCATTTCTCTTTAAAACAGTTCATATAGAAAAATCCTCTGACCACTGAACATATAAGTTCTATGCCCTTTTAAATCTTAATAAGAAAGTTACTGCCAAGTATGTCACTTTCAATTATAAGATTCGTTAAAGCTTATGTATCTTTTTTGGACTTGAATATACTAAAGATGCATCATATCTGATAAGGTATTTAACATTAAACATTCCTTTCTATGAACATTAGAATTGTTACATCTGTAAGTAGGCTCTTAAGTCTTCTTAGATAACAACCTAGATTTAGAAGTTTATTTGAGCATAGTTGGTGTGTTTAATGTCAAGGTGAGGCTGATATTTGGCTTGTTTTTGTTAACAGAGAGGAACAGCTTTATAATTTTGAGAACATAGCTAAAAATCACTGCTGATTGCAGCCATTTGAAAAACTTGATTGCACTTTCTTTCTGACCGCCTATAGTCATTGTTATTTAGTAGGTGTTTCAAAGTTAGCACAGTGCTGGGATATGTGCCCAGTGTGTTTCTTGCCATTTTATTGCTATAAGACTTGGGAAAGGAAATCATATTTTGAACATCTTCAGTTGGTACGTCTCTGGGACAGCAATGAGACAGAAAACTTCTTGTAACTAAAAGTACTTTTAAATCTTTCCGCTGGGTAGTTTGTGCAAGAACTCTTCTGTTCTGTCATGGCTTGTGGTCTGCCAGAGTGTGTGCTAGCTCAGTGCCTGTTTTTCCTTGGAAAGAAAAAGCCTAATCCACATTGTGTTCAGTTAGGGTTTAGTACGGTGGATTTATCCAGGGCATGGTCAAAAAGTAGAAGTAATATCTCATTCTAGAGTCTCTGTTTCTCAAGATCTTAGTAGCTTTTTTGGCTCTTGTCAAAATGAAGAACTTGAATTGCTTCATTCAAGAGTTAAAAGAGAGCGTGATTGGAAAGATGTGCAGGTGGTTTGGAATGGTTTGTTTTGGTGGCTAATCCAGATGAGGGATTTGTTGCAAAAGTTCTCAAATTGCACTGCAATGACTGTGGGAAAATACAGGATACAGATAATTTTTAAGCCTTGATTTGAAGTTCCATGTTCAGCACAAACGAGTAATTGAATGACAAGACTGAAGTATAATGTCTGCAAATTATTGGCAAGGAACTCAGTTTCTGTAATTTTCCTCCTGTTCTTATTCCAAAAACTGTGAACTAATCTCACTTTATACTTGGTCCTTGCCAGCATACAAGTACTTGAACTTGTGTTTGTTAGTGCTCCTTTGAAATTGTATGTTGTGAAACAGTAAGAATACACATTTAAGAGAGAAAATTGGATCATAAAAGTGTTTAATATTTATATTTGTATCCTCTGTCTATGGTTGAGTGTTTCTACAACCATATCTACACGTGACTTAAGTGAACTCACTCGCTGATATAAAAGACACTGATTTCTCCAAGTTCATACCTAGCCACATGGGACCCAATTATACACAGACTATTACATTTAGGTGAAAGTTATTTTAAAACCTAATTCCTATAGTTACTGACCAAGCAAAAGTTTCAAGGAGGTTTAACTACATTATGCAATGCAAATAGAAATTCCTTCTGTGCAAATGCAATAAGCAAAAATGTATTAGAGTCTGGAACAGAAAATTGGAAAATTTTTAACCTAGTACTTGGCCAATATTTTTTTAATAGCACCTGGAAATGATGTTGAAAAAGCCTCCACAATTTAGATGTAGTTTACTGATTTATACAAGCTAAAAAAATTGGAAGACCCTATTTAAATTCTGATATTTATGTCCTCATAAATAAGTAGAGAAAAATAAACCTAAATAAAATAAGTAATAAATAAGCCTAATAAATAGCTTAAATAGATATACTGTGTTGAACAGCTGAACCTTTCTATTTGACCTATCATCATTACAAATAAATTATTTGAGCAGAGATTCTGAAATACAGAAATTCTTATTTCATAATACATTTCCAAGAATAGCAATTTCAGAGAATCAAGGAGAGGGGGTCACTCTATATAATGCATGATATTTAAAAAAATGTGAAAAAAAAGGAGAAAAAAATGCCCATTTTCAAAATATTAGTCTAGAAAATACACTGATCATTCATGTGATGAAATATGTGTGCAGCATGAAATTTTTTCTGGTTTACACAGACGTTTAATGACTGAAATGTGGGTAAAATATTTTTGAGACACTAAAATATAGTGGGGGGAAAAAATGGGGTTAATGGCATGCTGAGGTACCAAATATTAAGAAACAGTTTATCATTCTGATTGGGGGCAACAAAGAAGAAAACGGAAAGCTTAAAGTTTCTGTCCTGGAGATTGCTGTAATGCATAGAAGTAAAGAGAATTGATAGAAATGTGTTTATCCTAACTTAAGAGATGGTATAGTTGACCTTTCGATATCTGCTCTACTTATGGTTGCAAAAAAGGGAATAGCTGTCATTTGGCCCTGAAAAGGCTAGTTTCTTTGTTCTTTAACCAGAACTGGCACAAAAGAGTTTAGATAACACTGAATTGGGTAAATAGCTCAGGTCAGATTTGTGCATGCAATTCTTATATATTTTATTTAACTAAATTACTTGATGCTTCATTTGTTTTTCACTGCTGTGTTTTTGTTGTCGTACTTGCAAGTCTTTTTTTGTTCAGAAATGAAATGTCCTGAAGTCAGAAGTAATGCAACTTCAGCATGCGTGCTTGATTTCCCAAAAATTATGCAGAGCCTTAACATCTCTGATAGCAATCATGTACTGCAATTCAGTTATTAAAATGCTAAAAATAATTTTGATAAATTACCCACTTTGGGGAACAAGAATTGGACAAGAGCGTGTTTCAATTATACTTCGAGAGCAATGTCTTTACAAGACAATCTCCTGTACGTTCTAGATTGGCCTAGTCTATTACATTCCTTACCACATAATCTTTGTAACTCATTGGCTTTCAAATGTTGAGAAAAACAAAGCCCCCAAACCCTATGAAAATTTTAGAGATTAATATATGCCCAATATTTTTAAAACCATAAAAAATCCCAAACAAACAAAAACATGAGGACAAAACTCAAACAACCCTCTATCTTCCATTCTTTGAAAGCTATTCAGCTATTCATTTGTCAGTAAGTGTTCTAAAAATTCTAAATTCTATTTTCTGTATGTCAAATTAGTTTGTGATAACACCTATGCTGTCTAACTATATTGGTGTTATGCACTTCTATGTCTAGATTCTTGTCCAAATAAATACAACTTAACACCAGAAGAAGTTTGGTAGTAGATGGTTGATTTGTGTAATGATAATTACTTTTGTAAATTTTTCTTGTTTATGAATGCTAAGAAAGGAATCCGATTTTTGCCAGACTTATCCTCCCTCGTGACCCTTCATGACTTCTGTTCTCACTTATTTCCAAGGCCCCTTCCTGGGCTGGGTGGGGCAGAGAATTCTACACAAACCTTCAGTGGCTCATGTACAATTCCTCAAGGGGAAAAGATTTACAATACAAAAAGCAGAATTTCATGGTTTGCTTTTGCAGAAACTTTGTGTCATAGTATTGTAAAGGGATTTATTTAAAATGAAGTCTTAGCTAAAAATTGAAGTCTTGGTTTTCCTTACCGAATCATATTCGTGTCTTTAGTTTAATGACCCTTAGCATTGGTGAAACTTTCTGATTTCTGAGTAAAAATATGTTTAGCTGTTAAATAGAACCAGGGAAATATTTTTGCTATAGAGTTAAGCAAGAACAAGTTTTTAAAAATTAACCTGGAAAAGTATTTGTTGACAGAAATCTAATATATTGACTCATTGTACCTTGTGGAATCTATAAGGGAAATGAGAGGACAAAATACTGAAGTATATATTATTTACTGTGAATCAATGATATTAAATGAAAAAAAGTCATGTCAAGTTTTCCACCCTGTTCATTCCCCCAGGCAAACATGTAGTGAAAGCTGAGTAGTTTTCTTGATTTTTATCCAATTTCTTGACTTTTACTTGGAACTATAGATTCTGAATATTTCTGAGACCTTAGAGGCTTCATTTAATGTAGAAGGATTTTAAAGTTTTATGGATATCATAACAATATTCACAGATAAAATTTAATAGTCTGCCCAGGTTTATTTGTATAAGATACAAGTATAAAATACTGCTAGTGGTGAGGGACTAATTTTAACCATCTAATGAGTATCATCTTAAAATATTTGCTTGATACTCAATACTCTATTGAAAAATATGGATCTAAATTAAACAGTGGTTTTACCAGTAATAACAATTGTATAATAAAATTATGAAGTTCAACTTTGTTTAATAATTTGTTTTCTTAATTTCTTTTTCTCCTTCTTTCATGCCTCTCTTCATTCCTCTAATATTCTTTCTTTGTCACGATTTCTGGTAAAGTTTAGGAATAAATAAGTACTTCTAAAAATTATTTTCTAAAATAAATTTTAGAGAAGTTCATTCTGTTTTGTTTTAATGAGGCAACAGAAAAAAATTAGATTAACTTAAACTGATGCTTAAGCTGCATTGATGTCAAGCAATCCTGATTTTTATTTGGCTCAAGACAATGAGAATACCCTGTGCAGGACGTTGTATTTGTCAGTCCTCCATAGCCAGCGGGAAGCTCCTCACAACACACAAAGCTTGGGAGTAATGTAGTTATGGTGAGAGAAAAGAATAGGAGAAGCACATTGTTGCTGAATTCAGCAAGTGAAACATTGAGTTACGTCAAAACAACATGGGTTTATTCCACATTAAATTAATAGTCTCATGGGGATGTACTGAAACTTTAGGTTTGCTTCTAGCTGTATGTGCAGAAAGAAATGGTTCAGAGGGATTTTAATAAGCATACAGAATAGGCAGTGAGTTAGATAATACATTCAAGCCCATGTTTTGTTTTGTTATGTAGTGAAAAGACTGCATAGAGGATGGATAGTCCCATGTACTAGCTTTTTCCTGATAATCTAAATAAATAAATGCTTAGCAAATATTAGAGTGTACTCCTCCAGCACAGTAGTGCTTTTATATGGCTTTTTTTTCCTTGTATCCAAGCAAGTCTGTTTTTTAAACTTTCAAGCAGCTGTTTGATTTGGTTTTGCTTTTACTACACTTCTGAAATATTATTTAAGGACAGAGCTAAATCTGTGCTATATTGTAACAGATTTTTAATGATCATGTGTTTAGTGTGCTATTTTAAGTTGCTTGAATAGAGTATCAGTAAAAATACATAAAATATTTATTAGCTTCTTTTCCACTGGCTGTATTTCACAGTAGTGGTGATTTGCCTGATTAAGAGATTAGTCTCTCAGAAAAACATATTTGAATGAGAATGAACTCCAAATGCTCAGTGGTACCAAGTAGATTATTTTCCATGTGGTAGAGATGGTTCTAATTATTTGCACTTACTTTCATCGCTGTGTTGTATATTACTTTTTAGATTGTTGTATTATTGACAAAATGCGCTTCTGTGGTGGCAAAAAGAAAGTTATATTGAAGAGATGCAGACCAAATGGAGAGGTATTATGGGGATTTTAAAGGATCATGTGAGTTATATGCTAGTTCCTGAAATGAAAGTTTCTACAGACATGGTGGCAGCATATACATTGAGAATTATAGATCCTCTTCTGAAGTGCTGTGAAATCTAGAACAAAAATTCAGCATTTTTTAATGCAGAAAATTTGACACAACTTCGTTATTTTCCATTATCAGTACCTAGGCACTTTCTTCACATTTCCAGGTTTTTTTAGTACTCCCAAAAAGAATTGCTGCACATTGGGGGGTTGTAATGCCACAATATTGTTCGCAATGGATGGTGAGTGTTGTAGATAGCCCAGGGAAGCCTGAAAAGTGCCATGGGTCTGCAGAGCTCTCAGGTCTCTAGACCACAACTAGTGTGTTAGTATTCATGCCAAAAGGCTTTACCAATGTCATGTGGCATCAAATTAGTAACTGTAATTTGTGTTTGTGTCTCAGTTTCCCTAGGAAGACCTCTGGTAGAATTTATTTAAACTTGCATCATCTTTTATTTCCTAGGGATAATACATGGAAAGAAAACACATCTTCGTTCTTTCATAACTTTGGAATTAGATTTTTGACTTAATCCTGGGAAGCATTCTCTCTTTATCTTAGATCTTCTGCAGAATGGGGACTTCTGAAGGAAATATCCTTCTTTTCTTACAAAACCCCTTGAGTCTGAACTCCAGCAGCAGCCAAACAATAATCTCTTGATTTATAGAATAGTGTGCTATGGAATATGCTGTGAGAGCAGAATTAATACAAAGCAAGTTACCATTGAGTCAGTATTTTATAGACTGTTTGTGTGGTTAAGTGGTAGAAGCAGCCTGCAAAGTGTTTAAGATATCAGCTGTCTCCTTGCACCACAACTGAATAGCTGTGTCAGCACGGCCCTATGCCTACACTAATTACAGACAGGGATATGTTTTTGGATCTGTTGTAGGAAGAGAATACAGAGAAAAGCTTGGGAAATATGACATTAATAACATGAGGTTGTACATTGCTGCTTAAGTAAAAATTCTTGCTGGATCCATCATTCACACTGCAGTACAGGCTGTATAGAGTAGTGGAAACATTCAGGTGTTGTAAGAAATGCAGTTACCTGCCTAATGTTATTATCTAGTGTTGAGAAGTAGACTGTTGCTTCACTACACTATGCAAACCTACTGAAAATGATTGTAATGAGTCTCTCCAAGCCATTGGGTCTATATGACTATGGTGGTTTAAACCCACTCAAGCTGCTCCCTTTCCAACACCCCCATCCGATAAGGGAGAAAACACAAGGTGAGATTAGAGGTAGGAATTCCCTGGAAATAGCAATAACCACACCAAAATTAATAAAAAGGACTGTACAACAGAGAGAGAAACTTTTCTATCTGCAAATGAGATATGCACTACTGAAGGTGGCCCCATGCAGCACTTGATATGGTTGCCAACAAAGACAAAAACTGGTGACAAGAGAACTTGCACAGTTTAGCCTTTTCCCACCCCTCCCAGCCTGGAAAAAAGAAACGATGGGGAAACAGGGACATAACAAGAACATGGAAGCTAATTCATCTGAGCAATGGGTTGTGCTGCGAAAATGCCAACTGTGGTGATCCTGGTGCCAGGACTCTCTCTTGGGGGCTGTGGCAGCAGCGATGGCACCATGAAGCTCTATCCTGGTGCTGAGTGGCAGCATGGCCCTGACTCCTGGTCCCACATATTCTCTGGCAGAAGCCAGGCAGGCAAAATGGCAAACTTTATTTCCAGCTGTGGCTTCTTCTGAGACCATGTCTCCAGCCATGATGGAGATGGTATCAAATAGACAGTGCTCCATCCCTTTTCTCTGCCACCATGACAACGACTTGGTCTAAGAGCAGGAAAGCTTTACAAAATAGAGCTGTGGGAAAATGCATTGCTCTGGAACTAGGCCAAAGGTGTCCCAAAATCATGCAGCTGTCTGTCCAGCTTCATGCAGGATGAGGGGCTGGGGGAGCATTTGTGTCTCTTGCTGACTTGCGGCATTTGTTCTATCTTTGTCCTTGACTTCTTTTTTTTATTTATTCTGAATGCTCTATACTGTGGCTGATCGGTGAAGGTATTACTTTTTTACTTGATCAGTATTCTATATCTTCTATAGTGTTTACCGTAAAATATACTGAGAGTTAATATCTAGTTGGTTGAAGTTTAATCTTGGAAGCTTCATGAGGAAGAGACCATGTTTTACTAGTGTTGCCTATGTAGTTCTGCGTTTAAAAATGCCTCTTTCTTTCACTGCCCCTTTCAGATTTTCTTTCTTTTATTTTCTCTTAAAGCAAGACCAATAATTATTTAAAGGGCTTTTAAAACAGAAAAAAATGTATGGTTATGTGTTGCTTGCTGTGCTCCATTTTCACTTTCTTATGGTTGTGACATGGCAAGATTAATACAAGTGTAAGTCAATGTATACACTAAGTCAATTTTCTATGCATAAAGGAATCTAAATTAAAATGGTAGCTTATAAACTCAATACAGCATTTGACAAGTTGACAAATGGTAAATAAAGCCGAGTAAAAAAAATGCAATTAATTTCAAGCCCACAAATTTGTTCAAGTGGTTGATCTGGCAAACAAAGTTATTGTCTAATCCTCAGAAAATAAGAGATTAATCAGAAAATTACCCAGATAAATATAACTTATCCCTGATCAGTTTGTAGGGGAACGTAGTGTGCACTGTTACTTTAAGAAAACTTGTTTATATATTTGAATTTGCAATTTTTTTTTGGAGAGCTTCAGATTAAAAAATAATCCAGCTTTTCTTAATTGATTTAGGATGAATACTTAGAATTGCCAGCTAATACTCCTTTCTTCTAAATTAATTCTTAAATTAAAAGAGTAGTGTCTAGACCTTCCTGTCCATTGAGGCATAGTAATGAGCACTTAAGATCAAACCCCTTTCCTTTATACAGTAAATGCCTGCATAAGTGGTCTGTAACCACTTAGATTTAGTTTCTGTTTTCTTCAGCTGTTTCAGTTTGCTAGACAGAGCACAAACACACTGTAAGTACAGTATGGGCAGCATCCCTCTCATTTATTTCTGTAGCTGACTTTGTAATTGCTTTTCTTTTTGGGAATTCTTCAAAGTCTGGCAAATATTTATTCTCAGAGTGATCTCTTGTGTCACATATTTCTTTGGACATTTAACAGTAAGAAATTATGTTACCTTATTCTTTTCATTAAGACATGATTGAACTTGAAAATTAGAGGGAGAGGAGAAGACCCTGTATCTTTTAGAAATACATGATTTTTTGTTAAAATACCAATTTGGTGAAAATTTATTTGTTTATTTTTAGAAAATAAATAAGGCAAGTATATATCCATACTTTTTAAACAGTAGCACCTGAAAAATTTTGTTTTCAAGTTCTACAATTTATGCACTTTTTTTTCCCTATTTAAATACAATATGATGATTCATTCTAATATAAAGTAAGGTGAAAGATGCAAATTAAATGCAGATGTTAAGCCATGTACTATTACTGCTGGTAATTGGTAGAAGAAATTATATAGCAGCTTCTGACTTGATAAACTCCAAGGCATAAGAGAATCAGGCAAATATTGGATATTAACCATAGACATAAATTATATTTAGTGGGGTTTTTTGTAGTTTAAAAATTATGGGGTTTGTATAGGTCACGCAGATTGAGTTTTCTAGAAGCTCCATTTAGTTTTAAACTACTCTGAATAGCAAAATTTATGGGGAGGCGACAAGAAATATGCACAGGGAAGCCTGAAAAGGCAAACAAAACCCTCATCAAAATGTACAAGCAAACATACACCCACACCCTCAATATATAATGCTCATAAAGTGGTGCATTTAGGTAAGCAAACCTAATGTACATGATGTTTAAAATAAAAAAAAAAATAAAAGCTCTGTGTAATGTATTTTCAATTTCAACCTTGTTTTCAAATATAAAATTGCAAAAGGCATGATGAAAAATTTGGATTAATGACTGGAAGATTATCTGACTGAGGTTTGAGAATATATATGGCATTCAAAGTATTACAGTAATTTCCAGCTTCATCATGTAAAGGTGCTCTATAACAATGGGCTTTACATTTTCCTCATTTTACGTATTTTTCTCCTTTCCTTATTCTGACAAATGTTAATAAAAGGTAGCTTCTGAGAGGTTATAACTTGATTGTTGAGGAAGAATCCTGTTGTACATTATATGTTCTGACACGATGACTGGTACTCCCTTTCAATTCACTGTTAGGTATTTTGGTATTTACACTGCTATTCAGTAAAATAAGTATTTTTTTTATATTATGTTCTTTAGAATTATGAAGTGCTCAAACATCTCAATAGCTGTCATTATGAAAAAGGTGTTGTTTTATTCTCAGTCATAATTCTTATACATTTCTCATCTTCACTTATCCATTTTGAATTTCAACTTCGGAGTTAGTGTCTGCTGCTCAGGACTGCATTGTGCTGTGTTCAGAAGCCAAGTGATTCCAATGAGACACTGTTTCATAAATAGAGAGCTGCCATGCTAGAGGGAATACCAGCCAGTTGCTTATGCTTTTTTAAACCTTTTAAACATTGATCAGGGGGAAAAAAAAATATAACTATTTCTTGCATGGTTCACCAACAGGAAAACATCGAGCAGGCAGAAATTGCAGGCAGGAATTTCTGACATTTCTCTGTTGCTATTTTCGCGCGTGTCAGCAGGTGGCGATGGAAGGCAGTTTAGGAGCTGTGAGACAGTCACTCAAAGGAAGTAAAATATAAAAATAGTGCTTGGAAATAATCTACTTTGCTTCTTGTGCTGTATGAGGCTTTGTTCTAGGGAGCATCTTCAGGCTAGGTTATAAAATTAATTTTATTTCTATTTTATTAGCAAATTGTTCCTTTGTCTTTTGCAGCCTGTGACTAACGTGTATAAAATGCAAATTGTTGTCACAGATACAATTGTTTTGTGAAAAATATGAAAATAAACAAGATGCAGGCAACCTGGGTGAAAGATGAGAGTTATGAACAGAATAGTTAAAGTAATAGGGACAGTGAACTCATTCCCATGATGCTTGCCACAAATCCATTTAGAAATTGTACAAGCAAACCACCATCAGCATTCATTCCCAGACTAAGGAAGGCTTAGACAATAAAAATAACAGAGTAGCGGTGCCATCTAGGGATTAATTTTCTTAGTGCTCTGTCACTATTCTTCCTCTGGGTGTGGGCAGCATGTAAAAAATGAGCAATGCTTTTAAAGTCATTTTGTCAATAAGTAACGCTCCTGCCTTATGTGCTGCTTTGGAATGATATATGCTGGAAAGCATCAGCTCCATTTGGGAAAGGATGAAGCACTTAATTTCTTCTAAGTCTTGTCTTTATTTTCTCTCTTTTTTTCGGCCAGAAACATCTCAGGAAGTCACTAAGTAGGAGCAGTGGATTTTGGGAGGCTGTTGGCACAAAAATTGCAATTATGCAATTGAGGAATATTTTCCTTTCAAATATACCTTTTTGCTGCTGTTCTCTTGTACACCTTGAGCAGAAACTCCCAGCAGTAGTCCCACTCTCCTCAAACTTTTTATGAGGTTAATTGAAATTAATCAAATAAGAGAAAAATAGGTAAAGTCTTTCCTCTTTTTTTTAAGATCAGTAGTATTACATGGGTGTATTCTGTTCGGTGGCAGGAGTGTGATCTTGGAGAATGTGAACACAGAGGTGAGAACTGAGGAGTATCTAAGTTTAATGGCAGGAACATGAATGTATATATCATAGGGTTTGGTTGCTTGTGGTTTTTTCAGATAAAATTATAAATGGAGCTATGAAATAATTGTCCTATGTAATATAAAGCATAGGTAATTTATGATTGCCATGAATTTCTCTCTGAAAAAGTAATTTTCTTTTTTTTTACTGAAATTCATTATATTTTGCTATAGTTGCTTATGTACTTCATTTGCTTGAAGTGCATTGTTTACAAATGGGGTACATTTCTTGTAGAGATTGTGGCTAGCTCACTAATCAGTTCAAGCCTGACAGTGCAAGGTTGCTTACTTTTATCACCTGTTTTTCAAATGGTGAAAGTCTCAAAGGATAGAAGACAACAAGTGGGCTTTACTGAGAATTAAGGGGTGATTTTTGTATTCTGTAATTTGAGTAGGTCTGCATTAATGCAGCAAATAATCCTAAGTACTTCATTGTGTCAGCGGTTTTAGCCTCACACCGTCTCAGATAATCATTCTTGGAGTGTGTCAGCCAACAGACATCAAACTGCCAACACTTGCCAGAAGGAAAGGAGTTGTCCAAAAATAACGACAAGAGTTTGTACATCCTGATGAAGGAACCATTCTTACATGCAGTTCATGTTCTCCCAGTAAAGAGAATTATCTCTTCCACTTTCCTAGGATGAAGACTCTAAAATTAATAATTTTTAGTAACATCTGTCTTTATTTTTTCTGATGTACATTTTCTATGGAGTTTTTCCGGACTTTTATGAAAAGTCAGCAGCTGGCCAAAATGCTGTTGGATACCTATAGATGGTCACAGTCTGACACTTCATGTCACTTGTTTTGCTAAGATATCCTTTGTGTTATTTGTGAAGACATGAATGCTGCAAAGCATTGGAGACATAAATAATACAGAAATAAGTTTTTCCCCAATATACTTTAGTTTTGTTTTCCTGGATGGTTGCGGGTGCTGTGGAAAGTCTGACATAAATGTCTATGTAGAAATCAAAACATTTTTTTGAAGAGATGTGAAGATGACAAAGCTGTTAAGTGAAGATAAAGAAGTATTAGACATCTATAATTAAAATACAATAATGCAGACTTTTAAAGAAGCTTGCTAATTTATAGTTCTTTAGCAAAAAAACCAATTGTTATATGCAAGCTTTTTTTTACTGAGGGACTAAATCTAGTAAGTACTTGAAGGAACATGTATCAGCTTTCAATTATTATATCAATTACTATGTCATATTTTGAAAGGAACTAAATAGACCAATTCTTACCCCATATCTTATACTTTAAAGAATTGTTAAAAACCCAGCTGCACATTAACCACACTTCTCATGAAACACGTGTTATCTACTTTAGCACTCTTGACCTTATCATATGGTAATTTTCTAGCTTTTAAGAAGTAATTTTTGAGATTTGCAGAGGTACTCCCAGTTTCTTCCTAAGGTGCTTTTGCTGTCTTAAGTAGTGTTTAATGATTTACTTCTAGTACTTTCTCTTTATATTTTATATGTTGATTGCTTGCTGAACTCATGCCTTGATGTATGAATAGTAAACGAAGATATAAAAAGCTTTAAACTCAATTTGAATCAGCTTCTAAAGTCAGACTATTTCATCTGGTAAATACAAGTTTCCTTATCTTTACTGCTACATAAATTAAAGACAAGAGCTAATAGGAATAAAAATAACTCAAATACTTTACTACTTAACATATACTGAGCAGGCTTTGCATCGCCAGTGATTTCATTGAAAATTAGTCTTCAGTTTATTTGGATGGTTCCTATATGAACCTTTTCCTAGAAAGACAGAGAATGTGTATTTCTTTTTCATGCTCTACCAACCTTATCAGCTTTGTGCTTGTTTTTAACATTTTGAAAAAATTTGAAGGCATCCCAGGCTTTAAAAATTGGAACATAAACAATAGCAAAACTTTCACTGAGGTGATTCATATTTAGAATCTTGTACATATTTAAATGTTATTAGTGCTGCTTTCTTTCAAGCCTTCCTATATAAGCCTTACAACTTGAACTCTTACATTAGATAGCAGTATTTTCAACAAGTCTGGTTAGTTGCATGGCAGCATTTCCAGTGAGTCCAATTAGACCGCTGTAATCATAAAAATTACATAGGTTGAAAGAGACCTATAGTTCTTGTTTGGAAGAAAGGGTTAAAAGCAGGAGGATGGTAGATTGTCTTAAGTGACCTTGCAGCTGGGGATGCTGAAGCCTGGAGAATAAAAGTGAAGGAAATCCCATGTATTATGCCTACTGTTGTTTATCGTCTGTGTTTTGGGAAGTGGAATCTCTGCCTAGAGATAACAGAGAGAGAGATAGTGCCTCCAAGTCTCTGCAAGCACCTCTTACAGCTGTGCTTCCTGTCTTGGGAGAGAGACCAAAGCTCAGAGCTCATAAAAAGCACAGGGAGATCACAGCATAGTGATAAACCAGGTGTGTGTGGACCCTCACTTAATGAGTGCAGACAGCAGCCCTGGCGTGGGCTGGGATGGACTGAGCCCGACAGGGCCTCTACTCCTGCTTGTGTGCTTCTGCCTGGGTGTTGCTCTGGGATCCTCTGGGTAGTGAGGGTATTGAAATGTACTGTTTGTATTTTAGCAGTGATTTGTGGTTGTTCTGGCTGCCTGCCCAACTCAACTCACATGGGCACCATGCAATGTAACCGCATGCTCATAGTGGGGCCAGTTGGGTCAAGTTGTTCAAGGCTTTGCATTATTGCATTTTTTAATGTCTCCAAGGATGGATGTAGCATGGTTATCTTTTTGCTTCTGCCCTCCTTGTGAATAAGCTCTTTGCTTTACTGAGTGAAAATTTCCCATATTCTAACATGTGCTCATTGCCTCTATGCATTTGAGAGGCGTTTCACTTCATCTCACCTATGTAGTTGTAAACATCAACTGGCTTTCCCCGTGGATTTCCTTTAAGTTTGAACAACTTTGTTTCTCTTTGCTTCTTTGCTCTTGACCGTCTTGGTAGCTTTTGAATGGACTTCCTCCATTATGTCTGTCCTGGAGACTCCAAAACTGGTTGTGGTACATGTTTAATAATGAGCATTAAGAGAGCAGGTTTATTTAGAAAACAAACAAAAACCCCACAACTAACAGCAAAGTCATTGCTTGAAATAACCACAGAAAGCAAGAACCACTCTTGTGCTATAAATAGCATTTAGTAAACACCAATAAATTACAATAAGTGATGCGTTGGTAAGATTAGGACTTCTGTGGGAGAAGGCTGTTTGGAAAGTTACCTGGTACAGATTTCAAGTGACTTCCAAGCAATTCAACACAGGTAATGAAAAAGATTAGGAAGATTAGGAAGTTTTGTTATAGCGTATGCTTTTAGTCCCCTTTTTATTTAGCTTCAACTTCCAGCCACTGAACTTAGCTTTGTGTCTTCCTTCTAATACAAGAGTTCTCGACTACTTCAGTTCCACAGTTGCTCAAAATTAATTGAAAATGGTCTACAAATAAAACCAGAATTTCCACTTTTATTGCATAAGGATTATGATATTTTTAGCAACTAAAATATGAAAAGATAGAACTAGAAAATGTTCTTAATCAATATGTTTTGAATAGTTTTTTTTAAATACTAATGAACAGTCCGCTCTTTTTTTATTAAACTACAATTTATCACTTTAAATTTGATGAAATGTTTCTGATATTTGCTGAAGTCCAACAAAGTAGGGTTTCCTTTACTACATATACTAAACCTGGTCTTTTTCTTCCAAAGTAATTCTAGCTATGAGCTTACTATAATGCAGGACCATTTTGCCAGAAATCATACAGTTTCAAAATACTTAAAATCATTCTGGGAACCAATGTGTGGCTTCTGAAATCACTTAAAACCTTACACGTCTTATTTTGCCTAAGACTCCTTACTGGCTGTTTCTTTTTGTACTGATGTTGCTCTCCTGAAGTACAGAAAGCTTGGTATTTATATAGTTATTTATTGCTCATTATCAATCTGTCATTTCTGCTATTCATACATCATGTATGTGCAAGATCATATAGTGTTTTGGATGATCAACTCAGCAATGGTGTACCATGACTTCAGGCATTTCTAGTTTTACTGTAGGTGTATTTCCAGGGAGTAAATACAAAAAGGTAGACCCTAAAGTTTGGCAGGGGTTTATGCATAGTTTTGTTGTTGAGTTGTTCTCCCTTCTATGATGGGTGGATGCTGGTGTGCAGCTGAGAGTTTTCAGTCACAAGAGAGCGATAGGAGGAGCTTTTGGATTAATGCAAGCTCAGGTTGCAGGGCCTGGTGAAACCCTCTCAAGCTACAGGCTGAGCTCTGCTTCCCAGTCCATTTTGGCTCTTCACTGTAATACTGTTCCATCTGTGCTGTTTGCATGGCTGGCATTCTTCTGCTTTCCCCTTCAGAACTCCTCATTCCATCCATAAAAATGCTTTTTAAATTGTGTTTAGGAGTGACAGCTGTAGCATACCTTCATGCTCTTTTTGAGAAAAACACCTACAAGTGAGAAATGTAACTCATGCTCACAGGAACCCTGTCTGAGGTTTCCAGTTAACTTAAAAAATAATGAACTAAAAAAGAAAAATTACTACTCTACTTCAGAAACACTGCAAATTTTGCATGTTGGGCAGCAAACATGCTAGAAATGTCTGTAGTTTAAGCAGGAAAGAAAACTTACACAGACTGCTGTTGCAAGATATTTGGGCAAATAATGAATTTAATTCCAAGAAATAGGATGGGTTATTGACCACTCAATAAATCCATCACACTGTCTTTGCCTTTTTTCAATTAGATGAAGACTTTATAAAATGTTGAGTGATGTTTCAGAGAATATAGAAATCTCTAGCTGCTGTTGCAGAGTTAAAAGAAAGAGGGTGATGAGCCCTAAAAGAGCAGCTTACAAGAGGAGTGGAATCATTGGTGATTTTTATTTCTTTTCAAAAGGCAAAATGTTATTTCCTGACCAACTCTTAACAGGAATTTTATAAAAGAAGCAGAAGCATTGTGCATGTCCACTGGTAGTTCACTTACAGAAACACCATGTTTTGTAGTCCTTTGTTACTGTATTGTTATTGTCCATAGAAGTCCCTGACAGCCACTCACACAGAAAGCGTGGCAATACAAAGGAAGAAATAAAGAAAGAAATAGCTGTATTAAATTTGTCTACCCTTCAAATGAAGTTGCTATTTTCCCCACAATCTGTCAGAAAGTAATTGTTTTGCTATCTAGCTGTAGCAAATTTTAACAGCAAGAAACTCGTTATTTAAAAGGCTTTTAAATTTCATATTTTCTCATTCAACAGTAATCTTTCAAATTCTGTTCCTTTATTCTGCTAATACCGCTGGCTAAATTGCTAGCAGTGTATTATTTCTCATTTGGGTTGATGTTCAATGCTGAAGAAAGCTGTAGTTCCAACATGCTCAGTTTTTCGTTGTCTGGCATTCTTAGTGTAATGTTCTTGAATACGTTTCATATAAATTGTCTCAGAGAGCTGAGTCTTCCTGTGAAGGAAGGAGAGAACAAAAGGTCTGCATGTTTTAGGCACAGGGCTGTGTTGAAAAGCTAACTCTCCAGCACTCAAGTTTGAAAATTTCAGGTGTTTTTTTTGTTTTGGTTTTGTGGGTTTTTGTGCTTTTTTTTTTTTGTGTGTGTGTGTTTTGGTTTTGTTTTGCTTTTAAGTTTATGTATACGTTACCTGGGGATTATACATTCTTCTGGAATAAAATTAGAAATGGAGAAACTGTGGACATGTAGCACATGTCTGAGGCAATACACTATTTTCTTCCTCCATATGTGTTAAGAAAATAACTTCCATTATACCTCTCATACTTTCAAATTCTAAAATAAGTGATTTTATTGTGTGACATATGTACCATGGTATACAATTTATGTTCACCTGGAAACAAGTTTTAATAAAGCTATAATTGAATGTGATGTGATCTGTCTAGTGATGAAAAGTATAAACATTGCTCTCAGATCTTGGCTAAATATAAATACCTTTTCTATTATTTTATGCACTTGTAAAAGAAACTTATTTACACATATATCTATCTCACATACTGCCTATTTTGTTGGGGGTTAGAATCAGTATATCTTTAAAAAAATCCTGATTTCTAGGTTAAGTTTCAGAATTATATTAAGCTAAGTGACTTCTACTATTTTTAAGTTTTTCTTAATTGCTTCTAGCTTCTGTTGAGAGCAAATAATTCCTTTTTCTAAACAGTAAGATTTTTGACACCATCTTATGCACCATTCTACACCATTATCTTATTTATGAAACAGCCTCATGGTATCTGTAATATGTTACTCAAACATTCACATGATGAAGGATAACATATAAAAAAACCCCTGAAGTATTTCAGCTTTGTTTCTTTTTATTCAATGCAGTTGTATCCTGTCTGTATTTTCAGTGTCATCAATGTGCCCTTACAAAGACTAAAACCTGTCCAAGCCACTGAATTTGTATTAAGACAAATTGTACCATGGTTAATCATTAGAAAGATTTGGGTTTTTCTTTAGACATTGGGGGTTTAGTCATTTCCCTTTTCAAACCCATACCTTTTTCATCATTAGGTATGGATTACTGTCTCTGTAACAGGACTTATATTAAGATTTCTACCTCTTCTTCTTCCCTGTTGGAGGAATGGATTCTTTTAAATACTTAATATTAGTTCCCTGAGAACTGAATAAGGTTCTGAAATGTACTGTTCATAAGTATAAAAAGGCATTTTTCAGCTGGGAGTATTCAGAATTCAGTTCCTTGGAATTTTTGTTCTTTTACTTGAAATCAAAATCTGAACCTAGGTCCTTTATGTGGGGAATTCTGTACTGAATTTTTTTCTGACAAATACAATTTTAACAAAGGTATAGTTAGTTACCTAGTGTTATTTGCAGAAGGGGCTGACCTACCAGACTTTGGGTCGGAAGGGGGCAGAAGAGACTAAGTGAAGTTTTGAGATAACATTTACAACCAAAATTGGAGAAATTTACATTCTAGAACAACATCATCATGAGGTTTGAAACTATTAATCAAAAGTGATAACCTTGTGCTTTTTTGGGGGGGTTCAGGAAGATCGTCAACATGCTGCAGCCTTTGTATGGCAAATTAGATACAGATGCCCTTTGCTGAAAAAACCAGTTTATATCCAGATTTACCTTAGCGATCTGCAGGAGTTTATTTGTCAACTTAATTAGAGAAAAACATCCCCAAATTATCAGTAAGGCATAATTTACTTACACTTAACCTTGCTAGGATGTACATTCTGGTAATGTTTAGCTGCTCTGTTAGGTGATTGTTCATATAGTTTATGCTTAGGCAGTTTATGTTTTGAACATGCATGTGTAATGTAGCTATGAAACCTTAGGCAAAATGTGCTGCAGTATCATCCCTTCAAGGTGACTTTCTTTCACGCTTTGGTGCTTCTTACATTTCCATTCGTCTATGTGCCATATCTCGCTTCATATCCAGCTGGATTACACAGAAATTGATCGTGATTTTTAAGATAGAGCCAAAACTCCCAGGAGATCATCTTTATGCAAATCACATACTCGAGAGGAGTGAATAGATGCTTAGAATAAAGGAAAAGTGGATAATTACCTGTTGGGTGGTAAATAATCATATGCCTAAAGGAAGACAGAAAAATAAGCACTGTGTGTGCTTGTCTTTGATATTTTTGCCTTTGATATAATTTAGGATTCTTGGTATAGTGCTTAATATTTGGAGAGAAGATGTCATTTTACAGACAGAAGAATTTAATTTAGTTATATTTTCCTTGCTCTATTGCACATCCTTCATTTGTTTCTCAGTCTATTTGTATATTATATCTCTGTAAAAGTTCTTTTTTGTTTGGGGTGGTAGTAGTTGTCAGTTATGTTTTTTTAAGAAAAATATATATATTTCAAACTTGAAGGATTATGAGATTGATGCTTGTCTGACCAGCAGGATTTTCCATTCCGGCTTGTTGCATTTTTTTTGTTGGTGGGGGTATTTTTTTTGGGGTTGTTTTGTTTGGTTGTTTTTTTAAGAAGCAGACCCAGACATAAAAGATGTCATTTCAAAAGCTTACCAAAAAAGCTAGTTTCTTATCAAATTATAAATGCTGTGTATACATACAGACTCTGCTCCTAATGATAAAAAGAAAAATATTAAAATTACTTTTAAAATTTCTCTTCACAAAGTGACTGCAAGGGGTTTTGTGTACATAAATTGTAATTGTAAATTGTATTACCTGTGTGTAATACTTAAATGATAGAATTTATAATTAGAGGCAGGGTTTCAAACAGGTGCTTTAGAGTAAATAGGTTCATTTTAGCCTAAAAGAAAACACTTGTCATTTGCACTGACCATTCTTCAAGTGTCATGCACACAGATGGGAGGAATAGCAGTATTAGAATGTGCAAATAGAAGTGAAATGTACCATCCAAGTTGACTGACTGTAGTAATTCATAGGCTTGAGTCATGAAAAAAATGTCACCAGTTGCCCATATCTCTGTCCATATGCCTAATGCATGTATGTATGCATATATTCTTAGTTTGGTTTACTTAGATTTCAGAGGGATTTTTCCTATGCTTTAAATTAAGAAAGGAATTCTTTTCGGAGTCAGAACCCTTCTACTACTCAGAGAAGCTTGTTAATAAAGTATTTGTAGAAATAATTTTCAGTCATTTGTATAAATTCTAAATAAGTCTTTGAAGTTTTAAGAATTCCTCTGTTGCATTTTTTACTGTTTGGTTTTTTTTGTTACTATTCCTAGTTGCTTTTTTGTTACTTCTGTTTGCTTAATGACAACTACAAACTTGTCAAATACCTAGCTCGTATGAATTAATTATTTTGCCAACTAGCTTACTAAGTTATACAGATTCTTCTTGTGTTATGTTGGAACAGTAGGTGCATGAAAGGAAAAATAGATATTCTTAATGAAGATAATATAAACTGTATTTTTTCTTTAAGAATATATGTTAAAATGTTTCCTCCCCTAAAATAATTGTCAGTCTCCACTGATAATTAATTCCTAATTTCCATGGTAGATAGGGTTCCTTTTGACAGGTTTCACAACCCACTAGTTCTTAAGTGAATGATCTTTTCAGTTCTCAGATGAACAAAGTCATTGTTTCCCTTTGTGAATATAGTATTACAGAATGGTTGAGGTTGGCAGGGACCCCCGAAGGTCATCTGTTTCCACACCTCTGCTCAGGCAGAACCATCTAGGGTAGGTTGCTCAGGACCCTGTCCAGACGGCCTTTAGAACCTCCAGTGATGGAGACTCCACAATCCTTTTGCTGAGGGCTGTGTTCCAGTACTCAGGATGATAAAATCTTCCCCTGTATTCTGAGGGGTTCTCCTGTGTTTCAGTTTGTCCCTGTTGCCTCTGGTCCTATCAATGAGCACCACTAGAAAGAGCTTCTTTACAGCATCTCTTCAGGTATTTAAACACACTAATGTGATATCAATGAGCCTTCTTTTTTAAGGCTGAAGCATCAGGTCTCTCCGCTTTCCTAAATAATCTTTGGAAGACTGTGAAAGTCCCTTGATAATCTCAATGGCGCCTTCCTGGACTATGCCAGTAGCTCCACATCTTTGATGTAAACTGGAGCCCAGAACTGAACCCAGCATTTGAGATGGTATCTGAGAAGAAGGGAAAGCTCACTTCCCTTGACCTCTTGGCAGTGATTTGCCTCATGCAGTCCAGGATCTTATTTACCACCTTCTAGGCAAGGCCACATTGCTGGTTCATGTTTAACTCATCCACAGTATATATCTACAGCTTTAATTGAATTTGGCTTGCCTAGATACTTTTCCTCAAATGCAGTCAAGACTTACTTATGTGTAATTTTTCTTTGGGGGAAAAAAATCAAATTTGGAGTTAGTTAAAACCTGCTAAATTGTATCTTTTGGGATTCATGGTTCCATGCTCTTATATTTTGTTTTTACAATATTTCTCATTCTGTACTGAAACGCTAACTAGATTATTGTGTCAGACATTATGCAAAGTTCAGGTTTTTATTCATGTGGATTAATATAATTTTCAAAGACTATTAAATGCAGTAGAGTTTATTTTTTGCAAGATATCAGAAATGGTGTTTATTAATGTTTCAGAATAGTTCCCAGAGCAGAAAGAGTAGATATAACTAATGAGCAGATTGCGTAAAACATTAGTGTGTGGAATCCTAGCTCATATTGATAAACACTTTACAGATAATTACATTCTACTGATCTGCTATTCAGTGTGAAAAGGCCAATAGGGCACAACCCCCAATACACTTCCAGGTGTACAACAGTGACAAAATTGTCGACAGAAAATACAATTGAGAATATGTTACGGTTGATAACTAATCCACAAGATAATGTGGCTGTTCTAAAATGAGATGTGTAGGAATATTATCAACTCATTCTTTAGAAATATTTGCCAAACACTGAAGAAAATTCAGTAAAGCAAACTTTACAATCTGCACAGTGTGTATTACAGGTATCCCACGAGCATGTTTTTGGGCATACAGCTAGAATCGCACATGTCTGGGTCACAGCCCATTATTGACACATGCCATGTATTTTTTCACATGTTCTTTGAGCAGTAGGCAAGAAACATTTTTGGTCTTCAATTCTCCAGTTTCAGCCTCGCCTTCTGATCTTCTCTGTGTTCTATGCATACATCTTACCAATACTTAGTGCCCTTCCCTGTAGGATTCTGTACAAAATTTTACATTCTAATCCTGTGGACTTACAAACATTTTACTGAGAGAACTGTGTTAGTTAAAAAGAAGAAAATGTGTTTCCTCCTTTCTGGAGCTCCATCACCTGATCTAAAAGGGTGCAGCCTGGAAGAAGGGCACCGTGTGTTTTTCTTTCCAGCAGTGGTTATCGCTTCGTTTCCTATGAGGGAGCTCAGATGTGATAAGATAAAAGAAATGAAGCTTTAAGTTATCTTTTTAATCCTCATTCCTAAGATTACTTTTAAAGAAGGTATTTTCTCCTATCTCAAGGGATGCTCCAGTGTAACATCTACTAATATTTATTCCTGAAATGTAAGGGTTTTTGTAGAGATTTGCAGAAATAGCACTAACACAAAAATGCATGATAGTTATGCAGAATAACACAAATGTAGTATATTTTTATCAAACCTTAGTTTTTAGAAAGAAAAGTTGGTGGTTTTTTTCAAAGAGAAGTTTTTCCTAGCATTTTCTTATGCAAAATTATTTTACCCTTCTTTCTTAAGTTTCATCTAAAGCAATATTTTGCCACTAAAAAGGTCATCTGATCGTCCATCATTTATCTTGTGCAAAGCAACATGAAGTTTATCCTATGCTTTTTAATATTTCATAGTTATTAACCAAAAAGAGACATTTTATAATGGGAAAGGGTAAGATCCCAAGTGTCAGAATTATATATTGGAGCCTTTAGCTTTAGACAGGAAAAGGTTGAATTAGACAGTTGACACAGCACAGCTGTACCTTGTACAGAAAGGCCTCATAATATAGAGGGGGAAAAAAGTCACGCTAAAATCTGACAAATATGGAATTAAGATCCAAGGAGGCTCTCAAAAATTCTAGGCATAGGAATTCCTTAATTTCTGGAGTCAAATTCTGCCCTGTTTGAGATTTTACAGGTGTTTTTCCTTGTGGAAGCAACTATGAAATGTAACTGTGTTTATATTATTTTTAAGTGATCTATACTTTAATCATTTTGTAAGCATAAAGTAGACTTTGATGCATTTTTTTTACCAGATACATACACTGTCAAATTCTGTGTAAGTATTTCAAAGCATAATTTACTACATTGAATAGAGTATGACCAAGATTTATGATGTTTGTCTTTTTAGTTAAGGAGGGACTCTCTGAACTAAATGTTTTCCCCTGGAAAGAAATATGGACATGTCTCTTCCTCTTATCAGATGGCCTTGTCCAATACAAGATTTATCTAATGCTAAATCTTACCATTTCGAAATGTATAACTTCCTTTTTGAATGTTTAAAATTTAGCTATAACAAAGCTATAAAATTCTCTTACTATGAAATCATTATTATTTAGTAAGAAGTCATTTGCTACTTAGCTGTTTGAAAGCTAAATTGATCTTATTAATTCCTATTTATCCAATATTTCATATTAAAATGCATAAATACACCAGGTTGTATCTTTCATGTAATATAAAGAAACATGAAAAACCATAAAGAATATTGTTTCTTTGCAGCAATTTTATATAATATCTTCAATCTCATTAAACAGAAGCCTGTCCATTATTACAAAGGAGTGACATGATACAGCAGCACGTGTGACTAAAAGTACAAACAGTAGCAGAAATCTTATAGGAAATAATTTTGTAAGAAAACTATCATATGCAGTTCAAGGACAAAGCACATAAAGGGTTGCAACTGTTAACAAAAATTGATTATTACCAGTAGTTCAGGAGCAACCAAGGAAATGAGCATTATTTTTAATATTTAGTACATAAAATTCTTTCTTTTATGTTTCTAAAACTGCACTCTGTAATGTCTGTAAAGGCACTGAAAATGCAAAGTTTATCTGAAATTTAGAGCTTGATAAAATTGGTTTTGTCTTCCGTTTGGCTCTTCATTAAGGCGTAGTATTTGCTTTATATTTCTTCTGTTGACTTCACCATCATATTTCTGTTTTGAAAGCTTATTTTTAGTAACCACAGGAAGATTACTTCAAATTTAGGGTAACATCTGCTTAAGGGAATCTGATTCTTACCGGTTTTGTTTCATCAGGTGTTTCACAATCTTCGTTCCTACTTCCTGTTGATTTCAGAAACTTAATCCAGTTTACAAATTTAAGCTGGTCTTTTCCATATTTTTCAACATTTTCTTTTTCAAGAATGTAATTGTATTTTGATGAAATGTCTTTAAACAAAACATAACAAGACTGAGTATGAAAAAAGTTGGCTTCTATAGGACTGTTTTGTTTGTTGGGGTTTGGGAAGGGTGGTTGCTTTGATGTTTTTGGTGTTTTTTGTTTGGGTTGTCTTGGGTTTTTCTTGGTTTTTCTTTTTCATCTCACCTTCAGAATATGTTGGGAAAACTGTAGGCAGCTCGGATGTGTTGTGTGCCAGGAGAAAGTCATCCTTCCCAAATGTGATAAGTCTGTTACCTCTTTGCTGGAATCATTTCTGTAGTCTGACTTGTAAGTGTGTGAAGACAGAACAACTCAATATATGAACTGATGCAGCTCTAAACAAGATGAGCAGGCAGGAGAGAAGCGTGGGCAGGGGAGAGGCAGTGCTGGAGTTACAATCATTCCCCGGTTTTGAGGTGTCATGGTGATGCTGATTCCTGCCAGTGATGCCTCAGCAGCACTGTGGAGGTTTGTAGGATTGCTCATATCAAATGGCAAGCACGAGTTCTGAGTTTCTTCTGAGGGGTGTCGTGTTTTTTCTTCCTGTTAACCCGCTGAGTAAGCCAGCTTGTTAGTGATCCCTCCTTTTATGGGACATTCAAAAGGGACAGGGATTTGCAAGATGCATTTGGGTACTAGAGAGCAAACAGAACTCATATATGCATAATACGAGCAGCATGCAGATTTTGTCTTTCATATATGTATGCTATTAAACAGCAACTGGTTCTGTTATTTTAAAAATCCTTGCAAAGTCTTGTCTCAGACTTCCTTTGTGTTTTGAAGCAAACATTCCTCCAAGCTAATCGTGTCCAGCATTTTAAAACTTTGGGTATTGTTATGAGAGGTCACAAGAATTTTATAGCTGCTTTTTAGATGAAAGAAGTAACCTATAATTGGCAGTGCCTGGGGTTTGCATCAGTACATTGCTAATGGTCCACCAGATTTACCAGGGATTTAGCAGTAATGACAAAATCTTCTATTGAATCTAGAGAAGTGTTGCATTTTAAAATTATTTAATTACAAGAGATGGTCTTTTAAGAGGGTCAGTTTAGAGGCTATGTGAGTTGTATTGTTAGATGACCGTACTTGGATGTTAGGCCAAAATGTCAGAGCATTGGACTCTATTAGGAAAACAGTGGTGCAGTTTCAGTTCAAAAAAGGTATGGCTTTTATCTTGTTTACTGAAGTACTGAGTGTAAGACTGCTGTCTTTATCTAAGTATATCTTGTGTGTGAAATATTTCTGACACTTTTTTCCACTCTTGTTGCAATCTCTGGCTCCCTAACCCATCTAGTACAGGCAAATTATTTACATAGATTTTATAAGTGTATTTTCTGGCAAACATTCTGGTCAGTACATAGAATATGCTTCAGTCTGAAATTTGTATTTTCAGATAAGTCCTTCACAATCTTGTTTTAATTTCAGTTTTCTACCATGTAGTTTAGACTTCACATTTACAATAAATATTGTATTTTCTTTACATTACTATAATTTTGTTCTCCTGTATTTAGAGATTGCATCTTTCTATGTTATGAAGTTTGCCTTTGTGTGTTAGATCTGTCTTTTCTAAAGCTTATCATGATTTTAGGGAGCAAATGGAAAACCTAATTGATTCAATAAGTTGTTTTGTCATGCAGGAATCATAAATAAATAATACAGTATTGCTGTAAGAAAGGAAGGGGGCCAAAGAGCATAGGTTGAACCATGAAGGTTGAACCATGAAGGTTACCACACAACAGCCCATTAGATGAATTAAATTAAAGATTATATGTACATATGCATGTGTGTACGTGTAAATATTTGGTAGCCTTCTTACTAAGATCTTCAATTCTAGCTAGAGGAAAAAAAAATGTACCAGGAAGCTCTGTGTGTTATGTTACTTTTCAAAGCTCACAGGGTGAAAATGAAAATGAAAATATTTTTAAAAGGTATGGGTTTTCAAGCCTATTACACTGAAAATAGTTGTATTATTCTTAGAAACCTTTTAGAGCAAGATGCTGCTAAGGCCAGGTCATGGGTTCAATGCCGATAGGGGCCATTCATTTGAGATGTGGATCAGTGATCCTTCTGGGTCTTTTCCAACTCAGAGTATTCTGTGATTCTGTGAAAAATTCTGTGCTATCATATTCATTAATTCATGAGAAACCAAAGTTTCCTGTCTGGTTTTGTTCCTTTCCTTATTGATAATAATACAGTAAATAACCAGTGAGAGACCTCAACTTCAGAGGAAAAAAAGGCAAATTGGTCTTTGAACAAAAAAACAACCCAAAATCAACAACAACAACAACAAAAAAAAAAAAAAAAAAAAAAAACCAAAAAAAAAAAAAAAAACCAAAAAAAAAAAAAAACCAAAAAAACCCCACTATTATGTAGTGTTACTTCTTTTGCAGTCTTAGGGGGCAGTTTTATTTAAAGTACAATCATAACAAATATGTGGAATAAATTGCTTTCACCTCTATAGTAGCTAATAAATCCCCTTAACACTATGATGACACTTAAATCTAGAATAGGTTTGAAAGAAGAAAATGAAGTTGTGTTTTTTCCACCTTGGGAGGTGTGGATAGACTTTAGAAGTTCCCAGTAGATGAAGAGATTTTTCCTGTTGATGTTTTCGTGCCTCTTTTGCTGCTTTGAATAATACTACATTATAATAGATATTTGAGGTCAAATCCCCACAGGCAACAGCCATGAGGGAACTCTAAGCAAGTGGTAATTCAGTTGCTGAGTTACCATATACTACTATTACATAAATCTTGATTTCATCTAAGTAGTTGTGTTTTACTGTGCTTAGGGATGTAAATATGCTTTTATATCATCACTACATTTAGTGATGTAAATAAAGTTGTTGTCGTGTATAGGGATGTTCTTTGCATGTGCTGAAGAACACTAGTCTGTACAGAGAATACCTTGTTAATTTCTGCAGGCAACAATACAAAAATGCTACAATTACTATTTTTTAAATGTAACTTGAGAAGATTCTTTTTACATTATTTTGGTTTTTAAACCTTTCAGTTTTGTATTTGAATATTATTCTCTACAAAGTGTGATTTCTAGTTTTGTTTTGTGACTTTTTGGACTGTAGTTGATCATAGCAATCACAGCATTGTTTTTCTTGAAAAAACACCAGCAAAACCCAAACCCAAAAAAATAGACCAATAAAAAAACAACAGCCATTAAAAAAAAAAAAAAAAAAAAACCACAAAAAATGCCACCACCCCAAATTAATAATCTGTAGTCAGTGTTTATTGATTTCTGATAACTACACTGGTTATTTCTAGCTGGTGGAGCAGATTTTCTGTTAGGATGTTCTGTATACATTCTTGGCCAAAACATGTTGTGTTTCATCTCAAGATGTAAATTAGCAACATAGCAACCTCAATTACTAATTGATTTAGTACTTAACATTACGCAAACAGTATGCACTGCTCTTGGCAAACAACTAGGAAGGGAAAAGTCCCTGTCTAGAGGAGCTTAATGCTAACAAAATTCAAAATGGGTACTAACAGCATACAAAAATCTGATGTATTTATATATATGTACACATATATATGTCTGCATTCCTCTAAGATGTGCGACTATAGGTGCATTAAAAACTTGATGTTCTTTCATAATCTCATAAAAATTGTAATTTTGGTCTAGCTACTTGTACACATTAACAAGTAATACCATTTTATAAATTGTATTTATAGTCATATTTTGGCAGGAACAGGTTTGTTTGTTTTTTTTTTCCCAAGAAATATTGGATGAATTAGGCATACAAGTAGAAATAGCCATCTTGAATGTGACAATTCTCTGTCTTCTCTAAAAAAAGGACATGCATACATACATATCTAGGTAGATATTGTGTCCCAGATGTATTTTCACATGCACTCAACGTGCTGTTATAGTAAATGGGTTTGTTTCAGCCTTTTGTCCTAATATCTACAGCTTTGCATGTATTTGTATGTATGCTTGCATGCACACAAATATAATTTCCAGTGGCATTAATTGTATTTATTATTTTATTTTCCAATGTAAATAGGGTGTTAAGGAATGAAGTATCTTACACACAGTGTCAACTCTCTTGGTGGTTCTACTTATAAGTTTGAGTTTGCCATTTCTAGTGCCATGCTTTCTATACAAATGCTTTAAATCTTAAATTTAATTCTTCCAATTAATGGATAAAGATTTTGAGAGATCTTTATTTAGACAATACCATTAAAGTTTGACCTTTGTCTCAGCCTTACTTCAAACTGTTCTCATGCCATAATTGTCTTCCCCCTTTTTGTTCCTCCTGTCTTCATCTGTGGTCCATTTCTCTCCTCCATTCCATGCTAGATGAGTTGTACACTTTCAGAATGGCTTCTTCATACAGTGCTACTCATATATAATTTTAAAAAGTCACCTGTATGCTAACAGAACAGAAGGAAAATATAAATTCTGAAACATTATATTTACATCATTTTGTCCCCATGTGTTTAGTTTTCTCTGCTGTTTCTTCTTCTATATTCTTGGGAGTTTTCTCACAGTAATAAAAATTGACTCTTTCTTATGCCTAAGTTTTTGCAGTTTGTGTTTTCTCCCATACCACCTGGGGCTGGAGCCTGGATGGCACCAGACTTGGTTACCTCCATGTTCTGTGCTTATGACAAGACATGGTCACTTCAAGCTGTAGTGACTAGAACTGGACAAAGCCTCTCTTTTCTGCCAGTGGCATATGAATCACAACACCTGAATAGAGAGTTTCATGTGCCCTGATCTTACCATGAGCTTCTTGAAAATCTGGGGGTATGGGCCCTGCCTGTCTCCTGCACTCCAGTGTCCCTTATGCAAAATCTTTTTGTGAGAAATCTGACAGACTGCCTTTCTCCTGGAAAACAGGACATGGTAATAACTGCTCAAATTACATCTCAAATCACAAGATACTGCATTTAGTGCATCCCATTAGTCACAGCTTCTGGTGTCTCTGATTTACCAGAGGTTTTCTTCAGGGGAAGGTTCTTCTCCCCTGGTCCAGTTGGGGTGTCAGAACTAAAGCCACTTGCTGCAATGGAGACAAAGATGTTCCATGAACCATACAAACTCACTCAGCAGGCAGTGGATGTCAGCTATATGATGGTATCTTGGGGCTTGTCTGACATGTGAGAAATTTGCTCTGGTCTCTTTACTACCATGCATAGCTGCTTTAGCCACGGCTTTGCCATGCTGAAAGATAGCAGTATTACTTTAGTATTTGCTCTTTACTGTTAGTTCAGTTGTTTTCTTAAGCTAAACTCAGGATTTCTTGCCATCTTATTACTTGCCTTTCTCCTTTTTTTTACCCCAATACTTATGAAATATTTTTCCACTTCTGGATGTGAATTCATACAGTGTAATTGTTAATTAAAGAAAACAGCAAATGTAGATCAGTGCTGTAGCAAGAAATCTTAGCGACCAATGGTTTGATGTACTATATTGAATCCCATAGCAGCACTACTCATTAACACTATCTTTTCAATAATTGTTTGTTAATACTATCTCTGAGTTAGTTAATTTCAATTATTTTGCTTTCTCTGACTGATACAAAGCCTATAGATGTTCTGCCAATATAATCCTATTGTGTTGTCAGAAATATCAGCAGGTTTTGTGTAGAGAATTAGGCTGTGCTGAGAATTAGTTAGGATTAACCCTTTTTCCCATAAGGGAGGGGAATTCCTACGTCCAAAGCCACTCAGGTATGAGGAGACATTGTACAACTGCTGGGCATGAGTAGTTCGGCTCCCAAGAAAAAGGCATTCAGTATGGGGAGTGATGATTCCAGGAGGCTGCTTTGAATAGCTCAACCAAGGACCTTCTAGGATTTCATTAACTGAATTTAGTGAACTGAACAAAACAACTTCTAGCACAACCTCAATTTGAAGTTCTCTCCGTGCATTGAGATGGAAAAAATCAGCATTTAGTAGCAGATTGAAAGGTAAATTGATTTAAGCTCTACTCTTCAGAAGTGAAATGTTAAGCAGTTGGGATCAGGATGACCTCAAATTCGACATTTCTGTAGGCAAGTGTAAATTCTGAATTTTAAAAACAAGTTTTATGTCTGATACCATTAAGAATCACCCTGCTCTCTTCAGCCTACCACTCAATTGCTATAATTTTGTGTCCACTATATGTATTTACCACAAGGGTCTTTGCTCTCCTTGAAGGCTACCCTGAGGCATCTTGATTCTTAACCATGTCATGGTACCATGATGCAACTTCAAAGTGTGAAGCCTTGAGGCTTCCTGGAACACAGCAGAAACACCTGTAGCTGGCTGAATAAAACACTGCAAATTGCCCAAATTTTGGTGCCTTGGGCAAACACCCTGTTTCTTTTTCCATTATTCCCCTTCGAAGTCAGCTTTGAAGGATCCAGTGCTGTGTCAGGCATCAACTTATGAGAAGCAATAGTACTGCATCTCTTGGCAGATCTGAAGATTTTTTAAGTGCTGAGAGGATTGATCTTGAGCTTCAGGTTTCAAGGGCTGAGCATGTCCATCATGCATCATCAGTGAAAGCATTTGTAGTTGACACAATAATGGCACTGGAGTAACACTTGTTTAAATACCAATTGAATAACAAAGGCAGTAGGTAAATAGTTTGTTCACCTACACCAATGACCAAAAGGCTGACCTTAGTATCTGAAGCATAGTTTTGGATTTTTTTTTAACCTGAACAATTTGATATTAAAATAGACATTCTAAAGTAGCCAAAATAAAGGACCTTAAAATCCAAAACAACAAAAAAATCCCCCCTAATTTGATTTCAAGTTGCACAATGTGAGGCTAAGGTATCTGCACATTGTTATGACCATGGAAAACTCATTATTGGAATGACAGTGTGATTAATTAAATATTATTTACAGGCATTTCCTTGCTACAGAATTACAGAATTCATCATAAGCTGTAAAATCCAGCTAAGAAACAGTACATATTTGGATAGCTAGTCCATCTCGAGTCCATGTTTAATTATATTGTTGACTCCAACTTAGAAGTGCAAACTGAAGAGCTGCTATACCCCTAAGCTGATTAAATTGTTAACAGCTACTAAAACGTGTTTCATGGCCATGGCACTCCTGCCTGCAGCTTGATGCTTTTCTTAGACTGACTTGGGCTGCATCCATTTTAGCCAAATGGGTGAATCCAATCAACACAAAATAGAAGGAAACAATATAAAAAGGGAAAAAGAAAGGGAGAAGGAATAGTTTTAGTTGCTTTAGATTCCCAAACTGGTCCCAGTTCAGGAAAGATCTGGTGCTGATGCAGAGGGAAGCATATGGGAAAAATCCATTGAGCTTGCTCTTTGAGTCACAGGCTGCATGTACCAGCACAGCCATAGTATGAGCTGTATTCTAGGTTGTTTTAACTGTATTCTGCTTGTAGCATAGCCACGATGCTGGCTGCAGCAGACACATGCAGATACACTTGGGAAAAAGATCAGATTTAAATTCAGTTCATTTTCCAGTGCTTCTTTAAAGGACTCACTTTTTTTACTAGATGGTGACTCGAGCTGGCAGCACGCTCCAAGTCTACATTTACAATGCTTAATGCACATGTATTCTTTATTTCTACTTCCCTCAAAAGGAAATATATTTTTTCCTTTATCACTAAGCTCTGTAACACTGATATACACAGAAAGAACCTGAATTTTCTTCTGTGAGTTACTAAGTCTGCAGGAAAAGGATTTTGTTTCATTCCAAGTAAATGGTGGATGGGGTTGTGTACCACAAACAGTAACCTTGAGTGTCATTTGATATCACAGCAAAAGATTTCTTGAGAGTACAAGAAATCTTATAAATGGTCACCTGTATGTTGCTAATACTGGATTCCCTGCTAAGTCAGAATAAACAGAAAGGACATAAAAACAACTGGAGAAGAGATTTCAGTTTGCAATCCAACTATAGCATTTCATCAGAATCACAGTTTACTTTCAGCATTAAGGACCAGAGTAGGTCAAGTTAACATCCATAAACCCATAAACAGAAAGTTAATCTATAGAAAATTGTGGTCAAGGAGCATGAATTCTTTATTTGCATTTTTAATTGAAGAAAACAGCACAGAATTTATAGCACATTTCAGATGTTCTAGAAAGGAATACTTTTTGTTCTCATCCTTCCTTAATCATATTCTTTTCCCGAAATAAATTGATTTTATTAGTCAAGGCTTTGTCCTAAATAATACTGCAAAAATGGTCTTAGTGGTGTTTTTTTGTTTTGTTTTTGTTTGTTGGGGTTTTTTTGTTTGTTTGTTGTTTCTTTTTTTGTTTGGTTTTTTTTTTTTAAGAAGGCTTTGTAATTAAAGCTTCATGGACTTTTCATCTAACCTAAATGATACTTATGATTCTATGCATTCTATGTTTAACACTTTTGAAATCAGGTCCATAACAGCTGCATCATCTCTCTGCACTGCTGCTATTATTTTAAAAACCCTTTTAGAGAGATTGTCTGAAAGGAAGTTACAAGTTCTGACACTTTTCTAAGAAAAATGCCACCAGTTATGATTCTTTCTCAGTCTGTATTATAAGTCATAGCAATATTGTATACACACATGTGTATAAATAATACAAAGATGCATGACTCAAGCTGTGCAAATAATGGATTTTTAGTCTACTTCCCAAACAATGTAAAAGACCCAAAGAATCCCCAAATGATTTATTCTTACTAAGGCAAATTTTTTCTTTCAAAATTCATGATAAAGAGATGAGATGAAAAATGGTCTTGTGTGGAAAGAAGCCTCTTTTAAATGAAAAAGTAATATATGTGAGGGAAATGTTAGTTGTCTGTAAATTAGAGAAGATGGATGATACTTTCAAACGTAACAGAATTCAAGGTTTTAAGAGTGAAAAATTGCAATTACACATCAGTCAGTTTTAATGAAGTAAATAATTGGGAAGAAACCCTCAACTGTTGTACATTTTTACAGATAAATGAATAACGGCTGATAGCTTTACCAAGAATAATTCAGACCAAACCATATGAGGCTGAATTTTTTAGAGAATAATGGCCTCTCTAGATTCAAACATGGTGGTGGATTCCACATACATTAAATTTTTTAAAGCAGTTGATACTGTCTCAGGTGGGATTCCTATAAGCAAGCCAGGAGATGGTAGTTTAGATAAAACCAAGGTAAGGTAAGTGCAAAGCTGTTTGGGAAGGAAGGTCTTTTCAGAAAGGTTAGATAGTACCTGCATTCTAGTTGGATGTTATCTGCTCTTAGAAGGGATGTAGGTTACCAGATTGACTTTTTATAATCCCTTCTGTTCCAATTTCCTGTTTGTGTATAGTTCTGTCACACTGTGATGACATTTGTAATACAAACAAAACCCTCTAATAACATATTTGAATGACTGAAGATATTCCAGTATTCTCAGGTAGTTCATAAGAATGGAAAGTTAATTTTTCTCTCCTGTTCTAGAATTAAATCTAGCTATAGTTAATAAAATTGTGACTTCCCTTCACCTTCCACCTGTGCTGTAATTAGGTTCACTGGCTGTTATTGCAGTGTAGAGTTTTCTCTGTAAAGCTTACTCTGTGGAAAGAAGGGTCAAACATCACTAAATTCAAGGGAAAAAATAAACCAGAAGACATAGCAGAAAATTTTACTACTTTTCCATTTCACCAAGTATTTCATCAGACTTTTTTCATAAAGTGTTATTTTTTTATTAGACTAGGAAAGTCATGCATTGCATAGTATTGATTTTTAGTTGAGAAAATTATTCATTTATCTCATTCAGCATATACTTTTGCTAATTTTATTACATCTTTCCATAGCTTTTATGATTTTTTCAATGCCATGCCTTTTAAATACTGAAATGCTTGCTTGAGATATATCTCTCTCTATATATAGATTGATATGTGTGTGTGTGTATATATATATTCTTGTAGACTCTAATCCTGACCACGATATAAGTGTCATAAACTATAAACCATATTAAAAAAAAGAAAATCTGCTCTTAAATCTGCATAAAGTCATGGTGGGCATGCTGAACCTTTTGGCTTTTGTCTCACTCTTCTCACTTGTCTGGGAAACATTAAAAAGAAATCTAGATGAGCACCAATGTTTAATTTCCCCATGCTAGGTTTCAGACTTCTTCACAAAGAGGTTCAGCTGCTGAGAGTAAGAAGGAAATATTAGATTTTTGATTGTCTGTTCCAAGCACCAGAGGCCCGGAATTCCACTAAATAACCTTTTGAACCTTCCTCACACAAAAAGTGTTCAAGCTCTCCCTTGTGGCTGAAATGCACTTTCCACTATGCTTGGAGTTTATTTTCAGGGATTTAATACAGCAGACATGGGCTTGTTTTACAGATCTATTTTGTTTGGAATTAATTTGTCCAGTTGTGGTTGAATATCTCTTCCTTAACATGAGCTGGTGGAACTTTTTGCATACTTTCATCAGCTCTTTGATGATTTGCACTTCTGACTCCAAATTTGAAGTTCCATCAGCTGTTTCTAAAAGGACAGTGAGCCTAGCAACAGTGTAAGCTGTACGCTCTTATCCTTAGTACTCACTATTTATCAATTTCTTCCCCTTTTTGGTTCCCAAGTTTTATAAAAAGAATTTTCAGACCCTTTTTTTTAAAAACTTGTTTTCAATTTCCCTTGAAAGAGTTAAAACATTTTTTTAATGATAATTTTCTGTTCCAGAGGTGGAGAACCAGAAACCAATTATCTCATTCTCATATGGAATAAAATACTTAGGACACATTTTAATGTAGTAATACATGTTTTCCCAACATCTTTTAAATATGTAAACTAATTATTTTTATAATTTTTGTTTGTTTCTTTAATGATTAATACTATTTGAAATCTTTAAATCAAGCATAAGAATTAACTCTGAAAAATTTAAATCATGGAAATATTCCTTTGTTGCTAACTTTGTCATTAGTCAACAAAAATTGATGAGAATTTTTCAGTGTTGGCTTTTCAAATTGAAAGGCTATGGCTTAATCTGTGAGCAAAATATCAGAGGCTCCTTCATGTCCTGTGATATTCTCGAATTCCATCCTACAAGCAGTTCAAATTAAAATATAACTAAATATACAAGTTATAATATTACACATATATTTTTAAAATTAAAGTTTTATATATGATTTTAACTCACCTTTGTAAGTACATTAGTTTATTCCTCTGTTATTGCTCCTTTTTTCACTTAAAGGAGAAAACACTTTTGACTGCCAGCTGAATCAGGTAAAAAACACGTCTTGAAATCTGTGTAATCTGTCAATATATTTGATGCTCTTAACCAACACTAGTCATATGCCTTTTGAGTGTGATGTATTTAATTTGTATTGCTTAAAAGGTAGCACTGCTCATTTTGAGAGGAGGAGTGGACCTTGCTTACAATCTACACAGAGGTCTAGAATCAGAAAACAACTTCATATCTTTCTCATCAGGAAACTGTTTCTGGTTGTAAATGGTGTTTGATTCCTGACAATAGGCACTATTCGTTATACACTTAGATTCCTGTATTTCCAGACACTTTGCACTTGGAGCAATATTGGCACAGTTGCTGAGCCAGCTTCCCTTGTGGCCCATAAATTCTATGTTCTTTGTGTCAGTTATCAGTGATGCAGTCTTTTCCCCCAGCTTTGTTAACCTCCCCCCAGGTCTGAGATAACACCTGAATGAGAGAACCACCTTTACCTTATCTCAAGCTCCCACTGCAGTGGCTTAACTTTCAGTCCAAGTTTCAGGTCATATTTCGGGTGGGGGGCACTTCAGTGCTCATCCATGGTGGCAGCCAGCTCTTACCTCTGGCAGGCCTGGAGTCAGTGCCATCCTGTCTCTCCCTTCTGTGCTTATCTCATGGCCAAGACTTTGTGTGGCCTTATAGCACAGCCTGTTTGAGACAGGCAACTGTGCTCTGTAAATCCTTACGGTAGACTGGGCTAAACATGCCTAGGTTGTACAAAGCAAACTGCTTAAGAGCAGAATTCTGAAATGCCTGAATGAACTGCTATTGTAGGTATGTTCCTTTACCTTAATTAAAAGTTTACAGAGCCTTTGTGAGCTATTTAGGCTGCTAGTAATAGGTGTTTGTGTGAAATGAGGAAGTTTGCTGTATAGAAGCCTAATAAACAATATAAAGCACACATTCAGATGGCTTCATCTGCTCACAGAGGCAACAGAGTTTGCTGTTCATGGAAGAGGGTTTCAGGTATCTAGGAAACTGTTGTAAAACTGTGATGCAAATATGGAAAATGAGGTTTCATACAAACTGAAATGGTGTTCTGCTGGATCACAAATTTAAGTGAATTATCAGGCTGTCTTTTTTTCTCTTTGAGGTGCACTGAAAGGCAAGAAAATATTTTTGGAGTGTCTAATTCTCAAAGGTTAAATATATGATTTTTGTACTCTTAATATATAATGCATAAGAAAGACAACTTTAGAGAGCTTCAGGCCTGAGAAATTTGTCATGCACAATATAATATTGAGAAAAATACCGTTTTTCCTGTGATAAAGTATTCTGAGCATATTGTTGTGTTTTAGCTAAATAATTAATTCTGTCCTGCTATTATGAAAACTATGATTTGAATGAAAAACATTCTGTGAAAATGAATAGCTATAGATCCAAGTTTAACAAGAAGAACATTGTACTCTTACTGAAAGATTTTATCAACATAATAGATAAGCTTACTTTCATTTCTAATGATTTCCAATGTCTACTACTTCTGTTATAATGGCAAAATAGCAAAGGTTTAGTTTGCTTATAGTTCCTTCATCATTAAAACTCTGAAAACGACTTAATGATTTCTTTCCCTACTAAATGTTGACGTCTGTGAAAGGTAGCAGTAAATCTGTGTCATGAGTGAACCTGATTTTACTGGGACAGATATCACAAGGAGTTGGTTTGGTTTTTTTTTAATGTCACATAGCTGCTTTTGTTTTCTGCTATGGCATTTTCATTAAACTTAAGTTTCTTGGGTGTTGGAGCTAGTGAAGAATATAAAAAGATGTGATATCCAGCTATGCAGGTGGGACATTGATTTGCTATTTAGAGTTCTTTTGACCTCACTGGGGATTTTCATGTCCAAAAATTAAGCTTATGCATGCAACTTAATTATACAAAGCTTGCTTTGAGAGCCATATTGAAGCCTTTTGAATTTCAGAGCAGGGCATCAAATTCTCTTCTTTCTTGGTGTGAGCAGGAAAAGAGGTAAATAAGGTATATTTTTCCCCGTTCCTACCAACTAGAGTTGTCCCCTTAGGGCTTGACCTTACAGTGAGCAACTGGATATAAAGGGAGGGCACTACGCACACATGGTATGTTTGAGGTCTCTTAGTCCTGCTAAAAAATTAGAAGGGTATCCTTACAGATACTAAATACTGCATGGTACTCAATATCATCTTAAAATGAGTAACATAGCTGTACCCTGGGGGGAAAAAGAAATAAATTCTCTACCTGAGGCCTCTGTGCCCTTTCCACAGTGCACTTGCACTGTGCGTTTTGTCTTTTTTTATATTGTCCTGTTGGGTAGTTCAAGACCAAATAAGATTCCCCTTTATCATTGTTTCCCTAAGGCAAAACAAACCCAGTTCTGTCAGCCTCTCTTTGTACACTGGGCTCCAGACACATAATCGTCCTGGTGGTTCACTGCTGGTCTTACAGAAGGAAAGCAAAACTCCCAGTAGAAAGCAGAAAAATAGAAAAATCTTTCTTTAGGTAACAAAATAAGAAACATTTACCATTGTATATTGGAGTGAATAGAAATACCAGTTGAATGCCTGAATGTGTTTTCTATAAAAATCTCAGAAATTTAGATAGATGCAAATTTTGAGTGTCTCAGTAAAATCTCACTCAAATCTGAATAAATCTCATATTTTAATCATTCTAACAATTTTGTAATTTTTATGTGGAATTAATATTTGTTTCAAATTTCAGATTGGAATGAACTATTTAACTAAATTTCATTCTAAGTGATGCAAAGCACTTTGTCTTCCTCATGGGTAAAAGGACAATATCATTCTCTGTTTTCCACATGACCTCAGCCTCTCTGAGAGATGTAGCAGTGAAAGGAGCATACAGTGAGTACAGCAAGAAGAGTGCATACAGTGTTATCTTCACATTGAGGAGCTATAAGGACAAATAACTTGTGGTTATTCATAATGATGATTCTTAACCTTTTGAACCCAAAAATACGTGACACATTTCAAATGCAGTGCTTTTGAAAGTCATGAGTCAGCAAGAAGTTCATATCTGCAGTTTTAGTTCTACTTAAGTCTAAATCAATCCATTGTGAAAAATAGTGCTAGCAAGTTTTTATTAAAGTATTTTTGAAAATTCACTACTTTTGTCCCTTAATTCTTTTCATCTAATTATTTTCTCTGTATTCTTTCAATTGTAGTAATGGGTTTATCCATGAACGCTCAATGTATTTTAGTCAAAATTATTTCATTTATTGAACCAAAGAATGGGGAGGGGAAGAGGGGATAGGTTAGATTCCTGGATTGTTGCCTAATAAAGTGGCATAATATGATCAGTTTATTGAAAGTAAAAATTGATATGGTTGATTAAGATTCTCTTTTTATCCAATATAATTAAACACAATAGCTGAAAGCAGCATTGCAAGCTGGTATAGTTCATATTTAGCAGTAACTTAGAAAGTGATTACTATCAGAAATATTTTTTCTTAAATACCCACAGGAATCTAATGAATAGAAGTATCTCAGAGGGGACGGTGTAGGTCTCTTTATTGATTTTCACCTTTATCAACATTCTAATGCTTACAAACTTACATAAGTCTCACACACTTCAAAGAGACTGCTCTCCACCTTCTAAGGATTATTATTTCTTATTTGAGCCTTCTATTTTTATATTATCAATCTTTCTGTCTGAATGAAGACCAGCATGTGGTTTGAATAATTTAAAAAACAGCTACTGTTAATATTAACAAAAGAATCTGACTTGATCACCTTTAAGCTGACTTGAAACTTCTTTTATATTAACTGCAATCCTAGCAGAATTGTAAGTGTTCAGATTAATCATATAAACACTGGGTTTTTTCCCAGCTGCATTTGACTATTCAAACCGAGCCTTTAATTTCAGATAGTAGTTTTAGATTTAGAACCCTTTTTAAAAGGCAAATGTTTAAAAGATCCAATTTGATTATAAAATAATCATCACCTATCATCCACACTAGTAGTTTTACATGAAATAGTACATAAGCATGTTGTGCTAATTTTAAAATGTTAATGATCTGGAAAGTTATTTTTCAATAATTGGGATCAGCCCCCAATCTGGCCAAGAAAGATGCATTTTTTTCTTCAGATGGTCATAGTATGCTACCTCATAATTCAAGAGAAATTGATGAACACTTGTGTTTACACAAATACATAGTATTTAGTGATGTAAATCTGAATGTTGGCAGGTAATTGTCATTGTTTCACCCTAGTCAGCAGCCAAGCCCCATGCAGCCTTCTCACTCCCCCACCAGCAGGATCAGGGAGAGAATTTGAAAGGGTAAAAGCCAGAGAAGCCATTGGTTGAGGTAAAGGCTGTTTAACAAAGAAAGCAAAAGCCACACACACAAGCAAAGCAAAACAAGAAATGAATTCACTGCTTCCCATGGGCAGGTGTTCAGCCATCCCCAGGAGAGCAGGTCTCCATCACATGCAGCATTTGCATGGGAAGACAAATGCTGTCACTCCATATGTCCCTCCAGCTTATATGTACTGAGCATGATGTCACATGGTCTGGAATATTCCTTTGGTCAGCTGGGATCACTTGCCCCAGCTGTGTCTCCTCCCAGCATTCCATGCACTCCCAGTCTTCACACCGGCATGGCAGTACAAAAAGCCTTGCCTCTGTGGAAGCCCTGCTCAGCAATAACAAAAACATCTCTATGTCATCAACTCTGTGTTCAGCACAAACCCAAAACATACCCCCATACCAGCCACTATGAGGCCAGCCACACTCCCCCATACCAGCCACTCTACCCCAGCCAGAACTAGCACAATAATGAATATATATTTTTTTTCATAACTTTGGTCTCTTGAAGTATATACTTTTGCTTCATTACCATTCTTGATTTTGCATAGTACAATGATAGAATCATTTGTGTTGGAAATGCTGTTACCTTTGCCACAGACTGGGAAAATTTCCACTAGACCGGGTTGCTCAAAGCCCCTCCCAACTTGACCTTGGACACTTCCACAGATGGGGCATCAACAACTTCCCTAGACAATCTGTTTCACTGCCTCATCACCCTCATAATAAATAACTTATTCTTGATATCTAAACCTACTCACAGTTCTCTCAGGTTCCATTTTAATCAGACATGCTGAACTCACAGCAACTAGAGAAAAAAAATGCATTTCCTCTCCTGCTTGGGTCTGCTAAGGAAATTCTTTCAAAGTTCTATATTTTACTTCAGAGGTAGAATTGCATAAAGCAAGTAAATTCCGTTATCTACAAAGGTCTTAGTAAATATATTATTTTCCTGACTGAAGAAGGCTTAAGTTCTTTTGATTCAATTTACATAGTAATACAGAGACCTTTCAATAGGAAATTCAGGAAAAACATAAATAACTCCTTGTCTACAAGTATGTAGAGTATTGATATGCCAACAAATCAGAAGTTAGCTTTAAAAAAAAAAAAATCAACTAAAACCCTATTGGTAGCAAGAAAATATTCATAAGCAGAAAAAAAACATCCTGTTCAGTGCCTTCAGGTATAGCAGAAAAAAACATAAAGCTGAGCCAAAGACTACTTTTTGTTTCAATACTTATTCTATGGAATCTGTTGTGATTTAGGTAATGTGTTTCCCAGCTTGGTTTATTTATTATTTATTTATTACTAAAACTGATATAGCTTATTTTACATCTTGGAAATAGTTGAAAAATGTTATTCCTGAAAAACATAAAGTAAAAAAGGAGCCAGCCATGTGGTTGGGGGAAATTGAAATAAGACTGTAAAAGACAGAAAAACTGGAACTTCATATATGATTTACTCATCCTCGTTAATGAGGCTTAGAAATTATCTCATTTTATAGTCTAGTGAGACAGCTGAGCAATATCCAGAATTTCTGATATAAACATAGGAGTAAAAATGTATTTGCTTTAAAGCAAGCCTGCTGGATGGGAATAGCCATTACAGTCAACAATGAGGCAATGAATCTGTGCCTAAAGTAGCACAGTAAGGCTTTTCATAACTTTTTGTATGCATAGTAAAGAGTAAATTTGCAGGAACATCCACAGAGATTTAAATTAATTTCAGAAAGAAAATTATTACATTAATTTGTTTTCTACAAATATAATTTTGAATTAGTTATTCAGTATGGGTTTTCCCAGTTGCCTTTAATAAAATGATAGAGATGGGCTTATGGGGAGAATCTTAATTGTTCAGCTTTCCATTTCTGTTTGACTCATTTTCAAGCTTAGTTATTAGTGGGAAGTAGCTGAAGTAAATGAGTGTTTGTGAACTCTAGTGCCTGATTCTGAGCTTTTGCTTAGTCTTATTCAAAGGGTAGCAGATGTTTTAAGAACACTGAACATTTTATTTTCATTCAAAGTAGTGTCCTCCGTGGAGCTCTGCTTTGGGAAGAATTTCACTGTTGGTAAGGTTGCAAAGTCACAGCTTAATGTAAAATTTATAATTCTTTTGACCTTATGAGCATAGTGTGTTAATTTAAAACAGCATGTTGCAGCTTCTGTTCCTATGACTTACTTATGAGTAATCATGCTTAATATTTTTCCATAGTATATCCCTATTACAGTGTTTAAAACATGCAGGGCTCATGGTGCAGAAAAGAGTAAGTGAAAAACAGTCAGTTGTCAAATACAAAGGAAAAATCAGGATAGTTTTTAAAAGATTATTTTTCATTAATAATTTTCACCTGAAGGACATAATTATACAGACCACTGATAGGAAATTATAGGAATAATTTCTCATTCCTTCAACAGATTAAAAGTTTCTAATTCATTTGCTTTATGAGGAAACTGTGTCTCTGTAAAGATGAAATTTGTACAGTTGGACATAGACAGGAAAAATGAATGCAGAACATTATGGTATCAACACAATATAACAGCATTCCTATGACCAAAAAGGGTCATATGGAGCTATTGCTGTAATTCTGTGAGTTGTTATTTGTAGGTATAGAAAGAAAATGTAATTATTATATTATTCATATGATTATCCTTCTTAATGCTTCTGATTCATCGTAAAAGAAGTTACAGATAGAAGTTTATTCCAACCTGGTAAAAGGAGGATTAACAGAAGGATTATTACAAAAGTTATAATTACAATAATTTATAAATACTTTTTTATTTTAGTCTTCTTTCCTGACATAGTTGTTCAGAACAACACTGCTTGCTTTCAGCTAAGCTTACAGACTTTTGTACAAAGAACATACATTTTTGCACTGTTCCTGAGACAGACTTGAGCAAGGAATATTTCTTGGATTTGAAATACGCTTCTCTCCATTCATTCCCACTAAAGAAAGAAATAAGGAAAAGAAATCTTGTGCTTTGCAGTGTCCTTTCAAATGCATGAAAGAGAGAGAGTGCTAAGCATGGCACCTCCAGTAACTTCTCAACAACCAATGGCAGATACTCACTTGGGATGTAATCCAGATTTGTACTGAGTTTTGCATAGTTTTTGGTTTTGCTGTTAATCTTTATCAACACCAAGAAACAAACCCTGTAAAATGTACTTACTGAGGCTAGATTACTCTTACCTGTATCATAGAGTCCACATTCCCATTCTCAATTTGGTTGAAACATTTACATTAAGTTTCCTTGAGATTCAGCACAGGATCTCTGTTTTTAGGTGGTGTTAGTGTTCTAATACCACCAGTGTGGTACGCAAGACCTGCCATTTCTAGCTTCAGAGGCTTGCTAGGCAAGTTTTGTTGTGTGCAGACTGAAAAATGCCCCTGTCTTGGTGACTGCTGGGCAATGCTTTGGTGCAGGCAGCTCGGGGTGCAGCTGCAGTGTGAGCTGTGGGTTCAGCCCTGGACGGGAGAGCCCAGGCAAGAGGCTGTGAACTGCTGACCCCGTGCACAAAAAGGGCCCGTTCAGCTGTGGTGCCAGCAGGTATAACATACCAGAGGTCCCTTTGTGCGGGGCTCCCTCTCAGAGGCACCAGCTTGAGCTGTCATTTTGTTGTTTAGTTAGTGCACCAAGATGAAATTGTTTTAAGGATCTGGGCATCTGAGGCTCTGCTGTGGGAACCTGGGGTCGATCCCATAATGAAACCACGAGTGGCAGGGGAGCGGCTGCGAAGGGACCTCGGTCGGGTGTTGTGAGCGTGACTGCAGGGGTGCATCCAGCATGGCTGTGAAAACCCAGGTCCCGTCATAGCATCTGTGTATATTGCACTGCTTGTCGTAAATTAGACACCTTTGTGCTGCTGATTGGTGGTGTATTAGTGAGAGAATACATTTAGTGTTTCAAGGGAAGGTGTAATAGTTCCAGCCTCTGTATAGCTGGGGCTGATAAAGCTTAATTCTCACATATAGGGCAGGTTTGAAGATGAAGGTAGCTTCATCTTCAGATGAAGCTTCAAAAGAAAAGGAAATAAACCCCTTACCATGCAAAAGGTTACTGTTGCTCTAATTATAGTTTTTATTCAATATGAACACCTTGTTCAATGATATTTAAATCAAGATGCCGAAGATAAAATTACATATTGAGAGAATTTATTAGAAGTTTTTAAAGTAAGCTGAATAAATGTGCCTCAAATTGTATTTCATGAATCCTTTCAGGTATTTAAATTAGCTCAGTAAATTATTACAGAAAATCCACAAGGGATACACAGGTAAATAAGCTGTTCAAGGCCAGCAGCTATTGAGTACTGGGTAGAGTACTTTCTTGTATACTGTTTATGGAAAACAGGTAAATGACAACAACAACAAAAAAAAAACTAAAATAACAAGTAGCACCATTGCAAAGTTTACAAGAAAGTTACAGAGATGATGGCTTAAATAATAATAAAAAGTAGCTCTCTCACAATTAGTTTTCCAGTCTTTGCCTACACATTGTCACTATACCACTAAAATAATTAAATGTAGAACAAGTGATCACTTAATGTAAGTGTATTTTATAAAGCATGTGATTTCTTGACCTTTTGAGTTTGCCCATTCATAATCTGGTTGTCTTTTCCTGAAGTGTACGTTGGTCTTTCTGAATCAACAGCAATATATAAATGTTTATAATAGTTTAATTGGGAGCATTGCTCTCTGTAGCCATACACCATTTTAAGAAGGGGATATTCTTTTTTGCATAGTTCATCATTTAAGCATGCCAAAGATATGTTTACAAGAGTTGAAGCATGGTGCATGTATTATATTTATTTTGTCAGAGTTGTAGTGGGTGTTATGAGACTTGTTGCTTACTTGTTCTCTCACACTTTTTCCAATAGGCTTCCCACCAAACATTGCTCTGTATACATGTTCTGGGCTGTTGTAGCATGAGTTGGCAGAACCAAGCTACCCTTGTGGTAGTTAATGCCTGCAACACAGAATACAGCACAAGCTCCATCGGCTTTTCAATACTGAGCATCCCCACCAGGACGATGTGCTGTATCCTGTGCCACTGCTTTTTTTCAGTCTTTGCTACGAAGCTAACTAGAAAGAGGCCAGATTTTATGCCTACCTACCTGGAGTCATAACTGCTCAGTCTCAATAGAGATGTAGATTGAGGCATTGTCCTTGATTTCTGTTTTCACCTGTCCATCTATGCTTATCCATGCCATGACACATCATTATAGCTTGAATACTTCAAGTAATTATGTCAGTCATAGCATTCACGATTCTAGTTATTTTTCAAGCACACAACAGCTGAAAATGTAGCGAACTATGAAAATGAAAGGTCTAGATGTCAATTTTGCATCCTTTACGTGTATTTTTTCAGTTGTTTTTAATGAGATGTATTTATGTTTCCATATGCTATTATCACCTAATAGACTATGTGAACAGACTTAAAAACAAAACAAACAGAGCTTGCAGTGTAAATTTTCTTCTTGGTGATTAGTCATTTTTAACAGATTTTCAGCAAAATGCATTTGAAGACTTTCCCAGGGCCAGGCTGTACCTACATGTCTCTGGTAGGAACGGTTGTTCTAATCTTAAAATCCTGTCTTTCCCTAGGGAGCCACTCCTTCTCCCTTTCATGCAACAGAGGTAGCAATCCACCTGTCTCAGTGAATCAGCAGTATCCACTTAACCTCTTCTCAGCAGGATAAGCACCTGCTAACAGCATGGGGTATTGCTGGGAAAATTATGAGCCTGCTACCTTATATGTTAACAGTGATTAATATTTGGTATTACTGTTTCAATATGTAGGAGGCATTACCACTGTTGAGAAACTGCCTCAACCTCAGCTGCTGTTCCTACAGAGGTCCCTCTCAGTTAGAGCATGCTGCTTCTACCAAGAAAGTAAACAGTAGCATCTTTCAGGCTTAGACAGCAGAGGGATAGGTGTGTGTTGGCTTTTGGCTGTGTATTATACTTTAACAAACAAATGAAAAAAAAAAAAAACCAGGATTCAAATTCAAAGCATATCATTTTTGGGAAATATCAAATATTTTGGGACTCCTTGTTATCTAAAGTGTTAGAGAAAGGGGACATTAATACAAGTCTACTTTTTCAGAGATTAAAGTTTTGTCATAGTTGATGGAAATACTTATTTTTGTCTCAGGTGCACAAGCACACTGAGATAATGAGAACACAACACTGTTCTCTGTTTTCATCGTAACACATGTTTTCCTAAATTAAAATATAGCATTGCTATTGCCTTAAGTTTTATGTAAATGCATCCGATTTTTGTACAGTCTTGGTCATTATTTTATAAATTGGTTGCATATTGCTACTGATAACCCAGTTTTTAGGAACAATTAGTTTGACTTAACAGTTTTAAAACTATAGGTCTAAAATATCTACAAGATATCTTTGATATATTTCCAAATATCTACTATAGGTGATATTTGGAACTATATCAAAGATTTGTTTTTTTCTTTAACCTTTTGGATAATACTGTGAGTCCTTCTACTGGAGTTTCAATATCTGCATCTGCAATTATCATCAAAAATTACAGGAAAACTGCAAAACTGGAATTTTATCACCCTTTATTATATTTACAAAGTATCATGTAGTAAATATCTATTATTATACAAAAGGATAGAATAACAGTTTAATCAAGCTTCAAAATTTTGTAAATTTGACATTGATGCCTTAAGAGAGGGCATTACTGCAAACAAAAATATGTTAGCAAGATACTGTGGATGTTTTTCTAAGTCTTTATCTGTTACAACTGAAAGCAACTCCCTTTGTATTCCCCCTTTTTTGTTTGTCTTTAGTTTCCATAGTGCTAGGAAGTCTGTCATCTCTTTTCATCCTTCCCTTAAGTCTCCTCTGACCTCATATTTTAGTAACATAATAATTAGTTGTATAGTCTTATTATTATCTTGAATATTCTGTAAGCACTGCAAAAAGTCATGAGTATCTCTATTTAAAATTATTAAAAAATCTTTAGTCAAATTTCTACATTGTTGTTACAAAAAAGCACCCTAAATTCATATTAATTAGCTCGATAATTTTAAAATATTATTGCATTTTTTGAAAGACCATCATGCAGCAACTTTGAAATGGGGCAGGATGATTTTGTTTTCCCCATGAATTTCAGATTTGGTTGTCTACCAGAGGCAGAATGATACTAACATGTAGACGTTTCCTGGCATGATATTCTGATATGGATATTTGGTTTGGTTGTCAGTCTAGAAGTGTGCCTCTTCTTTTAATGGGTTTTGTGTGATTGGGGATTACAATACAAAGAAACAACACCAAATGTATCATGGTTTTAATAAATTATGCTGTCAGTACCATTTTTAATCATTATAGGAGCTGAGGGCAAAGCTGTATTTGCAATGCCAATTCACAAGACCAGGGTAGGTGGTGGGTGCTGGGCTGGTTTCGGCTTTGTTGAAATGCTCTGGCTCTTTATCTTAACACATCACTTTGTGTTTGGCCCGTGCTCCTGGAAAGCATCCACATGTTGGAAGGGGTTTCTTACCCTTCTTTTTGTAATGTACGCAGTGAAAGAACTAACAATCTACTGACAACATACACACACATGATTTATCAGTTGATTAATTTCTGGCAACATTGAAGCTTCTAAATTTATATAAGGTATAAAACCTAGACTATATATAAGTATTTATTTAAGAGGACAAGTAACATTGCAAGATCTAATGCAATTTGCACACTTGGACATCTTGCAGAAAACAATACAGTTCTTTTTTGTAATTTTATAAACCAGAAAAAAAAAACAAAGCAGCACCACCCCACAACCTCTGCTAATTTAAAGGCAAAATGTGAACTATTAACTTCAGTACTTGGCAAAGGAATATAGTTTGTCTGAATGGCTAGACAAAGAAAATTTTACTGGTTATTAAGTTATAGAGTATCAATTCAACATGTGCTTTTTGATTGCTTGATAGGCTGATTTCTGATAAAACCCACTGTCTAGCTAGGAGTAGAACAACTGTGGAGAGAGGGAAAGTGCATGTGTTTGGATACTTTATATGTATTATAACCAAGAACAGGGATAGATGGCCTTTAGCTTGGTATGAACGGTCTTTGATTTATTTGTGTGAAAGGAATTTGCAATTTTTCTATTTCAGATCTGAGTTTCTCTCAAAGATATTCTTCTTTTGTAGATGTACTTAAAATATATAAAAATCCCCCAAATATTTTTTTATTAAAATTAAGTTGCTGTAGTAAAAGATCATTGGTCATTATTTATTATTATTCTGATACCATTTTAGTTTTTAGATATTCCAGTTTTATTATACTTTGTTAGTCTAGACATGGTGATTATGTGGACACAGTTTTTAAATTATTGTATTTTAAATTATTCTAATCCTCTCTGCCAGCATTTCTGAAAAACAAAAGTAGAATTAAGGGGAAAAAAAATATTATTTTTACCAGGAAAAATGCTTATCTTACACTATTTTTTCTGAGTAAATGAAAATAAGACAATTTGTTCCAGCATTAAGGCTTTGCTAAGCCTCTCTTTCAAAAGGCTTTTTCACAAAGGGAAAAAGGTGACATTAAAAAGAAAACGCCACACCCTTCCCTAATGTTTCCTCCCAGCCTGTACTTACTAATGGTCAATAAACATGAGTACCAGTAAGAGTCTCTGGTTCTCTTCTTTTGCTTGCTTTTATGGGTGTAGCTTCCAGGGAGCTTCTGTGAGTCTGCTAAAAACATTTAAATGAGTCCTTTTACATGAAGTTTATTATAAGGGGTTAAGGTATTGTCTCCAGGTACTTTTTTTTCCCTGAGAAGAAACTTGAGACATATAAATGCAGATCTTAGTGGCTCCCTATGCAAAACAGGTGTTCAGCACTGTGTAATTTCCCTTGGTGGTATGCAATATTACTACAATAAATATGGAATATATACATACACATAAGCACTATTCGCTGGTACACAACTAATTAATTTCTAATGTATATATGGAGCACTCTTGAAATATGCTCTAGGAATTGTATTTTGTCCCTTTTTTCATCCTATTACATCTAAATACTTTGTATACTTTTCCATTATATGGAATGTGTATGCCTCCAACAGAAGTGCTTGGCAGTTGCAAACTTCAAATGTAGGTGGCTTCTAGCCACGAACAATGAAATTCAATTATTATTCATATTAAGATGGGTTATCTCATCTTGAAAAGGCAACACTTTTTTTTTTTCTTTTTAATAGGAAAGACAATTTTAATTGTGAAGTTGTTGCTTGGTGGAGTATATATATGTGTCTCATTAACAAAACTCAGGTACTTAATTTTAGAAAATACGTGATGCTGTTCAGTTTACGTCCAGCACCATATTGCGAATGTACATGGAGTTCATTCTGATGCTCACATTGGGACAGTTTAATTTAACTCTGGTAATTAATTGACTGGAAACAGTATCTCCTCTTTAAATCTGTGGTCGATTTTGAAAGGATCTCTATGAATGCAAATTGTTTGCACACGCAATGAAAACTGATTTTGGTTCACATTAGAATTCGTAGCCTGGATTTTTATTTCTTTTTAGCTATTCTGGGAAGAAATTTTATTCATCTCAGTGTTGTCCAAGTGCTTAAATTTCTCATTAGCATTGTAACATTGCAAAATACACGAAGTCTTACACATTGAAATGTAGAACACTGCTACTAGTCGTTTTTGCTTATCTGTCTAAATCCTGACATTAGGGCACTCGATAGACTGTGAAAATGTCAGTTTGTATCAGCTCAATACCATTTTTGATAAATCATAAAGCATTTGCAGCTGGAATATGCTTATTTATAATAAAATGATGCCACAAAGTTTAGAATGGATAGCAGCTGTACTGAAATGGCATCATCTAAAGTTTCAGCTTACTGTATTAGTACTTGTGCAGAAAAAGGCTTCATTACCCTACGGAATGTGAAATGTGTAAAGGAGCCACTAAGACATGGTGTTTCTTCTGTGAATTGCAGAATAGTTATTATGCTAAGGAAGGAAAAGTATCAAATAGTGTCACTACAAGTGTGGTTGAATTCTTCTGACTTTGTCCTCTTGACCTTTATTAGCCTTGTCAAAATGGCACATATGTTTTTACATCACAACTTTAAAGCACTGTTTTCTGATCATAAGATTGGTGAGAAAAATGTGTTTCTTTGCTACATCTGGCAAAGAATTCCTGTTATACATGGCATGGAGATTGGAAAGAAAATACTGCCATTTAACAATTTTCAAGTATCAGGATGAGGAACCTATATGCTAGTAAAGTCTAGTCAGACAGTTCTAAACAAAGTGTGAAGATGGGGGAATTGAACACAAATGTTTGTAGCCAGTATTTCCCCTTCCTTTTGTAGAAGATGAGAATACCAGGCTCTTTCTCAAATACATAGGTAATCAAATACTCAAGAAGGCCTAAGATTGTCTTAGTAACATAATTTACTTGGAGTGGCATTCCCGAATGGTTAAACTTGCAAGCTCATTCAAATGTGAGCAGGAGGATATGAGCTGCATGAAGACATTACAGCAATAAAACTTCCTTAATGTCTAACACAGTGAGCTAAATGATTTTGTGGCATGATGGGAATACACATCTAATCGTTACTTTGGAAAAATTTGTATTGGACCAAGAAAAAAAGAAAGGGAACAAGCCTATTAAAATGTCTGCAACAGTAAGCATGTAAAGGCTTTTTTTGTACCTGTTTGATTTGAAATTGAAAATTTAAAGAGAATAATATATTGAAACTCTAATGCAACCAAAGTTCCTTTTTCTTTTTTTTTTTTCTTAGTTCATCAAGCATTGAAAGAAGAATTAACAGCCTTCTATTTTATTTATTTTCTTTTTATTTATGTTTGGTTTTTGTAAATTTCTTTTTACACTGATACCACATGATTTTCTCAGCTAAGTTTTGAAGAGATAAAACTAATATGGTCTTACTCTACCTAGCCATTTGAGTGAATTAATTGCTTGTAAAACTGGAAAACACAACCTTTAAAAGTCAAATAGGTGACTTAACATTAGGACTTCATAAGTTTCTTGTGCCATCCCAATACTATTTGATTAGAAATAATAAAATTTACATGCCCATTTAGCACCCAGTAATTTTGAGTTACCAAGAGAAGCTGCACTTAATTACAGGTTTGCTAATCATCTCTGTAGCAGTGATCTGGATCCACATTTTTCAGTCTTGATGAATTCAAAACCTTATGGATGACAATGTTTTATGATTGTTTAATCCAGCAGGAGCCAGTGCTATATCAGCTATAACTACTCCTTACTTCACGTGTAAAGATTGTCTTTAATAACAATAAGCATCGTTCAGTTTCAAGTATTTGCTATAGAAGCAGAATTAAAGATTGCTGCCATTAGGTCGACATCCAGAATGGGTACTTGCTTAGGGACATGCCTCCAAATCTATATGTAAAGTGAAGAAGAAGAGTTAAATGGAAAATATGTTAGCCCTTGATTTTATTATTTAGAGCTGACCATACTTCATCACAAAGCAATAATTTATACTAATTAGAAATGTAATATATATTTAATATATTAATCTAGAAAATACTACACCAATCTAGAAGTTTTTCTTCTCTAGTAGAAAAAAAAACTATAAGAGAAAGCACTTTAAAATTCTGGTAATTAAATTAATTATCTATACTTAGAAGCTAGAACAGTGTGTATGTTCTGATAGATGCAGTGCATAACAAGTTTATTGTGACACTGGAGGATGCTTATTAGATGGTGATGGTAATTTTTTTGTTGTTATTGTGTGATGCTTATGCAGTTTGTAGCAATAATGTAGCTGGAGTGCAGTGTGCTCATCCATGCAAGAACACATTTCTGCATTTTTTGTTGCAAGTGACAAGACCTGAAAAACATCCTTTTCTCTCATCCTGAAAATATAAATAAGTAAGACTTGAATATGAACTGGCAACTGTGCTTCAAAAGTTCACAAAAATTCTAGTATAGCCTTGTCCAGAGCAAACATGACCTGTAAAGTCATAGAGCAGCTAGGTTGATCAGAAACAATTTCCCTAGCCAGTGTTATCAAAGGAAGTGCTATGACAGGTGTCGCATGAAGCCAGCTTTGAATACTCAACTCAAATGGCCATTTGCAGGTGGATCAAAAGGCAGACACCATCTGTGCAAGTTCAGGAAAAAGCTATGAAATCAAATCTCAAAATCCTTAACGTGACTCTGAGCCTACCTGTTATCATGCAGGGGCAATCTGCTCACACAAGGTGCAGTGTGGAATCAAAAGGCATGTCCACTCACCCAGAAGAACTGAAAATCTGCTGAAAGTGACTGTAAGTGTGTTTGTCCTTTCAGAACAAAGAAAAAAACCATTCACTACATGTTCAAGAAAGGTCACTGGTACCAGTGTTTCTAGGTCACTTTGCACTTCCTCTGGTACCCTTTAATGGGTACTACCTAACCTGTAAGGCGAGTCAGTAGTTTTGGCCTTTGTGGAGAAAGAAACTAAATGGGAAGAATTTTAATTTAATATACGACAATACACTGTAGTTGGGGACACAGGCAAACCAGTTTCTGGTAGTTTTTCCTCATTTCCCCAAGCACAGTTTATGCTTTAAAAGTATTTGAAACTAGCTTTGAAAGGAACTTGCTGACCAGCAGTTTTATGACTTGATTTGTTTTAAAGCCTAAATGGCTTAAGGAAATGTTTTACAGAAGATATAATCCATCCACATGGAATAAAGCCTTGAAAATTAGGTAGCATAAACCTAAAATGCAAACTACATTATCATGACTTTGCACTTAAGCTGTTGTTCACAGAACTAATTTAAGTGTGCCAGTGTATTGTTTATTGCCTCTAACTACATTTTTTTGGAAATTGGAAGATTTTTAAAAGTGCTTTATTCAAAAACCTCTATTACTGAGTCCTTGATCTGGTGCTTAGAATTTCCCTGACATGCAACTTTGATCAGTGTGTGGAATTGCTGTGAAGCCAGTAACAGTGTTTCCATCTTTCATTGAGTAATGACTTCATTAACAGTGCTGTGAAATTATATTTATCTGTCCTGTTGATTCCTTCTTTTATAAATTGGTTCCAAAGTAGTTCACTGATGACTTTGCCTTTTTTGCCATCAGATGCAGAAAGCTGTACATATGTAAACAGGCGGGATATTTGGGATTTTTGTATTTGGAGTACATCATAACCTATTGCTTTTAACAGACATTTTTGTGGATATTTTTAAATATGAACCTGGTAATAAAACAGTTATCTGTACAACTTTTCATGGACTCTTGACTCCTAAATCTAAACAATGACAGTATTGATTTTACAGAGTAAATGCATATTTTAAAATTGAGAATTTTAAGCTACTGATGTGCATTGCTGTATATTTCCACTACTTTTTATATATTGATACAATTAGTGTTAGAATATTGGTAGGAAAAATATTAGCTATGGAGAATTAAACACTTATTTGAGGGAAACATTAAACAATTGCATCTGTATTGACAGGACCTGTGATATCAAAGACTTTTTAAGTAGTTTTTTCCACAGTTTTTGTAGATTTGGTATTTAGTTGATTTCAGGGTGTTAGGATTATTGTTAGTAAAGATAAGGGAACTGAGGGTTGTTGGACCCCAAAATATATTTTTCATGGAAAGGCATCTAGAATATGGTGGTAAAACAGGCAGCAGAAGTTACAAAACCTACCAATTGTGGTATTGTCTATTTGATTATCTGTCTTGAATATTTAGTAGGGCTACTTCTCTTGTTTATTTTCTTTTGTGGAGAGTAATATAACCATTTAAAGATTATTTTGATGGGCTAGTATACAACTGTTTAATTTAATTAGATGGGAAAGTTTAATGGATTTGTACTAAATGCTTGATATTTATATTGATTTGTATTGATAGGCTTGTATTTCATGTGCATTTTCAGTAGAATATCTGGGGACAAAACAAGGTGATTTTGCTGTAAACCTAATTGAACTGATATGTAAGAGTTCATTATTGTCAACTAGCAAAGCATATCTGTTACATTGCAAACATGTTACTCTCTGTGCATGTTCTTGAGCAATATATATTCCATATTTAACGTGCATATTATTTTATTGGTTACTTAATTGCACATGCAGTCAGCATGCTAGAAATACTGTTGTGGTTTAATGCCAGCAGGACACCAACTCCCTCACAGCTGCTCACTCACTCCCTGCCCAGTTGGGTGGACGAGAATTAGAAGGGTAAAAGTGATAAAACTCATAGGTTGAGATTAAAAAAACAGTAATTAAATTAATTAAAAAGAAATAACAGTAACAATAATTTAAAATTGTGAGGAGGGGGAAAAAAAAGAGTAAAATAAACCCCAAGAAAACAAGTGATACAGACAAAACCTATCGGTCACTGCCAACTGACCGATGCCAAGCAGCCCCTGTTCACCAGTGGGGACTCATTCTACCCCAATAACCTTCCCTCCAGCTTTGTGTGCTGAGCATGATACCATACAGAATGAAAGGAATATAATTTCCCTTGGTCAGTGGGATCAGCTCTCCTGGCTGTTTCTCCTCCCAGCTCTTTGTGCACTCCCAGCACCCCACTGGCAGAGTGGAGTGTGAGGCAGGAAAGGGCTTGACTCTGTGCAAGTGCTGCTCAGCAGCAATAATAACATCATCTTTGTGTCATCAACACAAATGTGTTTCCAGCACAAATCCAAAGCACAGCTCTATGCCAGCTACAGCGAAGGAATGTTACTCTGCCCTAGCCAAAATGAGCATAGGTATACAGCAAAAGCTGTCTTAAGGTCTGTGACCAAAAAAACCCTTCCAAATGTTCAGCTGTTTGTGCTGCCTAGGACCAGTCCCTTGGGAAGGCCTGACTGAAGTCATCTTTTGGGTTTAGATGATATAAAGTGCTTGAAAGTAAGTGCAAAAGTCTTACAAAAAGTTTATTAGCTATCTTTGTTCTTTAGTCAGAAAATAGTTTCAGGGATTTCCTGAAAAATGTATAACTGCTGACTAGCTTGTAAGAAAAACATAGGCCTGGACTGCAATTCAGTCAAATAAGGTGTTGGTCTCTTAATTATTTGTTTGAATTTTCTTTCTTCAAATATTTTTTAATGATGATTCAAATCAGAATTGTTTTCTTATTTTTAATTTATTTTTTATATATTTTTAAAAAATACTGAAAGAGATCACACTCTGTATGGCTGTAGTACTCTTCTTGCAAGTGTTTTATTATTGGCTCCATTTTGTTTTATCCAGGGCTTTAAAAAGTGCTTTATCTCAGATGTTCATTTGTCTTAGTATGGTATGAATGGGTGACCCAGTTATTCCAGTTATAAATTCTGGATTGTTTGAGGCCCAAATATATTTAAAGATTTGTAAAAGGAATAAATAAAAGCTAAAAAGCCGCCTCAAATATGTTATAATTTGTGAGGTGTCCGTATTTTGAATGTTCAGGAGTTATTGTCAAAATAACTAGAGAAGACTGACTTTTATCTGTAAAAAATAAATATAAGGCATATTGACACATGCAATCAATATGACAACATCAAATAAATCAGCAAAACCTATTTAGATATAGTAATTAGTATTATCTGGAAAGAGTAACTGATACGATCCTTTAGAGAACAAAATTCTTCATGAAATTACTTAAAATATATAATTGTGTTTCAAAATAGATTCAGAGGAGCAGTGCTGTCTATAAATATTTACATTCATATTGACTATACCAATGTTATTTGAAATTAATAAAACAATTTAGCATCTGCTTACATATCACTGTTGCCTTTTTTGGTCGTAAATATATGCATATGGGTAAATTTGAGAAAAAGTTTGCAATTCTGACAATTTCCACGAGGTGGTGCTCAAGCAATAAATTTTAAACTGATAATGTAATAAGTATGACCAGTAACAAGCTGAATTTGAAAATGTGGCTGTCAAACAGATGTTCTTCTCTTTGATGCTACATCTAACTTAAGGTGGGAATGATGAGGTCAGGAAGGCTAATGAATTTATTATGTGGTGGAAAAGTTATTTCTCCTTGCCCACAGAAATACCATTATTTTTTTACAGCATAATACCAGGGGATTGTGTTCATTTTGACATGGAATTCTCATAATCCTTTTCATATCTTATGCTTTGGTTATTCTTTATATGCTGTCCACTTCTGGTTATGAGTAAAGGAGCTAGTATAAAGATATTATAGTAGTTGCCCTAAGCAAAATGTTAGTGAATTCAGTAGATTTAAATAAATCTGTCATAGAAAAATACACTGGGTGCTGATTCACTGATCATTCAACAGTAAATAAAAAATGTAGACAGTATGATAATGCAAGAAGGCAGATGATGTGAGAGAATGGCAATGACTATAAACAAAGCAGACAGTTTGGCATAAGTGGTTTTCTCACTTTGATCAAATAGAGCATCCTTAGCTGTTTTGCTTGCCAAAGTGCTGCATCTTTTTTTTCTAACATGCTCTGCAAACCCCGTATTCATCGCCTCCTTCAAATTGTACAGACCATTTATAATTTAAAGTTCACTGTGTCTACCTCTGAAGAAGAGTCAATAATTAACACTGCAAGCTTTGTTGTTGTGGTTGTTTTGTTCCTAACCATCAAAATGGCAAGAAGTGAATCTGCACTGAAAGTTTTTTCTTCCTTCCACTGCTGTTTCTTTCTTCAGCTGTTTTGTTGCTTGGTGGGTTTTTTGGTTTTTTTTTTTTTTTTTTTTGTATTTTGTGGGGGGTTTTTTGTTTATTTGGGTTTTTTATTTTATGTTGTGCCTTTTCCTTTATTTAAACTTGAATAATCAACACAAAATATACCAAAAGCACAAGTGGCCTTACTTCCACTGCATGCATTGCTCTCAGCCAGCTAGTAACAGCAGTAATGTATTTAAAATACAGTAGGGTGTCTTTCTTTGTTCATTGCTTCTAATCTCATGGATGTAAAACACAATTTCTACATACTTCTAGAACTGAAACTATTTTTAAAGAGCAAACAGGTCTCTCCTAGATATTTTACTTTCTGACAGCTGATAGAGCATTAATCATCCCATTTGAATAAGCTTGAAGGGTCTGTGAATAAGGAAGTCTCATATACTCGTTATGCAGACGGTTGGGAGTAAAGTGATGACAGATCCGTGAAAAACAAATCAACCTTACCCTTCTTCTACTTTTATTTAGATATTGCACATGGAGGCTGCCTGCTCCTGAAAGGTATTTAGTCACCCAACTCCTACACACATATGTTTGAAGATCTGAGTCCAAGTTCAGTGATGGTCCATTTTATAGATATTTGGTTCAGCCAATTAGAATAGCATTATTTGCTAGATTTCTGTCTACAATTGGAACATTTCTATTGACATAAATAGCTGCATCCCATATTCAGTTTTTTACCTTTATTACCAAATTTTCTCTGTATTCACTGGATCTTTGCACAGGTACATTTTCATAAGTACTTTGTTTTGCATGGAAAAATCCCTTCTGCTGTTAACTAAACTGAAATACTCATTTATTTTGCTTTCTTTATTTTCAATATAATTACACTGAGTAACTGACAAATAGAATTGGTTAAATGTTTATCTTCCCATCAATAAATATGTGGAATGGAGAAAAAATTATACTGTCATATTATTGTAATCCATGGTGTACATTGTATGTATAATGCTACCTGGTTTTTCCATGGCATTTGAAAATACCTATCACTTTCTCTTTCTTCTTAGGAGTCCTATTAGACTGTCTGGCTAATGTTTGTTATTCTGAGGGTCTGTAATTATTTTTGTCTTGGTAGAGGGAGGGAAAGGTTTTATATATGTACTTAGATTATCATGAATGTAAGTTTGAGGGTCTCTTCTTTTTTTTTTTTTTTTAATGCACAACCATTTTTGCTAATCCTTAATGAGTCTGTACTTGTGCACTTTCGTGGATGAGAGCGCAATATGGACTGTCTGTGAGCAAATTAATTTCATCAGAATTTGTCTTTTTAGTACTGCTTTTTCTGTCTTCTAATTCCACAGTACTGTACAAAGGTAGAATTACAGTTTTCCCACTGGTACTGTTAAATTGCTTCATTACAGGTTCCTTTCAACATTTTAACAGTTCAAAAATTGGTTTCTTTCATTTATTATCCAGTGCTCTGCATAAACCAACTTCCCATTTGCTTTTGACCATTTTAGCTTTGTGTATTTGTACTTTCTTTCATCCCTTTTCCAGTTCTTTTGGGCATCTGCCTTTAATATCATGCCTGGTTGAAGTGTATGCAAAGTTTACTTAGCAACTGGACTCACAAAGGCTGTATGTGTACAAAGGCTTTGAGCACAACCCAGCAAGAACTTGAGACCCTCATTCTAAAATCTCAGATATCTGTGGTACAAAGGCAATAGTTCTGACTGAGCATTCAACTTTCACATTTAGTGAGCAGCCTGCTCAGAATTAGCAAAACTTGTCGCTTAGTTGCAGGTGAAAAAAGGTTAAAGGATAATTAAGTTGTTCTTAAGATGGAAGAAAATATCCGAAGGAAAGAGTAGAAAAACTTTGTATATTTGACACTGTGGTCTGTAATTCTTTTTCATTCACAAGTGCTTATCATGAAAGCTGATGAAATAGAAAAAATATCAATATAAAGATTGGGGTCTAGCCTTTTATTTTCTAAAATAATTTTAGCACCTGTATTTCAAGTAATTAAACATTGCAGTCACTTTGATTACCTTATTTAGGTCTTGGAGTTTTACACTTATTAAAATAATGTGAAAGTACTAATAAAATTGTTAACGTAGCAGAGATTCACTATCAAGTACATGCTGTGACTCTCTCTGATCTGAGAGCACAACAGTTCTCAAGGCCATTTGATTTTCTCAGAAAAGCCTGGATAAAATCAGTAGTATCAACACAACAGCTCTGCGAGGCAGAATACACCCCAGGTTAACTCATCAGGCTTCAGTGAGGCTGACACAGGGGTCTGAGTCTCCAGCAGAAGTCTGGCAGTGTGGCAGAGGAGTGGGTTACTCTTCCAAGGGTAAGGTCCTTGCCTCCTAGTGAGCTGGTATTAACTCTTGTGGAGGAAGCAGAGCAAACCTTTCTGTTTGCAGCTTCTAGCTAACGAGTGAATGTGAATTTTTTGTGCTTGTATAGGTGAGAAGGTTCTTTCCTGTTCCTGGTGTATCTGCTGGAATTCTATACAGCAGTTGTTGTTGTTTATGCACTGCAAAATAACTTGCTGAAGTACTTCATTTAGAACGTGATTTAAGTACACTAGCAGAGTCAAGGCAACTGAGGAAAAAATTCTTATGTTTTCTCCAAGTGAGACTGTCACTATTCACAAGAGTGAAAATGTGTCAAGAGCTTTAAATTACACATTACCTTGAGAGCATCTCTTTGTGCAAAAATAAATGTCCTCTCATTGTTAGTCCAGCTTTTTTCTGCTGTATTACATTTCTTCAAGAAGTAGAAAACTATTAAAATAATTCCTTATGTGTTTTAGTATTCAGTTGATTTCCTGTACTGTTTCAACAGGAACTAGCTTTGACTAAGTATCATATCCTATCATATTTCGAAATGCATCTTAAGATGTATGTATAAATAAGTATAAAATCTATGTTAATTTAAATGCAATTAGTTGCATTTCTATCTTGAACAGTAGGGCTTTTCCCAGCAGGTTTAGTAGAAAGCTTTTAACACTCCCTTGTTTAACAGTGTTCAAAAAAAATAAACAAATAGTTCTGCAATTCAAGTGTGAGTGCCTTGTAAGAAACACAAGGCTCTAGTCTTGGCAGCCTGAAGCTTCCTGGACTTCTGATGCAGAGTGCCAAATTCACATGCCACCCCCAGCTTTGTTCCTGTCACTGCACAGAAGGAGCCATAGAGGCTGCTCACAGGAGATCCATACATAACCTGCTTGTACATTGACAGTCGACTTGAAAGGGCATGATTGTTTGAGAATGGTTCAACATGCTGTTAATTGCTCTCTCAAATACTGTAAACCCTGTAGAACTTTAAAGACTGCATTAGTTTAAATTGTTTACCAAACAGCAGCCGGTGTTCCTCAACATTTCTGACCCAAATATGTCATGATAACAAAAATATCATAAAAAAGACATAGAAAATCACAATCATTAACTGGCGTGTGAGGCTCAAATAGTTTTTCCTTTTAACAATTTAAAGACATCTCTACTTTAGTATGGAAAAGAAACAACCTAAAACTGCTGGTTGTCATATTGATGGATGGGTTGTTACACCTTTGTCATTTTTAATTTGTAGATTAACAATTTTCTCAGACAAAAGTTGTGCCTTTAAATTTACCTTTTACTTTCATGTTTTCTCTCTTCTTAGTCACTCTGTTAAGTCCCTCATAAATTACACAAAATTATAGCCTCGCAGATGCTTCTATGAAAGCCTCCTCTGAGTTGGCCTTTTTAAATGTGCTCAGAGCTTTACTGCAGCATCCCACTTAAAGCAGTCATAGTTTTTTATGTTCCCCCTTCTCTTTTACACAGTTTCATTTTAGTCATGGGTTATTACTACAAAATTTCTTTGCTAAAGCCATCACTCATATAAGATTCATTTCTGGGGTGTAAAACGTAAACATTATAGAAAGCAAATCTAATGATGAAGCACTAGCCTTAGGACTCAAAAAATTCTGCAATCACTTTCATCCTTTTGCAAAAAGTAATTTTGAAACCAAACTAAAACTTTTAATACGTGGAAGGCCGGTGTCCCCAGATGTGTCTTTTACCCTCTGTTGTTCATGTGTTTGTTTAATTTCTGTCTTAACCCTTTATCACTTTCTTTTGGATTTTCAGACAAATAGGACAAAGTTTTTGTCCTACGGCCTATTGAACATGGGAGAAATGAAGACCACGAAAAATGTTACATCTCATTTACTTAAAAGATAAAGCATATCTATGCAGCTATTTTTATTATCTTCAGTTTTGTTTACTAAATGTTAGCATGGAATGCAGATACCTGTTTCTAAATTAAAAATATAAACCACAAGTTTTCCCTCAAAATTTCAGCAAGTTAACTCCTGCACATTTAACTGTGCTGTTTACCTCAGGAAACCCTACATGAGGCTATGCATGCTGAGTCAGCTGAAACCCATACTTTGTGCCTAAGTAATCACTTAAGTAGGCAAATCTTTGCATTCTTTCTAGAGCAGCATAATTATATTCCTTTTAGGAGGAAGATTAGAAATGCTAATTCTATAAGTAGGTAGTCATTATTTTATCATTTAGTATTAGCTATAATAATGTTACTCATGATGAACTAATGTGGTATTAATATGGATTTCATATGTACTCTCTTAGGAATGTAATTGCAATTTACCTTTTCATTCATGTTCAGTCATTTTGAAGTGTTGCTGAATTAACAGATCACTACTCACCTCATTTTATATCAATGACAACTTTTACTTATGAAAACATTGGGCCACTAATTAAATTGGAGTGGAACCAAGAGATTGCAAGCATTTAAACAAAATCAGAAAGCAAACTAATAGCTGGGAAAAAGCATGGTTGATTTTTCTAGCCCTTTTGCAAGGATGAAATGAAAAAGTAAGTGCTTTGCAAAGAACAGCTGAACTTACAATGCTCATTAGCCTAAGAAGAATCTAGCAGACTCTGGAGGTAGCTGGAGTTAACGAAGCAATGACTGAAATGAAGAACACCTAGAGTGCAGGTGAAACACAAACCTAGTTTCTTTGTGTTCCTGCAGGGTACCCCCTGTTCTTTCTATTGTTCACAGACCTATTGGAACACCAAAGTCTGACGTTCCTGATGAAGGACTCTAAAACATTAATTTTTATTGTTATTCTGTGATTTAGACATTGTGCTTAGGAGGTCTTCCTTCAGTTTAATTCAAAAGTTTTTCTGTAGTACAAATTAAACATATTTCTTTCTGATTTGATGAACAGCAAAAACCCAAACCAACAAACAAAAAAAGAATTCAAACAAACCAACAAAAACAACCCCCTCCCAAGCTTAGTTTATTTTTACATTTTCTCCCCCCTGGGATTCTCATAATCTGCTAAGAGATAAAACCACTTATTTAAGTAATGCTCAAGATATATTGTTATGAGAGCACAAATAAATGCTCAAGATTGCTACAGTAGGAGTCAAGGAGATGACAGCACGGAATTTGTGAGTTATATATTTATTTACTCAATTGAAATAAAGAGTAATGTTTATAATTTTTGTTGCAGTTCAACCCATCTAGAAATGCCATTCTGTCTTTCATGTAGATATAAAATTCAGTTCATTCTGTTAATCTTTGAGTGTAAATGGGTGATGTTTTTTTATTGCATGTTTATAAAACGTAGTAGAACCAACTCCAAATGACATTGAGCCGTAGAAAATTTTGTGCTGCAAGTATTTGGCTCATATTCTTTGTAACAGTAAAAATTTTTTGAGGAGATGACAAATGCTGATATATTAAGGACAGCAGCAGCTGTTGCTTGACAAGCCTAAGTCACAGTTCAGAGCTTATTAGAGCAGGAAAGTTTCACTGTATCGTCTTTATTAAAATTTGAGAAAAAGATGGTTGTTATTAAGGAGGAGGTATAACCGAGGTAAAAAGATGCACTTAGGGTAGAAGGACAATATGTTGAAGTCATTGCATAGGAAAACCCCAGTGTCAGCAAGAACTAATGGTCTGAAGATCAATTTTTGATGTAATGCTTTTGGTTCAGGGGGTAATAGAATATTTAGCTGAATGGACAAAATATATTAATTTAACCAGTCATGTTGAGAAATGTAATCTTGTTTTAAAGATAGATCTACTCTATCAGATCAAGAAATATGGTGAAACCAACATGGAGCCCTGGCACCAATACTCTCATTTTGATTTTCCTAGAAGGCATGGTGTTAAGGGCAGGAAGCTCAGAGTAAATTCCCTACTTTCTTCTTGAGGTCCAATGAAATCG